>NC_059129.1:109218381-109523024 GCF_020740605.2 Lemur catta
TGTCTCTTAAAATAATAAACAAACAAACAAACACATACATATACCAAGTTTAAGCTGCCATTTTCTAAGTAAGGAATGTTATAGATAAATGAAATAACAACTTTTAGCCACCTGTTTGGACAATAAAGAATATATACTAGAGAAATATAAGTTGCTGCCAATTCTTTAAGAAAATGTGTTTGATGTAAGTTGGCTGTTTGGAACTCCTTGCTATAGGCCAATATTATGAAAGAGGACAGAGTCTCAAGTCATACGAAAGCCCTATCATACACTTCAAAATATAAGAGAAAGTCTATCATACACTTCAAAATATAAGAGAACTAAGTTGAACTACTGAAAACTACCGAATCTAAACACCATTTACCACATGGTTTCTATGTAAAGCAAACATCAAGCTCTAACTGGTCATGCCCGACACATACCTTCCCCTTTCTCATTTTTTCAGTACTCTCCTCTGCTCTCTTCTTTACTTTTTTCTCTCAGGAATGGGCTGACAGGTTGAGATAGGCTTTTAAGGGATGTATAAAGACTAGGTAGAAAATGGAATTTGGCAGCTGGGGTAAGACAGCAATATCTTGATTAATAATAATATATCAACAAATGATAATAGTCATTATCTCTGGGCAGTTAAATTATGAGGTTTTTTACTCTATTTTTATTTTTCTTATTTCAAAATTCATACAGAAGTGTTCTGATTTAAAATGAAATATCCCAAGTGTTAATAGCCATTATCTCTGGACAGCCAATATATGGTTAATTTTTAATCTAACTAATTTTTCTATAATGATATTTTTTATGTTTTTATTTTGTTTCATTTATTAGTTATCAAAGCTTAGGCTCCACAGGCAGCAATAGCTTGTGGGAGCTCCGAAAGAAGGCAAGATGGAAACCACTGCTCTCAAGTACAGGTCATCTGTAAATAGGAACTGCCTGAAATAAATAGTGCAATAAGATAACAATTACTATGCCTTCCAAGCTTGAAGTCTTCAACACTTAGTATCAAAGCTTGTTAAATGTTATTTAAAATGATATTCTACAAAGCTATAAAATCATAATAAGGCAATGACAAACAATTTGAATTTATATTTCTGGTAAAACATTTTTCATTTAACTATTTTATTTTGGACCAAAATTAAGATCCAGGAAATAATTTGTTATATGCATTTCTTTTTTATGAGATTGGCTCTGGAGCTATTAATACCCTTAATGTTCACACTAATTATGTCTAGAGAGGAACAGACTTAAAGAAACTTTATGTAAGAACTTTGCCCAAAACAAGGTGCACTCTAAACCAAATATAGCAGGTCCTAGAATAACATCTTTCCTTCAACGTCGTTTCACTATAACAGTGTCACTGTCTGTGGAGTTTGCACGTTCTCGCTACCTCTGTATGGGTTTTCTCTGAGTACTCCAATTTCCTCCCACATCACAAAGATGTGCATGTTGGGTGAACTGGTGTGTTTAAAGTATCCCAGTGTGAGTGAGTGTGGGTGTGTGTGAGTGCACCCTGCGACAGGATGGCAGCCTGTCCAAGGCTGGTTCCTGACTGGCACACTGAGCTGCCAGGAAAGGCTCCAGCCATCTGCGACCCTGAGCCAGAATAAGTGGGCTGGGAAATGAATAAATGAATAAAAATTGTCAAATAAAAATTTATGAAGTCTATGATAATCATACAAATACACAACAATAAATGAGGCAGCATGAAAGCCCTCAGTGAGCCAGCCATTTCCATTGTTTTTGAACTGCATGGAGGCACTCCTGACAATTTTCACTCTGCAAATATTTATTCCTTGAATTAACCGACCACCACACCGACTGCCATGACTCACTGATTCACCAAAAATTGGGTAAATATCTTGTTTTTATTAATCTTTCTTAAACACATATATATAGCTCCCATTTATTTCAATGTTTAATATTAGAAGCATGTAGCCAGATGCAGTGGTTCATGCTTGCAATTCTAGCACTTTGGGGGTGCCGAGGTGGGAGGATTGCTCGAGGCCAGGAGTTTGAAATCAGCCCAGGCAACACAGTGAGACTCTTGTCTCTATAAATTTTTTTTTAAATTAGCCAGGTACGGTGGTGCTCACCTGTACTCCTATCTTCTGGAGAAGCTGAGGCAGGAGAACTGCCTGAGCCCAGGGCTTTAAGGCTGCAGTAAGCTATCACTGTGCTACTGCACTCCAGACTAGGCAGCAGAGCAAGATCCTGTCTCAAAAAGAAGAAGAAGAAGAAGAAGAAGAAAAAAAAAATAATATATATATATATAAAGCATCTTGGATCTTTATTTGCAAGTTTGGTGATGTTTTTGTGACCAAATATATGCCATAGTGACTTAATTCTCATTTACATCAATTAGCCTAGGGTAAAATTGGTTTTACTAAAAGTCACAATTTCCAAGAACCTATCAATGACATTAAATGAGGACTTCTATAATACTTCCAGTCATTTTGGGAGCAGATGACAAAGACTGAAGTTATAACATCCCAAACACAAGACAAATGAGACTTTCATGGTGTGCCCCACAAAAAAGGACAGAGAAAGAGACACACATAGAAACACATGCACATATTACAAACACACACAGACACACACACACACAGACTATAGAGACATTGAAGAAGATGAATTCATGAAAAATTTCTCAGAATACCTGTTCAGAGAATAGGATATACATATGATTCTAATCCATTTACTATTTTTACATTCCAGGCCACCTAAAAGAAGACAGTTATCTCAAGTTTGGCTGCCAGCTTTTTATCTCTCTCTTGACCATTTAAAACTTCAGACTTCCTGCCTTCCTGGTGCCATGGAGAAAGTCCAATACCTCACTCGCTCTGCTATAAGAAGAGCCTCAACCATTGAAATGCCTCAACAAGCACGTCAAAATTTCCAGAACCTATTTATCA
Source organism: Lemur catta (assembly GCF_020740605.2). Classification (NCBI taxonomy): domain Eukaryota; kingdom Metazoa; phylum Chordata; class Mammalia; order Primates; family Lemuridae; genus Lemur; species Lemur catta. Next base: position 109,221,291 of record NC_059129.1, read on the forward strand.
ATTTCTGTCTCATTTTAATATGCCTCTTGCTGATCTGCATCATCGTGATGCTTCTCTGAAGTTCTGCCGCAACCTCCAGATCTGCAATTTACCACATCAGCTTAAAATCTGTCATCCCATGAAGAGGGAAAAACAATACTGTATAACAGGACACTTCCAGAGTAGAAGAATTTCTTTGTGAAAAGGTCAAGATTAAGAGTAGAACAAATTGTTAGCAAATGTATTCATCTGCTGGATCTTGTAAACATGAAAAGGGCTTTATTTTCAAAAATTAATAACTTTAAAATGACTATAACTATGTGAAATGTAACTGTTGATTTATTTCCTCAACATGGCTTATAAATTTCTATCCCAAATCTTTTCTAAAGATGAAATAAGGGTTTAGTTTTAAAACTGTACTGGTAATACATTCACTTTATATCTAAAGCATTAGCTTCACTCTTTGAGGAAAATATAATTTATATTACACTGTAAAAGCTTCTTTGAAACTTAGTATTTTTCAAGTCTTCAACAAGTATCAAAATAATAATTCAAATGAAGTATCACTATTCAAAATAGCACACTGACCCCTCACATGTGTTATCTTTAAGTATTATAATTATACAAAACCCTTTGTAGTAACTCTTTATCAGAACCTACATTCTAAAATAGAAATTGGTATCGTTTTCTATACCATATTAACATTTTAAAAGTTTACAAGAATCAGGTAGGGAAAAGGCCATCCTCTTACATAATAAAATTTCTCTTAAGTAATGGTTTCACAGAATTACAGAATTCTAGTACATGTAAGTAAAGCACAAATTTGTTCTCTCTAGGACATCACGATTAACAGATGAGAACTGGTGGTTAATTTAATACCTGACAGTGTGATTAGCCATAATTACTAATATACTAACAGAAGAGATCTAACCTTCATTTAAGGCACCATAGTGGATTATCTGAGCTAGAAAAAACTTGTCATACTATACTTTTGGAATCACGAAATCTTAAAACTTCAGTATGATTTTATACGTTGTCTTCTATTCCAACTTCATACTCATGTAGGCAAGGAAAAGAATAAAAGATTTCCAACTACTGAAAAATATACTATTTCAAGCATTTTAAAAATAAAAATGTGAATTCTCTCTCCAAATATTATCTAATTCTTAGATTTTATTTTGAAATGAACTTTTTGTCCTATTATTTATATAGTTGACCCTTGAACAACATGGGGGTAAAGGGGCATTGACAATCCACGTATAACTTGACTGACTCCCTAAAAACTTAACTACTAATAGCCTGGTGTTGACCAGAAGCCTTACCAATAACATACACAGTCAATTAACACGTATTTTGCATGTTATATGTATTATGTACTGTATTCTTACAATAAAGCAAGCCAGAGAAAAGAAAATGTTACTAAGAAGATCATAAGGAAAAGAAAGTATATTTAGTATTCATTAAGTGGAAGTGGATCATCATAAAAGTCTTCATCCTCATCGTCTTCACATTGAGTAGGCTGAGGAGGAGGAAGATAAGAGGTTGGTCTTGCTACCTCACGGATGGCAGAGGGAGGAAAAAATCCACATGTAAGTAGACCCTAACAGTTCATGCCTGTTGTTCAAGGGTCAACTGTAATAGAATATAGCTATTTTCCTTTATCTATCAACCAGATGATAAACGCTTATTTTGTAGGCTACTCTATCAAACTAGATTATACATCTGGCAATCCTAATCTATAATTATTTTCTTGCTGAATATATCTTCAATTTTCCCTCTGATCATTTTAAAACATCTTCCAACAACTCATAAAATGATAAAAGTAAAAATTAGTGCTAGAAAATATACTCACCAAACTTTGATAATTTAAGTTGACACAAGTTTAAAATTAAATCTAAAATAGTTTATACCTATACTGCATAATCCAACAATTTTAACTTCAGTTCAAGATATGTAACTAATATAGCAATTATTAAAGAAGTAGAGAATGTGTAATTAACCATATCTTCTAAAATATGATTACTAAAAAATATGAAATGGTCAATATTGACCTTGGTTTCTAACACAAGTATTGCTAACTGAATAGTGAAGGAGACACTGCTTTTAAGTACTCTGAATCCCTGAGAGGTACTAGAAATGGGGAGGGGAAGAGAGTTTGGTTCATGGATAGCTGAAGAACAGGGCACAGGGATTTCTTAAGTGAAGCCTCACCTACAGATGAGATCCTTAATAACAACCAGAAAGCTTATAAATAACAAATGATACAGTCACTCCACTGGTCTCAGTAAATTAACCAATGCAATAAGTATTCACGTACTATAATTAGCTACACCGATATTAAAAACTGAAAAATTTGAACAAAGTCCTATTCCTTTCATCACATTGTTCATTACAACATTAACTCCAAACTATTAACTGTGATGTTGTGGGCTTTTCCTCGGTAAAACAGAAAGGAAGAATTTTTTTGTTCTTCATTATGTCCTTGATAGAAATTAAAATCTTAACACTGTGAGGATTATAGAATATTATAACTCAGATTATGATATAGAACAAAAACCTATTCTTTGAATGAAACTTATTTATTCTATGATGATGTGTAAAGAATAAGACATATGAAAACAATGTATTTAAAAAATTTTAACTACTAAATGTTCAAATACTTTCTACTACGGAATGAATTCTAATCTTAATTTATAGGGTACTAAAAAACAACTAATGTTTAAATGTTTAATGTTGCCTTTCATATTTTAATTGGTTAAAAATGTTTATTTATTTAATGCAAACAATCAAAATTACCTACATTACAATGAATGTTCTTGAACTCAGTGAAAATACTCTATCATATATTCATTATTGACATTGACTATAAAATATTCTAATTATAAATAGTTTTGATTTTGTAGGTTTTTTTGGTGACTTTTTCAAAATAAAATAAAATCAAAATTTCCTAGTCCAGACACAAGAGGGCAGACCTATATAAAGTAATGAATTTGCTACTACCGAAGCATTACTTATCGTTTGATTATTTTTGAGTCTTCTAGCAAAGTGGGAATACCATAAATTTTCTAAAAAGATCTGCTCTTCTGCTAAGTAACAACACACTTTAAAATGTCTAGAAATTATATGCTAATATTATATAGAAAAGTGACAGATGAAAAAAGTAAAACACATTACTAATTTTATTTATTAAAACAAATATATGAAAATCATTTATATACTTTATATACTTTTTAACTACCAAATGAATGTGTCATATCCTAAGAGAGAATGTCATAGTGTCTACATCTTTAATACTATTATCTCAAAGAGTAAAAAAATTAAAGACAAAACAGGTGACATTTTAAAATTAGAAAGAATAAAATTAAAACTGTTTCTTTTCAGAGCATGTAATAGAATACATAAAACAGTCCCAAGTTAGACATAAAATTTTCATTCTTACTTCATGTTAGACAAAAACAAAGTTATTTAATTTTAAGTCATTTTATCAAATTTTTTATTTATGTAAGAGAAGATCTTTAATAAAAATATGATGAAATCATTAGGTGCCCTAACTTGATTAAAATACTTTTGTAATTTAAATAGGCACAAAATTTCATCTCCCTCTTTTTAATGACTGGAACCCAGAGTTTATAAATACTCTAAGCAATGTAAGAGAAAAAAGGATACACAACTTTGTCAATAAAGAGACCACTACTTCACTACTGTCTGGAAGATCCACTGTGGGCTTATAGGAATCTAATGGATATTGCTGTTAGGTGTATTAGTACACATCTTCCACCCATTCCACCCCCGCCAAAAAAAAGGAAGGCAAGGGGGACATGGAAAAGGAAGCATTCTTCCCAAAGAGAAGACAAGACTTTGTTTTTCTCTTCTGTCACAGTATATAGAATCAGAAAGCTGGTGGGGGTGGGGGCACGGGGGGTAAGAGAAGAGGTATGATAGATTACAGAGGAAAAAAACAAAGACTAGTGGTGGACACTGCACATGGAGCCCTATATCCTAAACCATCTGAAGGCATAATTCACAAAGTAAAATGCTTCAATTACAAAGTAAAATGCTTCAGAGTACTACACTACCAGCACTCCAGATGACATAGCAGGAAACCACAGAAATCAAGGAATATCACACACAAAGACTATGTGGCTGGCTCAATATAATTATTCTGGACTGAGTCGTAAAAAGAGCAAAACTTCCATGTTACAAATTAACTTTGGGGAGTAGAGGGGAAGGAGGTTATAAGGACCAAATGAAATAAACCACTCTAAGAGCTACAAAGTTCTATATAAATCTATGTATTAGATCATGACTTTCAGCCAAATTCCTTTCCTAAGTTGTAAAAAAAAAAAAGTTTTTCTCATGGTTAGAGTTTAGCAGCTGTGCTTAAAAATCACAATTTATCAGATGAGCTCATCCATATTAAGGTCCTTCTCTTTATGTAAAAATTATAACAGGAAGTCAAGGTTTCAAAGAGACTTTTAATAAACAACTATGATGACAGCTTTTAAAATAGAGTACTTGGTGGCTCCAAGGAGAAAGTGTTTAAGAATTTTTTTCTGTGGTAGTCCAAGAAGGAAATTAGAAAGGAAGCAGTCATTTAATGATTACAACTGAGGTGTCTAATTTTCTTCACCTGGCTACATCATTCCAAAATTTAAAAGCAGTATAAAGAGACCATTCCCAATATGATTAATCAAGAAGTAAGGCTTTCCAGGGTACATGCAGACTTTGTCCGTTAGTAGCCTTCTCCCTTGCCACACACTAGAAAGAAGATTTAAAAATAAAATTTTCTCTGCAATGTATTTCCAACCCCCTATCCTCTCTGCTTCAACGTTAGGGAAAATCTTGTTTAAAGGTACGTCAAAGCAAAATGAAAGGAGTGAATTGGTGCTTACTCCTTCAAATTTGCCCGATTTTCTCAGCTATGTTTCTCACACACAGGCTTTACCTTGGAATAAGCATACTCCGCCCTCCTGGACAGCTCCAATTCTGTATAAAGACATTAGCTGGAGAAACAACTGCCTGATCCCTGTTCTCATATAAATCACAAGCATTTGAAAACTAAAATGTGATAGTATTTGAAAAATCAGGTTTCCTATCTTTCAATCACTTGAACTGATAAATCACAAATAAATTTGTAATCCAATCATAATGATCTTCGTTTTGGTTACGTGGTTTAAAAATATATAATCAAGATTATAAGAACTGTGTCCAAAGTAAGAATAAAGAAGGCACGTGGGCTATGTTAAGGGTTCTCCTATGAATGTAGCACATTAGGTTGTATGTATGTTTTCAGACTGTACTTAAGATTTGTGAGGTTTCTGGATGAGTGATCTCCTTATTCTTTCATAGATTATATTCCTTTATTCTTTATTATTTTTTATTAGTAGTAATGAATAGCAATTTAACATTTTTTATTCTACAAAAATTCTACCATTTTTGTTCAAATTAATTTGTTTCAGAAAATCCTGATAATAAAAAATGAATGATAGGATTTATTTCAGAAAATTGGTTTTCTCATTAAAATGAGCTGTAGAAAATTATCTTGGAATAGAAACATTTCCAGATTAAGAAATTCATACATTTACATGTTATTCCCTAGAGCCATTAGGGGCTATATCCTATTTTTCTTTATATATGGTATCATCATAAAGTACTTTAAACTGTTTAACAAACAAATCTTGATACCCAATTTAATTTTTTAAATAAGCACATCTGATTTATAAACCTAAATACATTTTCAACGATTATCAAAACTTTACAAATGACTATAGTTCCCCCTTCTCATTTTATAGATGAAGAAACTGAGGCCCAGAGAAAGTAATGACAAGTTAAGATTAATTCAGCTTCTAAATCTTACAGAACCAGAAACAAAATCCAAGACCTCGTGCCCTCAAGTTAATGCTCTACCATGCGAGCTTTTTGGTTTTGTTTACAAGTTTCTTTAGATTAAATAAGTTTTGCTTTATTTTTATGCCGATTTAACAAATGAAAAGGAAAGACCAAGTTAGATACAAAGTTTTAAGTTTTTCATGTTAATTAATCTTAAATGATTAGCAAATTTTGTTTATCAACACAACACTTTATAACATTTCTGCTTATTAACTTACAGGGGAAAGGAAAAGCAAAACAATGTGATTGTGGACATCATCATGTGCTTACTGCAAGTGTGTGACTGTACTCATAACATCCACTGGAGGGAAGCAAAGATTAGATTTTGAGCTTTACCTGCACTGGTGTTTCACTTCCTGGTCGAAACTCTTCAATTTGCTGCTGTTGCCAAGGAGCTAAACTGTAAGAGTCCTCTGTAGTTCTACCTTCCAAAGGGTTTGTCCGCAACTGTTCTGTAAGCCACATCTGAGTCCTCACAGAAGGCTGAATGGGAACTCCATCTACTGCCTGTTGACCGAGCATTAAATATTTTGGAGGTTCAAAACCCTCTGAGCTCACCATAATAGGCTTGCTTTCAGGTAAGGCACTATATGTCATGTCTAAGTTTTGTCTCCTGAGAGTAGAGGAAGAGGTTCTAAAGTCCTCTTTGCTGCAGCTCTCAAATTTATACTTGCAGTCCAAAGTTGATGACCGTTTTTTATTTATTTCCTTGTCCTCTAACTTAAGCATCTCCATACTATCATGTAAACAGCTAGGCCCAACTGTCCTTAGTTGTGATATTAAAGCCTTGCCCCTCCCTGTTTTTTCCAAACCATTCCTCGACTCCTCTGTGTGTGCAGTGCCACCCTGGCTGCAGTTATCTGGGGCAATGAGTTTGGATAAAGATGACCATTTCCGAAGGGGTCGGAAGTCCTTCATGTCTAGTGATGAGTCCTGCTCCCCCCTACTGTGGCTTCCCAACGTCTGCACGAGGCTTGTACTCCATGGTGAGCCATTTGATGTCAAGGATTCCCTATGTTTGGAAATTGAAGCGCTGGAATTAGACGGCATCACATGAGCAGTAGGAAGAGTAATCAGCGATCGACTAGGCTTAAAAGATAATGTGCCACTTGAAGTTGAATGATCTGTAAAGAGAAAAGATTGCCAAATTAGTTACAATTAAAAGACCAAAGAGAATGAGGGAAAATGTGAAATGCAGCACAAATTTTTCAGAGGTCCTTCCTCAAAATGAGGAAATTATTATTATTATTCCTTTAGGTTTATCTGAAAAAGGCAAATACGCTTTCGAACATTATTTTCTAAATATGAATACATAATAAACATATGTCCTTTTACTATCTATTATACTTATAGATGAAAAATGATTAGAAAACAGGTTTATATTTACCAGATTTAATCAAAGTATCGTGCCTTTAAAAGAAAAAAAAAATCCATCTCCCTATTGAGAGGTCTTAGTCATAGTCCAGCACTGCAGTCTAAGAAATAACTCTACCAGAAAATGGTATTTTTCAATGTCTTTCCTGAACTATGGAAATCCATGCCAAACCTGAACATTTCAGCACCTCCACAAAATCTTATTCAAATTAGAAATATTAGTAAAGGAGCTCCTGCAATAATAGGAAATAATCAGAAAGAGTTCTAGAAATATATTTGCAGAGAAAAAGAAGTTCCTAAGCTTCTAATCCCACTTAATGGCATCATTAATGATATATACCCCAAGCTAGAATTCTGGAGTCTACTTTGATCCCTATCTTCTTCCTTACATTTATTAAATCCCAAAGTTGTAAATTTTTACTTCCAAAATGGCTGAAAATCTATTGTCTTAGGTCAGGCCTTCACATCATACTAGTCTATACACAGAAATAGTTTTAGTAGACTCTATGAAAGACCAAAAGATAAATAAGGGCCTCCATATTCAATGAACTTACCATCAAATGCCAAATTACTACCACATTTGCCAAATTAAAACCAAAGATTATAATTTTGCAATCAGAGTGTTAAGGGTAGGAGACTAGGAAACAGGGCTGAGACCGGATGGAGGGGCTTCAATATTGGGTGCAGGTGTTAAAGTAAATAACCTTAAACAAAAGGGGCTGATAACCACAGGCAAGAACCAGCTTCAACCAGCTGGTTGGCTAGCTCTGTCACCTTACATGAACTCTGGCTAATTACAGTATAATTTACATTGTGGTTTTAAAATTTCTCCACCCTTGAAATCACCATGACATCAACCATGCCATACTTATTCTGAGACAACCATATAAAGTAAGAAAATGGTGGGAAACCCAATTCTAGGAGTTAATACCCAAATTCTTAGTAAAAGCCAACCCCTTGGTCTTGAACATTCATTCCTCCCTTCAATTACTAAGACTACAAAAGATCTAAAATGGCTGCCTCCCAATGCAGCTGCTCTCTTTTGAGCCTGCCCACTCTCCTCCCTGAGAGTGTACTTTGGCTTTCAATAAAAGGCTGTCAGTTGTTTGGTTTGCATGGTGTGTCCTAAAATTCTTTTCCCTATGAACACCAAGAACTCGGAAAAACCTCCACTCCTAAGCTGGTAACATCTTTGTGGCTGGCCAGCCAGGAAACATTGCATAAGCCTTGATTGTCATACCATACTTTGAGGGAAGTACATTCTTGTGTGTCACCGCTTTTGCAGTTTCTCAGTGAGTTACAGGTGCATAACCTTGCTCCATCTGGCTGACTGTGGCTCCCCCTGACCAAGGTGGCAGAGGGTCTCTCCTCAGGCCATGCAGATTCAAACTGTCACCACACACTGGGTGACAACGGCCTAGGAAACTGGCAGGGGACTTTTCCCAGGGCATGCAGGAGTCCAAATACTCACTCTGTAAACCATGGCAATTCCATGCCTCGCTTCTTCTGCTAAACCTCATTCTTACTTCTCTGTACTGCTTCCCCATTTTGGGGGGCAAGATCCATGTAACTTAATATTCCACCTTGCAAGGCCTGGATGCCCCTACACTGCTTGCCCTTATAATGTTAGCCAATCTCCCCCTGTTTGCTGTGTTTGTACTAGGTTTTTGTGAAAGGATTATAAGGATAGACAGGGTGATGCAAGGAAAAGGAAACTTGGATTATGGTCTTGCTTGATCAGACACTTGATTGAATGCCACAGAGTAGAAGTACTTTGGGATAAAAGAACCCCTAATGGAGGTCAGCTCCACATTTACAGGAACAAAACTTGATGACATCAAATGTTACATGAAGAATAAAAGAGGAGCCTTCAAGACTCAGAAAGCTCTATTCCCTTTAACCACCTTATTGGGGCTAAAAATGCTCCATCAGACCTAGAAGAAAAGATAATGGAATTATCAGAAGTCTTGGAACCTAAGAGATGCCAGTTCTAGAGCAATACATCCCAGCATAGGAACACTAATAATTGGACATTGTCCACACCTCAAACCTCTAGATGATTCCTGACCCCAGCCTCCAGATGCTAGGAAGGGGGAGGTCTCCCTTGGGCTGTGACCACCAGCATGAGGAGGAGTGTCCGGCAATGCATGTGACCATGGACACCACTGCAACAAGTAAAAGGCAAGGGAGGGGACAGGGACATCCGTAGCCTCCCCCTCACCTGTGGGCCCCCTATGGCTCTATTATTACCCCTAGGAGCCTCCATTATGACCCCTTCCTTTTTCTTCCTTTCTTTCAGGTCTTGTCCAGAGAGCCAGAGAAATAGGCAACACCCCTTCCATCCTGAGGGATTCCCCCCTGTCAGCTGTATACTCCAAAATTTGGCTTCCTTTAAATAAGATAGCATAAAAAAGAAAAAACTCTTATTCCTATGTAACACTACCTGGCCCTGATATAAGCTGAGTGACGGGGAGGTCTGGCCAGTCAATGGGAATCTAAACTATAATACTATCCTCCAATTAGACCTCTTTTGCAAACAACAGAAGAAATAGTCCAAAATTGCTTATGTTCAGACATTTATGGCCTTATAGGAAAACCCAGAGGAACAAGAAGCTTACACCTTAGCAAAAAATATAATAGAAATAGAACAAATGTCCCCAAAAGTTTACGGAATATTTGTATTAATATAGTATTACACAGATATTTTACATATATATTTATATTAATAGTTCTAAAGGAATTTTTGTGTGAAAATTATCATAGCCCCTAAAAATATCTTTACATTAAAAAAAAATAAAAACAAGCTTTATATCAAATTTGAAATTTTCAATTTTTTACATTTAAAAATTGCAGGTAAACCAAGGCAGGAGGCTCACTTGAGCCCAGGAGTTCGAGACCAGCCTGGGCAATAGCAAGACCCCACCTCTACATAAAATAATAAAAAGAACTTAGCCAGGTGTGGTGGTGGTACGCCTATAGTCCCAGCTACTCGAGAAACTGAGGCAAGAGGATCACTTGAGCCTAGGATTTTGAGGTTGCTGTGAGCTATGATGAGGCCACTGCACTCTAGCTCAGGCAACACAGTGAGATCCTGTCTCAAAAAAAAAAAAAAAAAATTGCAAGTAAGGATATAGTGGAAAGGTTAAGTATGATATCAGCCTTTTGAAATCAGCCTTTATAGATTCAAATCCTGGCTTTACCACTTAGTTGTGCTCAAACAAGTTATTTAATCTTCTTGCATCATAAAGTGTAGATGATAACACTGAGAATTAAATGAAATAATACACATAAAGTACTCAGAAGAATTCTTGGTGCAAAGAAAAATGTTATTATTATGCTACCAAAAAAGCCAAAAGTAAATATTATATTTGATATAACAGGGCTAAATATCCATATATATAAAGAGCTCCAAGAAATCAATAAAAAAACTTAGGAATCCAATTTTAAAACAGGCAAAAAAAAAACTCTATAAGCAAACCACCAAACAAGAAATGCAACTAGAGAATACATGTTAAAAAAAAAAAAAGATGCTCAACCTCACTAATAGTAAAACTGCATTCCTATCATATTCATAAAATTATGAAAGGCTGCTAACATACTATGATAATAACATAAACTGTTTTAGTCTTTGGAAGAAGAAGGGCAACTTGTATATATCAATATTTAAAATATGCATACGTGTGTGAATATACATATAAATACACATATATTCATGAGCAGAGAAAAAGTCTGGAAGAATACATCTAAAACTTAATAAACAAAGGTAATCTCTGCATAGTGGACAGAGAGCAAAAGGAGAAAGATGCGTTCACATTTTCCTTTATACAATGTCTTCTTTTAATTTCTTTTCAAGGAATATAACTTTATCATTTTGTCAAACATCTGTAAAGGTATTTTGTTGTTTTGTGACTTTAAAAAATTTGAAATACTTCAAATAAAGAACATTGTTACTAAAATATGAATAATATATAGGTTATTATCTCACTTCCCATGTCACAGCCGAAACCTCTGAGACTGGTATCCCCAGTCTTAGCTGCTACTTACATCTGATAATGTGCTACTTTCCTGCTTGCTTTTACTAAGTCAGTATTTTCCAAATGCATAGAAAATAGACAATTGATGATAAAAAAAAAAAACCATTCCATATCAGACTAGTGTTCATGCCTATAAATCTGAAAGCAGAAATTGATAATATGCTGTTCACAGAATATTACATTGAACATATCATTTACTCCTAAATGTTTCTTATTAAAAATGCTCAGGCTGGATGCTGTGGCAACATAGCAAGACCTCGTCTCTCAAAAAAAAATCTTTTTTAAATTAGTTGAGTGTACGGGCACACTCCTATAGCCCCAACTACTCAGGAGGATGAGGCAGGAGGATCACTTGAACTCAGGAGTTTGAGGCTGTAGTGACCTATGATCATACCACTGCACTCCAGCTTGGGTGACAGAGCAAGACCCTGTCTCAAAAAAAAAAAAAATCTCAAACCTTAGCATACAAAAATGTTGGCTGGGATCTGGTACCCTACTCCAAGAGATTCTGATTCTGAAAGAGTAGAGAAAGGCCCAGGAAATACCACTTTTAAATAAGTGATTCAGTTATTCCATTCACTATAACATCATTCTATATGGGTCTAATTCTAGCTCTGAAGTCTTCAAACTTAAATATATCAAGTTCAAACATGACCAATATCTGAGTTCTAGTGTAAAATCTGATTTACTGTGACATTCAGAACTCATTACTTTCAAAACTAAGGATCAAAGCTTCGTCTACTCACCCACATATGCACATAGATACACATGTACACACATGAATAAACAAACAAGGAACTAAACATTTGACTGTATGAATGTCTGGGGGGGAAGACCATTATATCTTTAACCCATGAGTACAGAAAAATGTTAATTTTAACAATTCTAACACTTTAAAAAATGTTATTTTGCCCTAAGGAAACACAGTTAATTGGAGGTAAATATAATACAATTCCTAATATGCTATATTAAGCCACTTAATTGTAGCCACAAATCCCAAATGCAAGTTATTACGATGGCATATAGCCCACTTCTAAGTTACAACAGTGAAATCTGAAACTAGCACAGGATAGTCCTTTTAAAAACCAGAAAACAGGGGATACGGCATTCATAGGGGACATAGAAGAGCTAATGGTTTCAGTCAGATTTAAACTTGTAAGGGCAGAATATCAGCAAAGGACATCACTGTAACCTGATAATGCAAGTAAATTATATTTAAGATAACATATTTCTGAATTCCAAACAAAATCCCAATCTTCTGTTTCACTGTCATGTTATTCTTACCTGGCAATAGGTGAATGAATACATTGATTCTATTATTAATAATATCTTCTCTTCCACATAGAGAAAGTATCTCTCTCTCTCTCTCTCTCTCTTTCTCTCTCTCTCCCTCTCTCTCTCCCCCCTCTATCCTTCTGATAGTAAAAAGGAATTAAATGGGAAAAAAAGATGACACCCTCCAGCACTCTAGATCTATCTTATAACAATAAATCATGAGTCTTCACAGTTTAAAAAAAGTACTGAGGAGACTATATAACCCTGTATTGAAATATTTCTGGTTTAAAATGTAACATCTTAATATATTTACCAGTAAATAGGAAATATAATAATGAATATTATATTATTTTAAATAAAAATGTTATGTTAACTCTAACCACAAAGACAATAATTAAGTTTTATATAACACAAGAACTTTTTTTTCTCTTCCTGGTAATAACATGATCATATCATGTCATATAGACACACACAAAAAAACATTTTATGCCACATGTAACCTTTCCCTTTTTTTTTTAAACAAATGTATTCTCTATATTTTTAGGTAAATATTTTTAAATATTATAAATCATACTTTGGTAGGAAAGGAATTATATAAAGTAATTCAACAATAATTCAACTAAAGAATCTCCTAAGAATGTATTATGTACAAAGCACTGTGCTAGGCAGAAAAAACAATAAAAATATATTATTCACAATAAAAGTATGAACTATAGGCCTTCCCGTCAAGGCTTACAATTTCACTGTTACACAGCTACAGAGCTGAACTAAAGCTTATCATAAAGAAACTACAAAATACCAGCCAATGAGAAGTGAGCCACAGAGAAAGAGCAGACTATTCATAAAATAGTGTCACTGTCTCAGAATGATAGCCAACTTCTCAACAGCAATAAAGGAATCCAGAACACAGTAGACTAATATCTTCAAAAGGTTAAGAGTAAATAACTGACATCCAAGAACTGTTCTTTCAGGGAAACTATCTTTCAAGATTAAGGGCAAAATACATTTTCAGCTAAGCAAAATTAGAGTTTACCACCAAAAGACGCACTAAAACAAGCATTTCAGTTCCTTTAGTTTCTTTCAGGATGAAGAATAATGATTTCTGAGTTTCAAAAAGGAATAGTGAGGTGGAAAAATATAAATTGGTGATTAAATCTTAAAAAATGACTACATAAAATAATAAAAACAGTATCTAATTTGTGGGTAAGAAAAAGAGGGAAAGATATCAAAATATTTGGCAACTATGGCATATAACTCAAAATAGAGGTAACTATCATTCCAAAGTTCTAAGGTCCTTATATTTCTGAGAGGAGGATAAAGATTCTGATTACCATTACAGATAGTCAACTTAGGGGTACATATTATGATTTCTATATTAACATCTAAAAGAATACATAGAGATAATATAACTGGATAGCCACAGGCAAAACAATAAAGCTGTACTCCTACCTTATACCCTCCATAAATATTTATTCAAATGAATCATAGGACTAAATGTAACAGTTAAAACAGTAAGACTACTCTTCGAGGAAACCATATGTTTAAATCTCCATGACCTTAAGTTGGGCAACAATTTCTAAGGTACAACACCAAAAGCCCAAGCAACAAAAAATATAAGTTGGACTTCATTAAAATTTAAAAATTTTTTGATGCAAATGATACGCTCAAGAAAGTAAAAAGATAACTCACAGAATTAGGAGAAAATTTCTGAAAATCATGTATCTAATATAGACTTTTATATAGATTATATGAATAAATCTTTATGTAATAAACTCAATAATAAACTCCTGAAAATGGCAGACTAGAAACAGCCTGCACACACTGCTCTCAAAGGAGAGGATCAAAAGTTGCAAGGAGACGTTCACCTACAAATCACTGTATTAGAGGGAGCACTGTGAATTATCAAAGAAGCAATGGGAGACACACAAAGTGAAGGAGAGGGAAGCTGGGTAAACTGTTTGGCAGGTTTGGAAGGTACCTGGGGGAAGGCACCCACAAGTGAGGAAGGGTACAAGGAGAAAGCCCAGGGCCACACTCTCCCTGCAGACACAGCAACCCCAGCTGCAAGGAGTTGGCAGCACCAACACCACCACCACCACGGTAGGTACCAGACAGATCAGGGAGCTGCTTGGAGACTGCTCTGAACTGGAGAGCAGGCACCACAGGATCCCACTGGCTTCTGATCCTGGGTTACTACAATCGATGCCATTCTGAGCTCTCAGCCCTAGAGTGCCTGGTAAACACAGGGGTCAGCTCCACTGCAGCCACCTCCCCCATCGTACCTGCCAGGCCAGGGAGGGAGTGGGCAGAGCAACATGCCCCTGTGACTGGGTGCCGAGCATCCCCCCACCCCAGGCACTGGAGGATCCTAGAAGAGAAGGTACCCATGGCCCCCAACATCCACTGCCACCATCTGGATAGCACCACTACTGCTGCTGCTGCTATCACCTGAGAAGCACCACGGCAACTATCACTACCAGTCCTGGGAGGAAAGAAAGCCATAGCCACGGCAACTTGCCCACAGCACACCTGCCCTCTTCAAGATGCCAGGACAACGCACACTGCATATTTCAGCAGCCCTGCCAGCCATGTCCTGAGCAGCGACCATTGCCCCACCCTGTCATGCCCTGCCTGGCTGCCATGGCCCCATCCACCACTTGCCACCCAGTTCCAACTGCCCCACTCCCCAGATGCCACCACAGTCCTGCCCCTTGCACATTGCCCCAACCTGGACCTTGGCATACCACCCACCATCCACCACCATGGACCCACTCCCCTCAGCTGCCCCCCCCCACATACCACCACTGTACCTGGACCTCTGTGGAGCCAACTCCCACAGCCCTCCCACTGTGGCCACCATCTAAATAGCCTCACCCAGCTGCCACTGCCACCACCACAGGGAGACCCAGGAAGAGCAAACTCCCATACCACCTGCCTCCGTGGAGAAGGACACACCCAGCCCCCTGCCCGACCTTCCAACAGGGGCCTGGAGACCAACCCATCACTCTGCACAATATGCCCCAGCAATGGCTTTGTGACAACCACAGGGGAATGGGACAATACTGGAGAACAGATGCATCTCAATGCATTCACTTGTGTCCTGCTGGGTCAATCTAGAGTAGGACACAAGTGTGCAATCCAGGGACCTCTTTCTTTCCACCAAGTAGGAGAGCTCCCAGCAGAGAAGAGCAAGTGCACCATGAATTTATCTGTCTTGAGCTGAAAGGAGAGGTTTCAGATCAGAAGGAACCGGCATTGTACTGGGTATTATAAGTAACCTAGAGATGATTTAAAGTATACAAGAAGATATGTATTAGGTTATATGCTAATACTACACCATTTTACACAAGGGACTTGAGCATCCTTGGATCTTGGTATCAGGGGTTCTGGAACTAATTACCCACAAATACTAACAGACAGCTGTATTTGCAGAAGATAGGACCATTACCTAAAACAAAAAACTCTTAAAACTCAACAAGAAAACAAACCACCCAATTAAAAAACAGGCTAAAGACCTTAACAGAGACCTCACCAAAGAAGATATACAGATGGCAAATAAATATATGAAAAGATATTCCATATCACATATCCTCAGGGAAATGCAAATTAAAACAACAAAATACCATTACATACCTATTAAAATAGCAAAATCCAGAACACTGACAATACCAAATGCTGAGTAGGATGTGGAGCAATAGAACTCTCATTCATTATTGGTGGAAATGCAAAATGGTACAGCCACTTTGGAAGGCAATTTCTTACAAAACTAAACATACTCTTATCTTTTGACTCAGCAATCGTGCTCCTTGGTATTTATTCAAAGGAGCTGAAAATTGACAACCACTCAAAAACCTACACATGGATGTTCATAGCAGCTTTACTCACAATTGCTAAAACATGGAAGCAACTAAGATGCCCTTCAGTAGGTGAATGGATTAAAAAACTGTGGTATATCCTGACAATGGAATATTATTCGGTGCTAAAAACAAATGAGCCAGCAAGCCATGAAAAGGCATGGAGGAACCTTAAATGCATATTACTAAGTGAATGAAGCTAATCTGAAAAGGCAATATAATGTATGATTCCAACTGTATGACATTATGCAAAAGGCAAAACTATAGAGACAGTAAAAAGACCAGTGGTTTCTAGGGGATGCAGGGAGGAAGGGATGAATAGGCAGAGCACAGAGGATTCTTAAGGCAGTGAAACTATTCTGTATGATACATAATGATGGATACATGTCATTATAAATTTGTCCAAACTCATACAATACACAACATCGAGACTGAACCCTAATGTAAACTATGGACACTCGGTGATAATAATGTGTCAGTGCAGGTTCATAAATTTTAGCATAGGCACTACAGTGGTGGGTGATGATGGTATGAGGGAGGCTGTACATGTGTGGGGACAGGGGGATCTGAGAAATCTCTATACCATCCAAAGAATTTTTCTGCTGCTCTAAAAAAGAAAGTCTATTTAAAAAGTGTTATCACTACCACAAGGAGATGTCACTAGACTATCAGAATAGCTAAAATTTTAAAAACACCAAATGCTAGCAAAGATAAAGAGAAAACTGGATCACTTATACATACACGGCTGATGAAAATGGTACAGCCACTCTGGAAACAGTGTGATGGTTTCTTTAAAACCTAAACATGCAATTATATTACACAACTCAACAACTGCACTCCTGGGCTTCTACCCACCCCAGAAAAATGAAGATATATGCTCACACGAAAATCTGTACACACATATTCATAACAGTCAAAAAGTGGAAACAACCAGATGTTTTTCAACAGACTGAATGGTTAAACAAACCGTTGTCTCTCCAATACCACTATTGTCGAATACTACTCATTAATAAAAAGGAATGAACTGTTGATACAACACAACAACCTGGATGGATCTCCAGAGGTAAAAGCCAATTCCAAAAGGTTAAGTATTGTATACATTTATATAGCATTGTTGAAATGACAAAATTATAGAAATGAGGCATAGATTAGTGGTTTCTAAGAGTTAGGGGAGGGGGTAAAGAGAGAAGTGGGAATGGGCAACATGAGGTATATGGAATTGTTCTGTATCTTGACTATATCAATGTCAATACCCTGGTTGTGATACTGTACTATAGTTTTGCAAGATATTACTATGAAGGAAAATGGATAAAAGGTCTCTGATAAATTAAATGATAAATGATAAATAAAATCTCTCTGTATTATTTCTTAAAACTGCATGTGAATCTATAATTATCTCAACATAAAAAATTTAGTTAAAAAAAAAGAAGGGAGGCCGGGCGCGGTGGCTCACGCCTGTAATCCTAGCACTCTGGGAGGCCGAGGCAGGTGGATTGTTTGAGCTCAGGAGTTTGAGACCAGCCTGAGCAAGAGCAAGACCCCGTCTCTACTTAAAAATAGAAAGAAATTATATGGACAACTAAAAACATATATAGAAAAAATTAGCCGGGCATGGTGGGGCATGCCTGTAGTCCCAGCTACTTGGGAGGCTGAGGCAGTAGGATCGCTTGAGCCCAGGAGTTTGAGGTTGCTGTGAACTAGGCTGACGCCATGGCACTCACTCTAGCCCGGGCAACAGAGCGAGACTCTGTCTCAAAAAAAAAAAAAAAGAAGGGAAAACTGATCAAAGGGACAATTTCTTTTGATATATAGCAATACTGAACATTATTAAATATTCAAACACTGCTTTATAATTTTTAGTTTGGAACAATAAAACATATCCCTTGAATATTCTCATATCACAGCCATTCTCATGAATCTGAAGATTCATATCTAAACACTAAGAATATTAGCTCACCTTCCACACTGTCAGAACAGGAAGTTCCAATGCCGGTGTCTCCACTGTCAGAAGCTATACTGTGTCTCCTGATATGGTTATTTCGATGGTTAGATGGAACAGTTGTGGCCTGCCACAATGATTCACTACCAGGTAACCATGCTGATGAATAATCTGGGCCTACAAAGGAAAATACACAAAAGTTAACACATATATAATAACTGAATAGGCAGAAGAGTTCTCTTTTTACCTTGTGAAAAATACATATAGGGTATAAAAGGTTATTTTCTGCCCAAAATAATTTAAAATGACCGATAAGATTCACCAAATAAACTTATATGTCTCATGCATATCAATTCAATTCTGATCTCAGAGCTTCCTCTGGCTGAAGAACTCTGTTTTTTGCTTCTGGGTATTGAACTTTTAAACATGTACTGTTGTCTTATTAAAAATTTTAAACTACCTATTTATTTTCAAATGTCAGTACTCTGGAATAATTGATAAGCAGGAGTCTGTGATTCTACATACAGGCAGTAGTTGAGAATTGGAGCTCAGGGAAAGTCTAATTCAATCATATTGCATGACAATATAAATTCAGTATATACGTGGAAGATCAAAAAAATCTACTTTTCTACTATATCCTAATGGCATCAAATGAAAAATTATTTTACATTATTTTAATTGAATTTGTTTTATTTCTTTAACTTTTGATTAAAGTTTAACAGCATAGCATTTTCCTACTCTTAGCTTGATTTGCCCTTTTGAGTTATAATAAATCTTTATTTTTTTTAGCTAACTTAAGGCTTTTCAATGTTCTCTAAAGGTTTATTTTCACTTATCTTGCCCATATTTAATTTTGATTTGCCTTTTTCTGTTTTACCCATTACTTTACTTAACTTCATTCTTTTACTGTCAAGTATAACACTACTCAAAGGATATCAATGGACCAGTGCCAGTCTGAACTATATGTTACAAGTTAGGTACAGAAATAAAGAATAAGTATTTGGAAATTGTTATAGTACTGTAATTAGAAAGAGCAATTTTAAATCTGCTGAATTTAATATAAAAGCTGTAGAAGAACAAATCTTTACTGATGCCTAACACCATGATCCTCAAATTGGGGCCTATAGACATAGTCATGAAAGTTAAGTTCTCTACATGAATATTAGCTTTTCATTTCAATTACAATCCTTTAAAAATTAATAAGCATATTACAGATTATCTGAATAGCTACCTTAAAATATTATTTCTACATAATTTTAATGCTATTATCTGTATAGCTACCCTAAAACAGATTTATCACATAATTCCAATGCCGCCCCCCATTTATGTTTGCAATTGCAGTTGCTTCTAAGTAAGAGCAAATGACATCACTGGGCACTTACCATGATTTGAAACAAGATAGCTTTACAGAATTATCAAGTGACACCCTATTGAAATTGGTATGCAAGGAATGCCTTCTGGCAGTTTAAACATAGGATCACAAAATAACAAACATGTGCATAAAATTAATTACAACATTTTTTACCACATTTTTAGGAACAGTCATTCTCTATATTAATATTAAAATGAAAACACATAAATAAATAATAAAACCAGACCTGAAGCTACTTGTCATAGTAATCCCAACATTAATGATTCAGTTTTAATAAAACATTATGCCACGTAAATATTATTTTAAAGATTTAAATATAATTTATAAGTTAAATTTGGGCTTTATATATGTATGAAGTATATAAGCAGCCTTAAAAGCCACATACATTTAAATTAACAACCCAAAATTGAAAAATATTAGCCAAAGAGACACTTCTATGACTTGGGGGTCCAGAATACCTACTTAATACTTTGTAGATTCTAGACCTCTCTCAGAATGGGACTTATTTTAATTCATGTGATTAAACACTCTTACATTAAAGCACTGGTTGAAGGTATTCTGTCCCCAGATCTGTTCTAACTCTGATATGTGGTCTATAATCTAAAGTAAAATGTTTTCTTCAATCAGGTAATAACCCATCTAAATGAACTCAAAGTCCTATCTAAACCATCATCAAAACAGCAACCAGCACACTACTTTCTCTCATAAGTACCAACAGGTCCTATTAAAGCAATTGGATGACTGTAAAATTGTTCTCTCTAAAACAAAGACAGAAGCATTACTGTAAGAACAAAGTTCCCAAGACACCCTACATTGGAATTTCTCTTTGCAAGACAGTGTGTTACATTTTTCAATACTAATTTTAACTCCTTTAAATAGAATACTGAATACCCAGGGATAACTTATAAAGACTTAGGAACATTTCTCACACTGGAAGATTAGCATCAAATGAAGAAGCAACCTATTTTATTTTATTTCTGAAGCTTTTTTATTGGAAGCAAGAATGCATACAGTATCAGGTCTTCCACAATATATAAATATATCTGTAACTGCACTTAGAATAACAACTTATCTTATTATTGGATATTTTAATGACAACTCTAAGCCAGAAGAAAATAAAAATAATACCATTGACAAAGCAGATTTATACTTTCACATAAAAAGCTAAAACTATAATACAATCACAAATACAAATGTTTTTCAAAATAAAGATTATCTATCACCCATTAGTAGGTCTTAAAAATCAACTTAAAGACCAACTTTTTTAAATAAAACAGAACAGACCAAAATAGAAATATTAAAGTGCATTTACCCTTATATCACATAAGTTACACATATTTCACATTTTAACATCTCTAAAATACTAACAAGTATAAAGTACTTTTGCACAAAGAATCTATTCTCCTTCTGGAGTAACTCCACTCAAGCCAATCTCTACCCTACTATCAGAAAGAATTATCTTAGAATCACTTACAATATGTTTATCATTCTCCCGATTATATAAATCTGTGGGGTAAAACTCAAACTCATTAAGTTTGGGAAAGTTCTTCAACAGCTGTCCGCCTCATTTTCTAACACTTTCCAACTTCTACCTCTCCCATGCTAGTTCCCCTGCAAATACACTTACCTAATGGCTTCCTCCAAACATATCAGGCTCTTTCATGACTCCAGGCTGTTTCTCTTTTGCACCTTCTTTAAGAGTCCCAGTTCAGATTTAATTTCCTCTGTCTTCCCTAATTCTTCCACGTGGCATTAAATAACTATTACTTTGTTCACTTCCAACATATTCAAAATTCCATCACAGTTTTTACTAAATTTTATTAACCCCTATATATATGACTTTCTTCTCCTTCACCACACTAGGAAAAGTGAAAAATAAAATTTTGTTTTTAGTGTCCAGCACCTAGCACAGAGCTGCACACTTAGGCAGGGTCTCAATAAATGTAGTCATTATAACCACTGGGTATCCAATACATGTTCATAGAATAAAATTAGAATTTTGGAAGCCTTACAATTAAAGCTACAAAAATACACTTCCCTTTAGAAGGATTAAAACAAGGGTTTTGTTTAGTGGTTGTTGTCTGTTTATTTTAAAATCCAGGATATTTTAAACTATCCCTTGAGTCAGTTTGCATTTAAATATCTATTTAAAGATCAGTAAATATTTATCAAAGAAGCTTTTTTAAAAAATAATTTTAAAGATTTGAAGAATTAATGACCGAAACTCCAAACAAAAAATAGAAAAGTTTCCAATAGGTCAAAAAGACACACAAAATTCACAAAAAATAAATAAAACATTAAACCATACAAAAATAATCATATTAATGGTCACTAGAAAGAATAAAAAAACAAAATCATGTACTGCAATGGAGAATATCTAACTAAGATGGCAAAAACATAATATATTGAGATATATAATCTTCATTCCAGTCCTTCATTCCATTTTAGTACTGTATCTCTAGGGTAAATGACTCCAATAGTCTTAATTTGTTTCTTTTGTTAAAAATTAACAGAATAGCTTAATGGAAAAGAATGTGGACTGTGAAACCAGACTACCTGAGTTCAAGTTTTTATCACTTCTTATTAGCACAGTGAGATCTCAAAGTAAATCACTTAGCCTCTCTGTGCCTCAGTTTCTTCATATTTAAAAGGAATAAAAATTATATATATTACCTATGTTAGAGGATTCCTGTGATAAATGAATATGTAAAAACATTTTTAAAAGTGCCAGGCATATTAAGATCTCAATAAATGTTAGTCATATTTTTATTATTGTACATGCACAGAAATCTTCCAGAAGGATAACTAAAAACTATTAAAAATGGAAGACTGGCATGAAAGAAAAATGAAGAGGCTTACCTTCATTTTAAAACTTTCTGTACTGAGTCAATATTTTACTGAGCATATGTATAACTTTAATAATTAGAGAAGAAAAATATCATCTGACAAATACCACATAATAATTCTTCTGTTCCTCATGAGATACAGTGCCCTACTCTCTTACAAGTTTTTAACCTTGTTCTTTTCCTTTCCTGTTCAATCAAGGACAACTACACTATCACCAGCTTCTCTGCCTAATATTATTTCTCATTAGCATGTTTACAACTACTCCTTCAAACACATACCCAATACCCATCTCTCTGATACCCGCCATTTTTTTAACATCTATATTCCAGTAGATTAGGCATACAATAGCTTTCTATTTCTATGATCTCCAAAGTGGATACATTCATGCCATGAGTACATGAGTAAATCCACCAGATGACTGCTGGAAGAAAATGTTAGAGGTTCTGTATACATTCAGAATTATCTTTAGGAAAAAATAATCAGTAGCTACTATTTGTTACTTGCTAAATATAAAAGGGGGGACAAATGGGGAAAGGGGAGATGTTGATCAAAGGGTACAAAGTTTCGTTAGAGTAGAGGAATAAGTTTTAGTGACCTATTGTACTGCATGGTGACCACAGTTAATAATAATGTATATTTCAAAACTGCTAAAACAATACATTTTTAACAGTCTAACTCCAAAAGAGTAAGTCGGTAAGGATGTTAACTAGCTTGATTTAATCTTTCTACAATATATGCGTAGATCAAAACATGACATTGCATCCCATAAATATATACAATTATTATTTGTCAATTAATAAAATGAAATATAAAATCTTGAAGTTCGCTCATTAACCACTGCAAATAATTTTAAAAACATGACCACAAAAGGTGTAAGAATAGATTCTTCAGATATGATTCTGAATTCGCTTATTTTCAATTCTACTACCACAAGGGCCTTAAACTAGGTTGGTTCAGGCTATGGCTAAAATTACCTCAATTAAGAGCAAAGATCAGATGGATAAAAAAAGTAGTTCACCTTTCACAGAAAAAGTATGAATTCTTACAAATAAATATTCACCAAGTACTTCTTATATGAAAGAAGGTTAAGGTAGCAGCCAAGATAGATAAGACTATCTCTCCTCCATCTATGAAAAAATTACATGTCTGTTGATTTCGGTGTGTGGACAAGCCAGAGAGTACTATCTTCTGGTTACATGCAACACTGTATTCAAAAAAGCATTTTGGTAGCTATTCAGAATGATAGCCACATATTTAATTTAGTTTTTCATAAGCCTTTCTTCCTGGTTAGAAATTGGAAAAAAGAGGTACAGTTAAAAACTATTGAGAGTTGTTAATAAAACCACTACAAAGATGAGGGAGTATACCAAGTGGTATTTCAGGGGGTTTACCTTTGTCTTAGACTACAACTATTTCATATTATCACCTAATAGAGAAAATATTCTACATGGTAGAAAATTATGCCAAAACTAAGAAAGAACATCGGCACTCAGGAGAAAATAAACTCCTTGATCAAAATAAATTTTCCTAAATAAGGAAGTTGTTAGATCTAATGAATACTAATTTTTTTAATGTAGCCATTGACTTCTAAAGAAAGCACAGTAGGCTAATTATTCCTCAATAGCCCTTCAATTTTTCTGATACTAGGGAATATAAGAACCATACATAATACATCTAAATGCCAAAATTAAAACAAGATTTTAGTCTTAAAACATTTCAAAATAAAGTTCTGAGAAACTTTATATCTGGAATTTTTGTCCCCCAAATTAAAGCACTTAATTTCTAGCCAAACTTTTCAGTACATCATTCCTAAAATGAGAAAGAATGCTGAGTATTAATGAGAAAGCTTCAGAAAAGCTTCAGAAATGTCATGGCAAAGCCATATCTATATATAATATCTTATGGTTAATAGGTATGCAATCTCTGCCTCTAAAAAAGCAAGGAAACCAACTGGTAGAAAACTTTCAACCATAGGAAATGTAGTCCCAGTCTTTCATCCCATTCTCTTCCAGAGGAGCATAACTAAAAACTATATTTCATTTCAGAATTCTGAACTTTAATATTAAAAATTATTTTAAAAAGTAGTATCAATAAAGCAATCAAGTTTTCTTCACTAGACATCAACTATATAAACCAGGCATGTTCACTCTCTTTAAAGTAATTTAAATTCCTATCAACGACCTGAATTAATTTAGCACTACCTAACAAAGTCTAGGACAGGAAAAGCAAAAATAGGGGCAGAAACCAGGTGTGGTCACTCACTCCTGTACTCTGGAGGATGTGGAGGATGAGGGGAGAGGATCACTTGAGGCCAGGAGTTAAGATCAGCCTGGGCAACATAGTGAGACCCTCTCTCTAAAAATATTTTTTAAAAATTAGGTGGGTGTGGTAGCTGGTGCCTGCAGTCCCAGCTATTCAGGAGACTGAGGTGGGTGGATCACTTGAGCCCAGCAGTTCAAGACCAGCCTGGGTGACAGAACAAGACCTTGTCTCTAAAAAAAAAAAAAAAAATAGAGGCAGAGTTATCTTTCTGAGGTAAATTGTCAGACTAGAAGGAGGTTAATAAGAGCATGAAATAAAACTAGATACAGACACCGTACTAAAGTCTGATCCCTGTTGACAGAATCTACCATCTGATGGAAAGGGAACACTGTTAACATCAGTTCAGATGTCCTGGGCAGAGAACTCTGGGCTGAGGCTCCACCACTGTTTGATGTAAGGCATCCCAGGAAACCCCTCAGCCCTGGGCAAACCCAGGACACTTCCCCTAGTTTTAAAACTAAAAGTCCCAGATACCCAGACTGTTGGGTCACCCTAGCTTGAGAATTGGTAAAGAGAAAGCAATTCAAACATTTATTAAGCCCCTATGTATCAATCCTTGTGCAATAAAATGAGTTTACTAGATTAGATAATCTCTAATTCCGCCATCTTTAAGTTTTAAATCTCTCACTGAAACTGGCCAATGGCATTGATCCATTTTCTTCTAACTCATCTTACATTCCTCTTCAAAGCATGAGACTTTCATGATCACTCCTGCCTTCAGCCTCCTCTCTTCTGGAACACCACATTCTCCTGGATTTACTCCTACCTCCCTGACTGTTCCTTCTCAGTCTCTCTGGATGGCTCATCTTCCTCTACCTGAACAGAAAATGTTAGTGACCCGGGGTTTGGTCCTCTGCTGTCTTCTCTATAATCTCTCCATGTTTTCCATCCAGCTCCATGATCTTTAAACACCATTTATACCCAGGTAACTCTCAAATTCCTATCTCCCCCCTCCCCAGTGGTCTCCCCACTAAGCTCCAGACTTGTATACCCAACTACCTACTCAACATCTCACCTGAACCTCTCAAAAGGATCCCAAACTTCACCTGGCCAAACCAGAATTCCTTACATTCTTCCTCTACCCCTACTAACCTCCCCCATCTCAGGAAATAGCATCACCATCCACTATAATTACTGAAACCAAAACTAAAATGTCATCTTTGATTCTTCTTTCCCTCACTTGCAACCTCCAAACCGTCACTAAATCCTATCAGCTTTATTTCTCAGGTATATGCCAAATCCATCCCCTTCTCTCTAAATTCCAATCCAATCACTCTAATCCAAGCCATCGCCTCTTACCTAATAACTGCAACGGCCTATTAACTGGCTTCCCTACTGCTATTCTTGTCCCTATCCCTCCACAATTTCTTCCCCCACACAATAGCCAGGAGTGATTGTAAACACAAAGGATAAAGAATGTCTGTTCCCTGTCCCCAGTACATAGAACAGTATCTGCCTCACCATAGGCACCTGAGGTACTACTGAGTGAAATGGTACTCTCTCCTGCCATTTCATAGCTAAGCTTCCTCTCACGTACAGAATAGAATCCAAACTCCTTACAGTTCTTAACATTATTGTCAGGTCTTCCTCACTTGACATTCCTGCTCACTAAGCTCTGGATTCACTGGCTTCTCATATTCTTCAAACTCCCCAAAGTCATTTCCACCCTGGAGATTTTGCTGTTTCTGTTCCCTCCACCTGAATGAATACCCCTGCCTTCATGGCAGCTCCTTTTCATCATTTAGGTCTCAAGAGTAATGTTACCTCCTCAGAGAGGCATTCCCTGACCAGCCTACCCAAAGTAACTCTGCCCATCCTCTTCTACCGCACCGAGTTTTCTTTTCTTTGTAGTACTTAACACTAGCTGAATGATCTCGTTATCTGTTTACCTATTGACTGTATCCTCTCCACTAAAATGTAGGCTCCCTTAGAGCAGGAACTTTATCTTTCTTGTTCAATGTTCCCCAGAGCCTAGCACAATGCCTGGCACACAATATTAACTGAAAGAATAATTTAAGCACTATGCTAGGTAACAATTTTTTTAAAGAAAAACAGAAAATAAAATAACTGGTATGAAAAGCAATTTGATGTTCTTTTTTATGTTGATTATTCCCACTCTTAAAATAAGTGACCTTACACAATAAATTGCTCTTTTTAGAATATTATTTTTCTAGTATAAAATATAAAAACCCTTACAGTAATAATAATATCATGTGCCTTAAAAAATTACATGGGTGATCACATTCTTCATTTTTTCATGCAAAATTTATGGGAACTAGTTAAGCTACAACTCACCAAAATACTAGAGACTTTAACACTTCATCATCTTCTCAGAGTACACATACACACATTTTATCCCATCAGAAAAATCATGACTCTCTAAAATCATTCTGATCACAACATACATAAATATTCACAACATGAGATTATCAACTCACCATTTATTGCTTAGCCTCAGATTAATTTACCAGCTTCATTCAAGCCAAGAAGTGATCAAATTCCAATTATTAATCAAGTTCATTTCACAAAAGTCATCACTAAAGTTGAGATTCACCCCTTAACCCCCAATGTCTATTATGAAAAAACATGTCCAGTCGAGCTTAGGCTAAAGAGTTGTTTCACTGTTACTATAGTACTCTTGGGTCCATCTAATTCAGAACCACAGCAGAAAACATTATTTGTTGTAATCATGCCAGTTATTACCACTGTCATTATGATATCACTAAACACTATGGTAATGCATCAACTAAGAAGTAGATGTAAAGCGCAAAGCAATGAACAAATGACATTTTTTCAGGTCAAATGTGTCCTATAACATTTTCTTTTAGCACACTTTAAAAGTATAATACTCTACCTCAAAATGTTTTAAGGGTTGGTTATTTTTAAAATATTACTTATAAAAATGAAGAGACTCAGTATAACTAGGCATTAGTAAGTACTCAAAATATCACTATATCATACTAGATTTCAAAAGCCTAAGGGAAATACATCCTTCCTTCACCAAACTTTCAAACTAATATACATTGTGAATAATATAATTTCAAATGCACTCAACCAAATGCATAAAAGACATACCATCGCTTGTCCTATTTAATATTAGCCTTCTAACCACACTTGCCAGTACAAGGTGAGGGGAGCTTTTATTTGTCCTTTATATGGAAATATAAAGAAATATTTATTTTATTTTGATTTATAACACAATTACTCAGGAAAGCTGAAAACCTGTAGGTAAATCCAAATAGAATTAAATCTTAAAGCAAAGGCCAAAAGTTCAGTATCTTTCAAACCACACTTACTACTCTTATTTTTTACTACCATTTTCTTAAGAAAGTTTCCTCTGAATTGTTAGAAATCTGGTTCTACATTACCTTTGGTTTTCCCTTTAGTCCAGCAACATATTTGTATAAACAAACCAACCAGAACATCGGACATATTGAGATAAACTCATTTTAATACTAGAAATAATTTATTTATCCCTGCCTTCACACTGGCCCTCAGGACAAAAAAGATTGCTGATAAACTCAATCAGAAGACAGGTTCCCTTTGTTTCAGACAAACCCTAAAATAGCTCAAATTAGTCAAAAGATATATTGGACGATATTTCAAAGATATAAATTTTCTTCCAATTCCCAGAACAGAAAAAAGATCCCTACATGAATCAACTCAGAGGTCATAATCTTGACCTCCACCATCTGCTCATTTGCTAAAGAAACCACACAAGTTTTCCACCTAAGGTGTAACTTTTTAAAACTTTAAATTATTTAAAATAACTTTAAATATTTATTAATATATTTGTTTGAGAATAAAGAAACATAACAAAGATTACATATTCTTAGCATGTAGCTGAAAATTTTTTATTGGAAAGCCAAACCCTGATTTACCAATGGTTTATCACGGTGAAAGCTGAGATAGAATACACGCTTCTGTAAAGATATACCATCCAAATTCCTTAAACTTGGATTTGAGGATATAAAATACCTTTTTCTACTATATTCTATGCCATAGCAAATGTCCAGATCTTGCAATAAAACATCAAAGTCCTTCAGTTACTAAACTTTAAACACTAAGATGATTTCTTCATAGAAAACAATGCAAAAATGGATATATCGCTTCCAGTGATATACCTCCAAACAAGCTGCTATTATCACAAGTAAATTTTAAGAGGTTGGGTTACAAAGACATTACAGATGGCTTTTGACATGTACAGATAAATTGAAACTACTTCCTCCAAGTCCCTAGGGATCCCGAAATACCTTCTCAATCACTGAAGTTACTCAGATGGCAGGATTTGCGAAAACCGGTAAGCTCAGGGACCTCTGAACTGCTGTCTCCTTCACAGGACAAATAGTATACAATTTAGAAAAAATAATTTTCTACCTTTTTTTTTTCACTAAATTCACTCCTACATTAAATTCAATTATTTCTAACAGTGATGCAGAACTAAACGTCAGTGCATGATTTCAAAACTAACTGGATTTTTAAAATGTATATATGTCTTTTCTAAGAAAACCACGTCACAAATGCCTAAACCATCATGGAACTGCATTATTTGAAATTTCAATAGCAATCTGGGTTAGTGCCAGATAAACAGCAGAAAATATTACTATCAAAAGACCACTTCCAAATGCTGCTTCTGCCTTTTTGTTTTGTAAATGATAACTTTGAAAAACATATACAAAAATATCTAAGTTACACAAGTCCAGTGCAAACACTTTGTGGAGCAAGGTTACAAGGTTACAGGAGCTCGTTGTAGGAAAATTTTCGAGTAGGTACATACGGCTTTTTTTCTGGATAAAAGGTCTGTATAACTTTCAGCTTTCTCGAAGGAGTTCAAGACTCAATTATCATTAAAGTGCCTGGAAGGACAGTCATCGTGAGGTAATTTGTCACGGGCAACCCAAGCCTTATTTTTTTATCCCAAATTAAGGGAAGATTTATCCTGATTTGGGGGCTCCTACACAACCTCTGAGCAATGCGGGCATGAAATGGCTGTCCTATACAAACTGCCCCCTTCTCACAGGGAACACGGCAAACCCCTAATTTTCCTTGAAGAGGCCAGAGAAAGGCAAACGAATTAACACACCCATTGCTCAAAGGTCGATTGGCTCTCGCAGGACGTGCCCTCCCCTTACGCCGGAGGGGGCTGCGGGGCGGCGTCCGGGCTCCCGTGAGGGGCTGAAGTTCCCTCGGGGCTCAATTGCAGCGACCGCATCGCCGGCAGCTTCCTCCCGCCCCGAAACGTGCCCTGCAGTAGCGGCTGCGGGTGCAGGCACGGGAGACCAGGGCCCGCGCCCCACAGGGCCGGGGCGGGCGCCGAACCGCGGTCGCAGCGACCTTCCCGCCCGGGTCCCCACGGGCGCCAAGCAAGTCCCGTTATCACGCCGGTCACACACCCCACGAGGGAAAAGGAGGAGGACAGGAAGACGGACAACAAAGCTCGGACCGAGGGGGCCCAGGCGAGCTGGATAGCTGCGGGCACCGGGGCTGCGGCCGGCGGGACGCGGAGCCGTGGCGGGGCCGGTGCGCCGGGATGCGGGGCGGACGCGCCGGGGACGCGGCCCGCCAGATGTCAGCCTGCGGGGAGGAAACGGGGTGCGCGGCGGCGGCGGCGGGGAGGCGGCCAGGGGGAAGCCAGGCCTGAGGAGGGAGAGGAGCGGCGGCGGGGTCCCGAGGCGCCGCGATCTGCCACGACCCGCACCCCAGCCTGGAAGCTGTCCTGCTCCTTACCGGCCGGGAAGCTGCGGGCTCCGCCGGGGCTGTCCCGGCCGCCGGTCTCGGGGGCCAGGAAGCGCCCCCACATCGCCGTCGGGAGAGCTGGGTGGGCCGGGGGCGCCCGACTCCCCACGTCCGTCCTCCCTCGCCTTCGCCTCGGGCTGCTTCGGCGGCGGAAACTTGAGCGGAGCCTGGGCCTCGGCGGCGCGGGCAGGAGAAGAGCGGGCGGACAGGCTGGCTGCTTAACGGCTGCTCAGCGACGGGCGGGGAGCGCAGGGGCCAGATTCGCCGCAGAGGCGGCGGCTGCCATGGCCAAGCCGCTTGGGCTGAGGCCCGGGCCGGGGAGGCGGCGGCGGCTCGGCGGTGACGGCACCTCGATCCCCGGCTGAGCCCAGGCTTTTCAAAGGCTCCAGGCGAAGTTGCAGCTGCGGGTTCTCTCCGCCCCTCCGCCAGCGGAGCCAGAGCCCCGTCTGAGGCCGAGGAGGGGCGGGGCCGGGCTGCCGGGGGCGGGGCCTCGGGCGCCTACTTAAGACGTGCGCGGCGCGGGGCGGAGGTTGCGGCTGGGTGGGCAGGCTGCTTTTTCTTTGCTTAGCTCCCTCGGCGGCGACAGGCAGTCAGACCCTCGGCCGCCTCTCAACCTCTCTATCCCGAGACCCTGCGAGCTGAGAGGAGGGCGGGGCCCAGGGCCCTAGCCCGTGCCCCTCCCTTCGGAAATCCCCCACCGCCGCGGAGCGTCTCCCTGAAGGAGACACGGAAGAGCTGTAGCCGCATCGCCAGGGCCAACCCAGGAGAGGCTGAGGGGCTCCTGGTCTCGCTTGGAATTGGGATTGGGATTAAAATTATCATGCATTCCACAAACAGCGTTTATAGATAACTGTTGGGAATGGAAAAGAGGTTGTTTTCCTTAACTAATTTAATGGGGGCGGGGGGGGGTATGACAGGCACCAAAATACTCACGACACCGAGATTTATGCAGGAGAAGGTAAAAAAGATGAAAAAGGCCCGAGGGTAATTAGGACCAGAGGGTTTAGAGAGGGGCCCGGTGTTTTAGGTGACCCACCAGAAAGCACTCAAAATGGCACCAAAGTATATAATGGGCCAGTCTTCCGCTTTGCCTCTTGACCTTAACCTTCCTCCTGGTCAGTGTCCAGCCTTCACCTGAGCCCCTAGTGCAGGAGCAGACACCCTGAGGAAGAACAAAAATGTGCAGCATCCTTTTATTTTTAAATCTTACTTCTTCTCATTGGCAATGTGATGATCCTTCCAACATTTAGTTACCAAATAGTTCATTTAATAAATACTGGGAGAGCACTGTAGTAGGAGCCAGGGTCTGCGCTAGGCCAGTCAGTCAGAGGTAAACCAGAAAGCAAGTCCCTGACGTAGAGAGCCTTTGAGTCCAGCTGTGCTTTTTCTTGTTCAAGAAGTTTGCTAACAAAGGCCTCATATTTGTATTTTTTTCTTAAAGACGCTGTAATTGAGAAATATTGCTTAAAATTTTTAGAGGTTAAATTACATTTAGATATATATTGTATCACTTAAATCTGTGTTGCAATTTAGCCGATTGCAGTTTTACATTTACTCTTGCTCCGATAGACTTGCAATTATTTCTTCAAATCATGAGATATTAGGGAGCAACTGTTTTTGATGATAAAAAGTGACAGAAACATGAAAGAAGAGTGTGATTAGTCCCTTTTTCTGATTTAAATATGCATTAGCTCATTTAATAGAATAGGTTTAAAATGAAAAAAATAAGTACAAAAAGAATTATCAGAAGCTGTCGTACTATATCAAAATAGTCATATTTTCATGATTTATAGACACCATAGTCTAATATTAGGTACAGCATTTATAAACACCAAACTTTTTGATACAGTTTTAAGAAATGTATGACATATTACAGAAATATCTTGGACCTTTGTGAGTTTAAAATACACTTGTTATTTCAAAACTGTCAATTTCCACTCAATTCTAAACATTGTTTAAAGAAAATCATTTCCTTAGATTTTCTACATGCTGTTATCAATGTGAAGGGCATGCCAGCACACATACAAAAAGTACACATGAATCTGAGGCTGTGTAAAATATTTCAATACCTATTACAGAGTAAAAACGGAAACAGTAAAAACATGTTGTTCTTTTGGCAGTTGACACCAAAGATAAAATTTTTATGTTCCTACTAATTAAACTTGGGAGCATAAAGGGCTAATGCAATTAAAACAATCAAAATACTAAGTGAGAATAATTTATAGATAAAGTAATCTGTAACTATCATTTCTTTTAATCATATGAATTCTGAGTATATACCGAACTGACATTTCCCTGCACATCCATGATACATGGATGATGTATAAATGGGTTGATACAACCAGTATCCATGGTTCTCAGAATGACTAAAATTTATCATAACACAAGATGGAGAACCTAAGGACTACCATCTACCTGTTACTAAACCTGATGTTGTAAACTGACATATTTTTGTTTTGTTGTGATAGTATGTTAAGACCACAAGGAGAATCTTACAAGCAAAGACAGTTATTGTTGAACCTCAGTAACCCTCAATCTTGGCAATTGTTCTGCTGAGCAGAGAGAATATAAGAAAGTAATGAAAATAGTGACTGTGTATGTTCATGTGTGTGGATATGTAAATATAGGTGATTAGATGAAATTTACATATTTAATACTTTAAGAGGAGACTTTTAAAAATATAAATTAAATCACAAAGGAGGAAAGTATTACTAAAAACATCATATTTAATACCAGACTGTATTAAACTCATTTAAAATGTTGCATTCAAAAAAAAGACAATATTTTAAAAGTGAAAAATAAATGTTGCATTCATAATTCTTAGATTTGGATCTAAATCTCTGGACTGATTCAAGTGGCACTATCTTAAATGTATTTTTGTGAGTCAAATTTATCAAATTGGGCAGACATCAACTAGAGAAATGAAGAGGGACACGACAATGGATAAAAGTGATATTTCAAAATTAAAAGAAAATCTCATGCATAATATGGGGAAAGCTCAAGAGCTTTATATTTAAAAACATATAATGTATAAAAAAATACAATATATCTTGCTGCATGCCTCAGGGAAAAAAAAGGAAAAAAAATACAATATGTAGGAAAATTAAACCAACCAATAACAATTGAAATAGTTCCTAAAGAATGATTGCCACTAGGTAGAAAATGATTTATGGATGAATTCTAAAAAATTCCAAGGACTAGATAATTCTGGTATATCAAGGGTATATCAAGGATCATGATATACAACCTCTTCCAGATCACAAAAATAAGTTATCCAGTTTTTGACAGGTTGTAGCATTAAAAGTCATTTATAACAAAGAAAAATATAAAATTAAGAACACTCTTCCTTTTGAAGATGGATTTGAAGATCTTAATTGGATTCCTAGAAGGAATAATTCAACTATATAACAGTGAATAGAAAACAATTAAGTTACTTAAACTGTCTGTGCCTTAATTCCCTCATCTGTAATTTGGGGATTATAATTGTAACTACCTCATAGGACTGCTGTGGGGATTAAATGAGTTAATATTTGCAAAATACTTAGAACAGTGCACGTGTGCACCTATATTGGTGACACAGACAAGCATACAATCTAGAAATGGAACTCTGTAATATCTCACTGAGAAAAAATAACATTCATTAGTGTAAGCCAGATCAGTTGTAGAAGATAATTTACATACATGTGTCAGAATGGAGTAAAGTATCGATATCCTTTCCTTACCCTTTAAGGTTATTAATTTGTCTAGGAATTATGGTGAAATAGTACACTGTTGAAAAATATTTATCAAATTCTTTGGAGCCAAGCCTTCATTCTAGGCTGTGATTCCCCACCCAGTGCTACCAATATAATGGAAGGAAAATTAGGGAGAGGTGGCTGGGTGGTCTGACCAGGCCAAGAGGGCAAAGACAACTCATCTTAAGTCCCTGATTCCTATGAGGTACAAAAAGTGACAAATCCTACCTATACCTTTGGCTCCAGAGTTAGGTTACAATGGCCAGTGGAAAGTACGTACATAAGATATGGACCGCTGAAGCAGTCCTTGGGATAGGGAGTGGGGTAGAAGGGATGGAATTCAGCCAAGAGATAAAGTCTTCCAAGGGACCATTGACGTTCACTGGAACTGCTTAGGAGTGGCGTCTTTGTCAGTGGAACTTATTGTGGTCACCACCTGGTCATACTGAGCCTATGAAAAGAAGCAAGATCATTTACAGTGAAAGGTGGGGCAGAAACCTTGACAGTGTATAAGGAGACAGATTCTTCCCTGCCTGCCTGCCTTTTCAGACACTGGAAGGATGGAATTGTGGAGGTCAGGAAAGCAGATTATGCCTTCACTACACATACAAACACATCCACACAGCCTCCTCTCTGACCTGCACAAGTGGAGGACTGTTGAATAACTGAAAATGTCCAAAATGCTATGGAATTGGACTGAGATGTACTCCGTGGAAAAGGGGGGTTTTCCATAAAGTACAGTTGGCAGGAGTTACTGGGGGAAGAAACTCTCAAGTACATACTTCCAATGATTTAAGTCTTCTCATTAAACCAATTACATATTTTATGCAATCCTCAAAACAATCTGTCATGAACAATTAGTATTAGGTCCATTTTACAGATTGGGGAAAATGACTCAGAAAAGTTAGATAAGGCCATATAGGAAGTAATGAGCTAGAATTTGAATCCACACGACTCCAAAGCCCGTGCTTTTTCACCATGCTCTTTAATATGTTGTAAAATAAAAATTATAAGATTTTTCTTCAGATGCTGTGTGAGAAGGAATTAACTAATTATAGGATTTCTGTATAGTGTTTAGGGGTCAGCTAAGATTGGTAACTATGTGACATTAATCTGTGGTGCTATGTGATTTTCTTTAGCTGGAACCAGCAGTTTGAGTGTAGGAATAAAGGCAGATAGACAGGGTTTTGCAGTGGGAGCACTTAGACAGGAAGAGGGGCAAAGAATTTAAGGATATTCGCTGGAGAATAAAAGAAGTGGTGAGAAACCAGATCTAACCTGTCTGCAGAAAGCTGTGAAATGACGAGAGAACTGGAATGTTGAGAAAAGATCGAACAAATGAAGGAATGGAAGTTTTACAATCAAAGAGCAAATATAATGAGAGTAAGAGAGTGCAAGTCGGAAAGATAAGACGTTAGGGTGAGAGAGTAGGATGGTGACGTTTAAGATTTCAGAGGTGTTGCAGTGGAGGAGTTAATCTGTGAGGCAACATTGGAGGTGCATCCCTCTGATCTTCCTTCAGGAAAGACCTTGATGTTCAACCACAAGGAACGCAGTTGGCTGACAGTCTCCAGCTATTAGCGCCTGCACGATCTGCCTCAGCCTTTATTTTTATTTTATTTTATTGATATGTAACAGATGTATATATTTGGGGGGTACATGTTAATAGCTTAATACATTCATATAATTTGTAAAGATCAAACCAGTGTAATTGGGATATCCATCAACTTAAATATTTGTTTTTATGCTAGAAACATTTGAATTATTCTCTTCTAGCCATTTTGAAATATACAGTAGATTACTGTAAACTATAGTCACCCTACTCCTGGATATCCCCAGCCAATGACTGAGCTTATCAAAGGTACCGGGGCCTGGCCATTCTTTCCGATACATCCAATACATCATCAGTCTTTGCTCTCTAGCTCTCCTTTTTGTTGATTGAGATCTTAACCGACGTGCACTGTGTTCTGAGCCTTTCCTTTCCATTCCTGCTTCCTGCCCCTTTCATCTTTCACAAGTGTGGCCTTCCAAGAAATTTCTTACACTCCTAATTCCATTTTAGTGTCTGCTTCCCAGAGAACTCAAGTGGTATAATCTGTGAGGAAGATAAAGATAGAAAGGAGTTGGCTTTTTTGTCTATTTGTTTGTTTTAAACGGAAAGTGGGAGTTCTATAGAGCATGATGATGATTCCAAGAGAGGACAGTATACCAAGGATGAAGTACCAGGAAGGCAGCATAGGGCAACATAGACTGAGACTGTACAAAGTATAGATAAATAAGTGCCTATGTTTTGAACGGCAGGGTAAGGCAGGATTGAGGGGGATGACAGGTTTAAATGGACTCAGAATACTGATTAGGCACATGAAACTTCTGGGGAGAAGGTCCCCAGTGCTCCTGACTGAGCTGGGCCTGGCAACTGCTGCCCCAATTAGAAAAGTTTGCCACTATTCAAAGTACTTCCAGGAGCAAATTACAAACTTGTGAAACTTATTGAGGTCAACAGGATTTTAATTAGTTAATTAAGAGTAATTAGTTGGTTACAACCTCACTACTCAAATAATTTTAAATCATTAAGATATTATTATAGTTTTCATGGTAGCTACCTTACTTCCAGGTAGAAGAAAATTCAATTCAATACATTCTGTTAACATTGGTAATGTTCTTTCCAAAGAATTTTCAGCATTTTGCTGACACAATGGAAGAATGTAGGGATCTTTGGAACTGTAAATAGAGTTGGCATCACTAAAACAATCCCTAGAGGAATCTGAGCTAATTTAAGGAGTGGGCCCTTTGCTAAGATTTCAGTGGTGGTCTGGAATTTTAACAAGTATTATAATATATTCAGTAAACCAAACACAAGTCTAGCTACAATTTTCAGGTTTATGGGGGAACTAAGTTTTTATTTTTAGGATTTTTTTCTGGTTGTAAAAATAATACATATAAAAAACAGAAAGATAGTATATGAAATATTCATTATTATTCATTTGGCAATAATTTGTTGAGTACCTAAGTAGGGCAGGAAAATTAAAACCAGAGACAAGTGTGAAAAATTGGCTACTTCACTATAATAACCCTTTATAGCTTTTTAATTTTCTACTGTGTCAACATACATATATAGCTATGATGTGAAGTTTGTTTTTTTGTTTGTTTTAACCCAGATTATCTCTCTGAAAAGACAGAGTCACTTTGTACTGCAGTCCTTACAGTTGCTCATATTATGGGCCACTCTTTTAATTACTTTACTTTGATCAACAATGTGCTTATTGGAGAAGTCACTTAACCTAACACAAATTCAATGTATAAAATGTGGAATCTGTATTTTAAAAAATAAATAAATAAACTTTTAAAATGGAATGCAGTAATTATGACATTATAATGATTATAAACATATGTTAAATATGAAAATGGGAAAAAGCAAAATACTAAATCTGTATTTAATATAAGTTAATAAATATTATAAGTTAACCTTTATTTC
The DNA here is from genome assembly GCF_020740605.2 of Lemur catta. Taxonomy (NCBI): domain Eukaryota; kingdom Metazoa; phylum Chordata; class Mammalia; order Primates; family Lemuridae; genus Lemur; species Lemur catta. Next base: position 109,259,121 of record NC_059129.1, read on the forward strand.
ACTTATATGTCAAAAATTTAACATATCAGCTTTTCCCAAACACACTTTTGAAAATGTGTTTTAGTTTTAGAAAAAAATGTGGATCACCTTATATTTTAACATAATCTAGACTAAATTAAAATTAATTAAAATTAGTCTGTTCTCTACTTTGAGGCATAGAATACGTATTTCTTGAGCCCCTCTAATATTCTGTAATGTTATGTTTGGGGAATCTGTTTTAAACATACTACCTAAAACTGAATTCAGAAGGAATAACATCTTACAGCCTTTTTTTAAAATAAGCAATAAGTCTCAAAAGTTTTTTGAAACCTAGTGAAATAACCAATCTATACTTTCTTTATAGTAATTGAGACTAGTTTTTTTTAATGTTCTATGCACCTTGAATCATCAGTTACTGAACTACAAAATGAAAACACAAACAGCCAGCTGAATATCAAATATATTCATTATCATAAGTGTTCACAGAGAATATGAGATGAATTAACGATGAACAAAGCATCTAAAATTAATTCACACTCCTCATACGTATACTGTGGCTAATGACAAGATAAAAGAAATTACAAAAGATGTGTATATAAGATACACATGAATCTATATAACATTTCCCTGAGACATTATACAAATCTTTATATTAATTAGTCTTTATATTAATTAGGTACTTTTTTTTGTCCATTACAGATAATCTCTTAATGAAAATATAGAGCAAACTTTAGTCTTAGTAAAATCGGGCAAGTTATTTATACTGTGAAAGATAGCTGAAGAATAACTGTTTTCAACTGTGTCCAAAAGACATAGTGGTTAGCATTTATTTTCAAAATCTTAAAAAAGCATACAATTTCAGCAGGAGAGAGCTAAAGTAACACTAAAGGGAGGAGGGGGTTTGAGATTGGGAGCATTTAATCAGCATTGCAAAGAATGGAGTGAAAAGACAGTATCAAGAGAGTTCACCACCTCAGTTGTCTGGGTGTTGTTGTCTTCCTTGCTTACCCTTGAAGGTCAGTCTGATTCTGGCCCGGGCCCAAGATCTAAGTTTCAGATCATGGCAGGCTTAGGAGAACAGTGCAGACTGGAACATCTAATCCCACCCTGGCTTGCCCTAAAATGGCCCCTGAATTTGTTCAGCTCCTGATCCTGCTTTGGTCCTAACTGCCTGAAACTGTTTTTCAGAAAATTAGAGCATAGAAGAGCAATGCTGCGTTTGCTTCAGTTTTGATTTCGTGTGTTACCACATAATTTTTTAAAAGAATTTTCATCTTCCCACATACCAACTTTTAGAACAGATGGCTTAAAATGTCTTAGAGGAAATGAGTTGTAGTCAGCAGATAAGAGTGTGCCTCTCCATGTTTCCGTGGCATAGTTAGCTGTCAGCCCACACGTACCTACCTGCTACACATAAGGCTGGCACCAGGTACTGCAGTTTTTCTGTTGCCTTTTCATCCAGAGGGTTATAATGAATTTCCTTTAAACGGTTTGGTATACGTATGGGCATTTGCGTGCAAGTATAACCTCTGTTAAGAGGTAAACTTTCTAGGCTGCAAGGTGGCTATCTGGGGAGGCGACTGCCAGCCTCCCTGGAAAAGGTGTCCGCTGAAGGAGACCTGAGGTAAAAGCCACACTGAAGCTCATACGCCTTGATCCCTTTTCAGATACTGGCAAAAGGCCAGACCCAGAGTATTGCTACAGTGAGTAGCTCATTGAATTGGCTAATGCCAGGTAAGAGGCCACACTGTCATTTATAGAGAGATGGTTTTCATAGACTCCTAGTAACCCGTTCTGCCACCTACCTGAAATCCTATGATTTCTGGAGGGGGGAAAGAGCCAGATTACTCTCCTATTGAAATAAAACCAAAACAGTAGATTTGGGTTTGTGGGATCTATATTGAATGTCTTTTCAAAGCACTGCATATTTATTTCAGTAACTACCCTTTGCGTGATCTTGGGTCCATAACTCACACTTTTCTTGAGTCTTGAGATGTTCCTTGCTCCTCTAGTTGCACCCTGGAGGCTCCCTCATCCCACCCTGGCTGGGGACAAGGTAATATTGTCTGTAATGCCTCATTAACTCCCACCTTGGATTCTCTGAATCTTGTTTTCTTAAATATAATAAGGAAAATGTCACTTAATGTAAGATGTGTCAAATATTCAAAGAAAAAAATGAATGATAAAGTGAGTAAAATATGATTACCATATAATGTCATCTTAAAATTTTCTTGTAGGGCCAGGAAGAGTGGTTCACACCTGTAATCCTAGCACTTTGGGAGGCCAAGGTGAGAGAATTGCTTGAGGCCAGGAGTTGCATACAAGCCTGGGCAATAGAGACCCCATCTCTACAAAAAAAAAAATTCTTGTAATTTAAAACTTGTATAAACAAAAGTGTATGTGGAGATGTGTCCTATTAATGCAGGGAAGAGTAGATTATAATCTACATCCAGAGTACTTTTCTCTTGTGCCTTGAAAAACCAGTAAAAATATAAGGTTTTGTGACATGTGGTGTATAAATACATTTTGATAAGGTTTATTATTTTTCTTTTAAAATTAAATTTTATAAAGCATAAAATTTTAATCCTATTCCAGTTAACTATTAACAAATATCCAGAATCATTATGGGTTATTTTAGCTAAAATGTTTAGGATTAATACATTAATGAACAAAATTTGGGTGCAAAAATTGCTTAAGATCTTGACTTTGTCTTACTAAAAAATCAGAAAAAGTAATACTCTATGAGATTTTAAATCTCTAAAAATTTCAATATACTTATATTATTAATGCAAATATTATCTGTTGAGTTTAAACTATATTTAGTTTTATAGAACAATAAAATCTTTTTATATAGAATATTCAGAAAAACTAGAGAAGGAAGACAATCACAAGTAAAAGAGAAACTGGAATCTGTCTGTAATGACTGTGTTAAAGAACAGGATTAAAATGACCTCAAAGACCAATGATACTGTATCATGAAATGACTTGTTAAGAGTTCATGGAACCTAAAGCAGATAAGTGCTAAGTTTGCCAACACCAGAAACTCAAGTTTGGACACAGCTCTGCTCCCTACTGACTTATAGTTGGCATCAAATGGGATCATTGTAGTGTTATCTCATAAAGCCATTGTGAGGAATAATATGATCATGTTGGAAAAGTTCTTCACAAGTTTTGTGTAATCTAATTTTTCTAAGAAGGACAAGGGGCAAATAACTCATGAGGGAAACAAGAGTAATAATAAAAGATGTTAGTGAGTGCTGTGCACTGTGCCAAGAGTTTCACATGCACTGTCCCATTTAATCTTTGCAAGAAGATGATAAAAAATAATAGGAATTATTACCTCCATTTCATAGATGAGGCAACGGAGGCACAGAGAAGCCCGAGGACACATGGTTATCAAGTGGCAGAGCAGGAACTCAAGGACAATTCTACCTGACTCTAGAACCTGAGCACTTTACTATTAGCTATGGTGTATAAACAAGTTCAACTTATTTATTAAAGATTTAAGAGTTGGCCAGGCGTGGTGGCTCACGCCTGTAATCCTAGCACTCTGGGAGGCCAAGGCAGGCAGATTGTTTGAGCTCAGGAGTTCGAGACCAGCCTGAGCAAGAGCGAGACCCTGTCTCTACTAAAGATAGAAAGAAATTATATGGACAGCTAAAAATATATAGAAAAAATTTTCCAGGCGTGGTGGTGCATGCCTGTAGTCTCAGCTACTGGGGAGGCTCAGGCAGTAGGATTGCTTGAGCCCAGGAGTTTGAGGTTGCTGTGAGCTAGGCTGACGCCATGGCACTCTAGCCTGGGCAACAGAGTGACACTCTGTCTCAAAAAAAAAAAAAAGATTTAAGAGTTAAAATATATGGAAATGGGAATGGAGAGTAAGAAGACACATCAAATTCCAGTTGTCTCTATAGAGGGAAGGAGGAAAGGAGCAGAGTAGATTTGGGAAGAGGGTACACAAAGCCTTCAATTATAGACGTAGTATTTTATTTTTATAAAAACTAATGGAAATATGGAAGTGCATTAAGATTTGATAAACCAGGACCATCGGGTTATATTTTTTTCTGCATACTTTTCTGTATGTTTAAAATATTTCATAACAAAAAAGCAAAGAACTAAAGTCATCCTATTTTATCTATATAAAGAATAATTAAGGAAATAATTCTGATGAAGCTTTGGAGACACTTATGTTCTCATACACTTTTTTATTGCTATAAATTGGTCCAACTCTTTTGTAAAGTAGTTTGACAATGTATGCCATAAAAATAATTATACTCTTTGGTTCAGTAATTTTCCTTTTGGGACACTCTTCTAAGGGAAAAAATCAAAATATACATACACATACACACAGAAACACACACTGAAAAAACTGTATGCATGAAAATGTTAACTGCATTGTTGTTTATAATGGTGGAATAAGCAATCTAAAATTTTAACAGTAGATAAATAATCAATATTTTTCAGGTTTTAAAGAAATATTTATGAAGGCTATATAGCAATTTGAATAATGGTTATGATATAACATTAATTGAAGAAAGGGTATGAAATTGCATATCCACTAGAATTAAATCAATGAAAAAATAAGCATAGAAAAAACTTTAGAAACACCCTAAAGTAATGAGTACAGAATTTGTGTCAAGATGAGATTATGAATATTTGTTTCCTCTCTCTCTTCCAGATTTTTTACAATATTGATCTGACATATTTTTTTTGTAATGTAAAATTATAGTTGTCCCTTGGTATCCAGGGGAATTCATTCCCGGATCCCCCTTGGATACCAAAATTCAAGGATATTCAAGTTCTTTGTTTACAATGGCATAATATTTGCATATAACCTACCCTCACCTCCCTCATACTTTAAATCATCTCTAGATTATTTATAATACCTAATACAATGTCAATGCTATGTAAATAGTTGTTGTGCTGTTTTTATTTGTATTGTTTTTCTTTTTTGTGGGTTTTGGGGTTTTTTTCAAATATTTTCTGTCAGCAACTGGTTGAATTTGCAGTTGGTTGAATCTGCAGATGTGGAATCTGTGGCTAGGAAGGGCTGGCTGCATTACACAGTACAAACCCAGCTTTGTAAATAGTGAGATACATATGAAAATAAACTAGAATTCAAGGGAAAAGATGAGTTTAAGAAAGGTTGTAGACAATACACTGTCAGTACAGGAGCTCCATCAGGCTAGGTTCTTCAGGGATGCTTCATGAGGGAGGGGCAGCCATCGTGGGCTTAAATAATTGGCAGAGCAGGGCAAGAGCCAGGGACTAGGAGAGGAGCTAGGAAAGGGGCATGCAAGCTGCCAAGGAAAGATGGGACATGTTCTCAGGAAACAGTACTGTGTGTCATGGAATATTTCACTTTCAGTTTTCAATCTTACAATTTTTCTCAGAAAAGATGGTGACTTAAAAGTTTTCACAGTTGAATTAATTCCACAGAACAACTGGTTGCAGAATCACATCAACATAATTATGAGCTGTGCTTCTGGCTCCAAATCTTGCATCTAAAAATAATCGCAATGACTGCATCTTGGGAAAACAAAACCATTACCTATTCTTGTACCCCAGCTATCTTGGTAGTCGCTTACTGGAAGAGGAATCGTGGGTAAAATAACTGCATGTTTTTAGAACACTGCTTGTCACTTTTACCTTATGTGAGTTGACTAATGAAATAATTTTAAAACTTTCAGTCTCCAGGCATTCTCTGAGGCATGAACATGACTTGGGAAAAAAATCCTTTACCATCACACAAGCCTGCCTGTGCTCAACAAGGGGCACAGCCCTGGCACTCCTGGAAGCACAGATTGTTCCCTCAGGGAATGTGTTTTCTTGTGCAGAAAGGAAAGGCGGGGCGGTGCAGAGACGTGCGGAGCAAGAGGAGGGCTTTTAGGTAAGTCTTGGCCATAGGTAAGGTGAAGGGAAACCTGTATGCTCCGCTGCTCCCACGTACACCAGCTGCTCTTTGCCCAGCTTCCTTGGGTTAGATAATATTCACTAAATAATATATGAACCAACAGGGTGAATGATGACAGTTATCATTTACCAAATGATTACGTTGTGCTAGGAGTTTACATCCATTAACTTTAATTGTCATAAGAATCCTGCTGAGTCTGTAACTCAAATGGCAGGGTACTCAGGTTCTTCAACTGACTCAGACTTTTCTATCTTTTAAGATCAGTGTAAAATAAAAGTGCTCAACTGCCTGCTCACACATGGGTGAGAAATCTGCTGTTCCTCCCCACATCTCCAGGTTTCTCTTCCTTACTGCCAAGGTTTCTCTTCCTTGCTGCGCATTCCGTTTTCCTGCACAGGCCAAATTCTCCACATCTCCTCACTGCGTTGGCTTTCTCTTTTGTACTATTGCCTCACCTAATACTTAACACATCACCCCAGTTTCTTCTCTCCTCATAGTATCACCCACATATGACTGCTTGGGTAAGCATCTATTTAACTTTTGGTAAAAAGGTAAGGAATGTTCCACTCCAGTGCCAAGTAACAATGTAATATTGAATATTAAGGCTATTTCCCCAAATACAGCCCCAGATTCTTGACTATTTTGCTGGACTTCTTGCCTTCCTAGGGTTGGTGTTTTCATCTCAAACTCTGAGATGCTAAAAATTCTTGTTTTATTATATAAAACAATTTAGTTCTCTGCCTGGGACTTCCCCTTTCATATCCAAAGTAGGCCCATTAAGGTGTTTTCCTAAGCTTAAGAGTCCTAGGAATCAGAAGACTATAGTCTGCTATAGTTTTAAACAGCATTTTTCCCCCACTATGTTATTATCCACATTTTACACAAGATGAAACAAGTTTAGTGGAATCAAATGATTGCCCAAGAAAAAAAAGGACCAGAGCCTGAATTAAAAGCTTGACTTTCCTAACTCAAAACTTATGTTCATTCCACTACACCAGGATGAATACATGAGAGTCAATACTTACTGAATGTTTACAACATGGCTGGCTCTGTTCTAAGAACTCTGGGGGCATTAACACGTTAAATCTTCACATTGGCTAATACCAATTTAACAGATACAGAGAGAGTAACTTGCCCAAAGTCACATAGCTAACCAGTGAAAAGGTCAGGATTAGAGCCCAGGTGAGTCAGTCTCTGTGGTTTTCATCATTATCTCCTGTCTTCCACTAGCCTCAAGCTGTAGCTCCCTGCATTTCTTGCAGTGGCTGGAAATAAAGGCAACTACTGGACGACAGTTCAATCTACATGCTGAAAATGACCCCAGCATGGTTTGGAATTTTCCAAAAGCCCTGAGAGTATAGAGAATCACTGGAGTCTGAAGGTATAGACTAGGTTTGCTCAGTGACAAACTGAATTATAAACTTTGTAATAGCTGCTTTCAAAAATGATCATGTAATTCAGTCTTTCTTTGCTTAACAAGTTGCTCAATTCATTTAGTGAGTCAGTCAGTCAAGACTTACCGAGTGTCCTCTATATGTCAGATACTGTTAGGCACTGAACGAACAAAGATGAATCCTTCAAATCCAGGCTCAGTCCTGGAGTGGCTCCAACCTTTGTGGGAAGCATGTAGTCCAGAGCATGCTGCTATAGGATTCACTTTTCAGATAGTTATGTGTTTGATGACATTTGAATCTATAGAGAATTGTATTTTACATCAGTGTATGGAAGAAATGTCTAAGAATTACTCTTCTGAGGAGAGAGAAATGGTTTCATCTCCAGTGGCAGCAAACCCTCTGACATGGAAAGGGGACGAGCAGAGTCTGGTTGACCACCTGGCTAGGAGTCTGTAAAGAACATTCAAACATCTGGTGACCTGAAAAGTTCTCATCCTGAGAGTCTGAGATCCGTATCCTGAGTGCTCAGAGAATAGTCATGTCAGTGAGAGTGTGGAGATCCACGTGGAGGCATAAAAAGTTAAAGGATAAGATTATGGTGTATCTTCCAATACTGGTCTATGGGGCATGGTGTTGAGATTCTAGATTTCCTGGCCCAGTTCTTTAAGGAAAAAAAAATTACTAGTATGAGGAAGGGCATTAAATTGGGTTACCGTTGCTTGGTGGAACTATTCCTTGAGAATATAGAACTTGCTTTGATTTCTTTTATGCTCAAAGTTCTGCTCTAAGGTTTGATTCCCTGAGTGGACATGACCATCAGGGCAAGATGCTCCCTGAAGATGACAGCTAGAAATAGTTGAGCAGGAACATCTCTCACTTTAAGTTAGTAAATGGGCATCTTAATGTAGATGTAAATCAGTGGTTTTCAAACTGTACTTGTGAGGCCTCATATGCAAACAATGAACATTTTGAACCGCCTGTGAAAACTGCATTTTTGGGGGTATCTGATTTATATATTGAAATTTTGTAGTTCAATTTCATTTAGAAAAAAAAAAAGAACCCTGTGGCAAAAAGTCAAACTTCTGAGATGTTGGCCCATTTCTCTATTCACAAAGGACTAAGGCCCAGAAAGGTTAAATGATTCACCAAAATGGCAGAGGTAATCTTAAACCTAGGTCACTACTCCTAGCCCAGTCTACTGCAAACCTTCTCTTTCCCATCTGCAACCCACTGCGAGTCTGGAGAGCATGGTGGTCACCCAGGCCAGTGTAAGTCTGGGTGAACTGTACCCTTCTAGCACTGCAGCAGCTGAGAATTAGACGCCAAGTAGGAAGATTCTGCAAAAATACTGACTGTCCAGCCACCATTTATTGTTTATATGATTAAGTGCTACATAATCTAGTATGTTCCTCACAATAATCTGTTGAATTGGGCTGAGCAAGTATCTTCCCAGCCTCAACCTTAATTTGTAAAAGATATAACAGTCTCAAGGATGAGAAGTTCCTTGAAGAAATATATTAGTAGATAGTAACAACAACAACAAATTCCAATCTTCTGACTTTTAGAAAGACAAGGTTCTGGCCATTATGTTATATACTGTTTGAGCCAACTAGTGAGATTATGCAGTGCCTGTGTAGACAGGAAAGCAGTGATGTCATTAAATAAGATAGCTCCCAAACTGATGGGCATAGAGGATAAAAGGCCAAGTTTAGATATCAGCCTATGGGCCATGGACCTCTGCAGAGCTTTAAAATTATTACAAGGAGACCCACAGTCCCACGAGGTCTGCTTATCTGTACCTTGAATAAGGTGGCTTGTATTGATATGTACACCCAGTTTTCAAAATAATATAGATGCTCTTTTGTCCACTAAAGTATGACTTTAATTAAAAGCATTACTAGTCCCAGCTACTCAGGAGACTGAGGTGGGAAGATTCCTTGAGCCCAGGACTTGGAGTTCAGCCTGGGCAACACAGAGAGACCTTGTCTCTTAAAAAAAAAAAAAAAAAAAAATTACTGAATTCAATTCATAGCAATGTATTTTGTCCTTATGTATTTTCTCAGTCAACTTCTACTAAAAAGTACAACTACTATTATGTGGGGCTCTGAAATTTTTCTATGTTAAAAATGGAATCATAGCTTAAAATTTGGGGATTTTCAAAACATCTGTTTGAGGCTAAAATAAAGGGGACAGAACAATATTAAGATAGGAAATAATTTTTTAAAACGTATTTTGTATCTTTTCCTATGTTTCTATATTAAAGTTATATATCTGAATTATTGCTCTTTGCTTTTCATGTCGAATGGCTGCTTCTTATCTGGCTTTGTTTATTATGTGTGGTCAGATCATTAATTCTCAGAAAAACTACCCTGTAGCCTAGCCCTACATTCCTCCAAGATAATATCATGTGCAGGAGTCAAGTTTCTTGCCAGGAGAGCTGATTTGCAGAAGTAAATAAACTGGAAGTAAAACCATGAAATGTTAAAGAAACGGTCAAACTTGGACAGGCCATTAATAACAAATACTATCTTAGCTATTAAGGGTCTCTAAAAAAAATAGAATATCTGGTCAAACCGACCTACAGAATTGGAACAGTAAACAGAACACAAAAAGAGCTGTAAGCAACACCATCTAGGAACACTGAGGTAACAGATAGGCTCCATGTCTGCCGGGGACTCCAGGAGGAACAGCTGTTCCCTTCTGTCAAAACAAACTGTCCGCTGGTATGCTTCAATTTGCTTACCAGCTCAGATCTGCTTTTGAGGACTAAGCCAAACATGTAGCCCCTGGTGATTTACCTTAGAGAGGGCATTATGGAAACTTAAAAAACAAACATCAACTTGAAAAGGCCCTATTTCATATCTTTCCTCCATTTCTGGCAATCTTCCGTTCTCCTTCCACCTACCCACCCCCTCACCCTTCCTTGCATTTGATTCTTTGTTAGATGAAACATGGAGACAATGGAAAGCAACTGGAGAACAAACTTAACATTTCCTTCTGGAAGTATTACCTAATTTTAGATAACAACTCAGAGTCTATAAATGTTTTCATTAGAAATTCACCCTCCCTACACACACAGTAGTCACTGTGAAAAACCAATTTCTCCAAGCCAGAGCCTAGAATTTAAGGTTTCCCCTCAGTGTACTACTAAAACCCTTCATATGCACAGTGAATCTAGGCTTTAACCTCTGGAGATTGAGGTTCAAGGTCTTACTCATATGTGTATCTCATATACTAAATTCCTATACTTCCATGTAGAATTGCAGTTTGCAGGTAGACCTAGAGAGGAAAATTAGTGTTACAACATTTGGTTCAGTGTGGTAGAGCTTTGAATTGACTGTGTGATCTTAGGCAAGTCCCATAATCTGCCTGGACCCCAGATAACTAATGTGTAAAATTAAAAGTTCATACTAGACAACCCCCAACTTCATACAATTCTTAGTGGTACTAAATAGAAAATGAAGAGGAAAGGGGAACAGCAAATCAAATTATGGATGTGGTAACTGGATTATTCCCCATTCTTCACTCTCTACCTGCTATAGAATTATACAGCATTTGTCACGTGGCTTGGCAGTACCTTCCACCAGAGTAGACAGAATATATGGTGTTTCCCCACCTACTTCATATCAGGCTTGCCCGTGTGACTGGATTTGGCCAAGTGGAGTGAGGAGATGTGATGCAAGCAGAGGCTTTAAAAGTGGCTTTACTTTCTTTGCTTCTGTAATTTACCGCCTAGCTACTGGTTAAAGAACGAGGAAAGAAGATGTGGAGCTGGCCAAAACCTTGAATAAGAAAAATAAACATCTGTCGTTTTAAGCCTCTAAAATTTGTGGTTGGTTGTTATACAGCATTATTGCAGCAGAAACCTGACTGATACAATACACCCCTGCTCTTTTACCTTTTTTCATGCATTTTATCCAACAATATGCCCACGGACCTGAAAATTTTATCAAGGCTTTGAGCTGCATTGAAACCATCTAGGCGTCTTAGGTTGGTGGTGGAAATGTTCTCATTAGCACCATCAGTAGAACTATTGTTGGTGCTGAGAATACTGCACAACTAGAAATTATTGTACTAAACTTTTCTGTGTAAAAAATGGTATATTTTTAGCCTGTGTTGAGAAATGACTTATATGAAATTGTGCTGTGTTGGCTGTAAGGATGGTGGTCACTGTTTTGGAGAAATTTCTGTCTGGTTTCAGGAACTAGGGAAATTATGGTCATCCTGAGCAATTGATTGGTTTGAATCTTCTGTGTACTGGCTCTCTAACTGGTTGTGAGCCCTTTTGAAATTGCTTGGAAAAGTCAGAGCCCAATATGTGGCCCTCCACAAGCAACTGCATGTAGGTGACCTTGCAGCTTGCATTGTGTTTATCAGCTTCCCCTTCTGGTTTCATTTTATTTTTCTTACATTCATATTCTCTTTTTCTGTTTTCCCTATAATTTGTTATTGTTATTACATTAAGTATTGTTATATCATATATACTTATGTCAGCCACCTTAAATCCTTTTAGGAACAGAGTTGAGAATATATAAAACACTACAGTTAATAAGAAAAACATTAGTTTCAGTTAGCACAATGGAGACAAAAGTACAATTTCATCACTGATCCATCAACTCTTTTATTGTTAAAACTTACTGAGAATCTGCTATTCCTTTAGTGTGAATTTTCTCCAAGTAGGTATTGTATGTAAATCACTGATACCCATTGGCACCATTTCAAATCCATCATCAAAATAAATATAAGGACAAAAAACTGTCTTTCGTCAAGCTGTTTGAAATAGGGAGGAAGGTTTTTTCTTTACTAAGAACTTGATATATTATTCTTTTAATTATTCGAGATACTTCTTTCCTTCAATATTTGTTGAATACGTACTATGTGCTTAGATGGCGCTAGTTGCTATGGAAAACATAAAGATGAATAAGGTGCTTGAATATTTTTAAGAAGCTCCTCTGTGTGCATTATGTGCTTCCACATTACAAAGACTTGCTTACTTTAGGTGTAATTGAAGTTCTTTATAAGAATGAAGAAAGGTGAGACAGTGTGGAAGTACTAGGGACCTCCAGCAGAAGCATAATCTGGCCTCCTGATTCCAGTGTAGGGCTCTAATACATCAAAGAATCGGTCACTTAGGTTGAGGACAGGGGAGTTGGGGCAAGACAAGTATCGGAAATCTAGCATAAAGACAAAATAAGAGTTCAGCAAAACAGAAACCTGAACTAACTTGGGTCACTAGATGGAAGCCAAGAATAATCAGTAATGAAAAGAGCCAAATCAGAAGCTGAAAGAAGGGTTCTGATTTAAGATATTGATCTAGTTTACATGTTTTGACTACCATTGAATGTCCAAAGGGATATGGAAATAGGAGAAATATGAATTGGCACTTGCTGTGAACTTTAGAGGATTTCTAGTAAAGTATTCTATGTTTAGAGGCAAATGTGAGCTATAGGGCAGTCAGGGAGGGGCAAATACCAATCTTACCATCATCTACAGAAAGTTCATTAAAGCTAAGGTCGAGGCCGGGTGTGGTGGCTCCCACCTGTAATCCTAGCACTCTGGGAGGCCAAGATGGGAGGATCACTGAAGTCAGGAGTTTGAGACCAGCCTAAGCAAGGGCAAGACCCCATCTCTACTAAAAATAGAAAAAGATTAGCCGGGCATGGTGGCACATGCCTGTAGTCCCAGCTACTCAGGAGGCTGAGGCAGGAGGATAGCCTGAGCCCAGGAGTTTGAGGTTGCTGTGAGCTAAGCTGATGCCACGGCACTCTAGCCCGGGCAACAGAGTGAGATACTGTCTCAATAATAATAATAATAAAATAATAAAATAAAGCTAGGGTCTTCACAGAGTAATATATCATGGCATCCCAGCTTGCTCTTCATATAGATGGCATACTATATGAAGAGAGAAATTCTTTGGCCCAATGGTGAGTTCTCTGGCCCTATCACCTCTGGCTGTTAACTCTTTTCCTAATCCCACAGACACCTGGAATCCCAATTTGTGAAAGTAACTGTGGTAAAGTTTGAAATTTTCCCCTCTCCTATTGTTTGTACTTAATATTTGAACAAAACTCTCACAAAATTTTGAAATTAACTGTGAACTCCAAACATGGACATGAAAACAATCATAAGCATAAACAAACAAATGAACCATCTTCTAAATTAAAAGACCAAGTTTTAATCTATAAAAGGGGAATAACTAGAGGAATAAACTACAATGATCCCACCCATTAAACAATTAATAATAAAAATAAAACAAAATAAAACAAACAGAAAAAAGTTTAGAAAAATCTCCAAATGCCAGATACTGGAAAGATGCTATCAATGAGATTCAAAAGAACATTACACCATATGTATACCATATGCAAAATTTAACACAAAATGGGTCACAGACCTAATTGTAAGAGCTAAAACTATAAAGCTCTTAAAAGAAGATACAGGCATAAATATTTGTGACCTTGGATTAGGCAGTGGTTTCTTAAATATGATACCAGAAGCACAAGTAATAAAAAAAATAGATAAACTGGACTTACAAGCTTTTGTGCTTGAAAGGAAACCTTGAGAAAGTGAAGAGACAATATTTTCCCTCACTGAATGAGAGAAAATATTTGCAAAGCATATATTAATAACTGATAAAAGATTTATATCCAGGACTTTTATAACTCCATAACAAAAAGACAATCCAATTTTTAAATGATCTGAATAAACATTGCACCACAGATATACACAGGGCCAATGGGCATTTGAAAAGATGCTCAACATTATTAGTCATTAGGGAAATGCAAATTTAAATCATAATTAGATGCCACTTTACACCCAGCAGAATGGCTATAATAAAAAAAGCATGCAGTAAAAAGTATTTGTGAGGACATGGAGAAATTGGAATCCTCATCCATTGCTAGTGGGAATGTAAAATGGTGCAGTCACTTTGGAAAAATAATTTGGCAGTTTCTCAAAAAGTTAAACATGGAGTTACCAGATGACCCAGCAATTCTACTCCTAGATATTTACCCAAGAGAAATGAAAACATGTTTACACAATAACCTATATACAAATGTTCTTAGCAGCTTCATTCATAATAACTCAGATGTCCATCAACTCAAGAATGGATAAACAAAATATTATATACACACAGATACACAGGTATATTATTTGGCAATAAAAAGGAATGGGGTATGGATACATGCTACAACATGGATGAACTTTGAAAGCATTATACTCAGTGAAAGAGGCCAGACACAAAAGATCACATATTTTATGATTCTACATATATACGAAGTGTCATATACATAAGCAAATCCATAGGAATTGTAGATTAGTGATTGCCACAAGCTGGGAGCAGCGAAAATAGGGAATAATTGCTAATAATTATGGGGTTTCCTTTAGGGATGATGAAAATATTATGAAATTGGATAGTGGTGATGGTTGCACAACTCTGAAAACCACTGATGGCGTACTTTAAAAGGGTGGATTTTATGGTATGTTAATTTTATCTCAGTAAAGCTATCATTTAAAAAATAACATTATATTTTTAAATCAGAACAATTTGATATTAGAAAAGATGGAAATAATAAGATTGCTAAAAGTTAAAAAAAGAGAATGAAATGGAAGAAGTAAAGAGCACAATTGGAAAATGCTGAAAATCAAATCAATGAATTTGAAATCAAGCTCTAAAAACCTTTCAGAATTCAGAGGAAAATGATAAAGGAATGGATAAGATGGGAGAAAAGGTAATGTAAAAGAACAGATCTAGGATATCCAACAAAGGATTTCAAAAAGAAAGGATAGAATAATAATCAAAGAAATAATTTTTTAAAAATTTCCCTGAGTAGAAGACCAAGCCAAGATCCAGAGAATTAAGTGAAAAGAATTATTTCTTATTATATTTTATTGCCATTGTTATTGTTGTTAATACTTTTTCAGTCAGCTTGAAACTTTAAATTTTTTGAGGAGGGAGGCAAAAAAGAAAACCTTTACATTTTTAATTGACAAAAAATTATATATATTTATGGGGTACAATGTGATATTTCTATCTATGTATACATGGTAGAATGAAGGTAGTAAACATAGCCATCACCTCACCTATTTTTTTTTTTTTGTGGTGAGAACATTTAAAACCTACTCTTTTAGCAATTTGAAATATACATTATTATTAAGTATAGTCACCATGCTATGCAATAGATCACTAAAACTTATTCCTCCCAAATGAAACTTTGTATCCTTTAACCAACATCCCCCTTTCTCCATACCCACCTTCCCAGCCCCAGCCTCTGATAACCACTCTTCTACTCTGTGTATCTGTGAGTTTGACTTTTTCTGGATTCCACATATAAATGAGTTCATGCAATATTTGCCTTTCTGTGCTTGGCTTATTTCATATAGCATAATGCACCTCAGGTTTATCCATGTTGTCACTAACAACAGAATTTCCTTCTTTTTAAAGGCTGTATAGTATTCCATTGTGCATATATATACCATATGTTCTTTATTCATTCGTCCATTGACAAACACCTAGGTTGCTTCCATATCTTAGCTATTGTGAGTAATTCTGCTATGAACATAAGAGTGCAGATACCTCTTTGACATACAGATTTCAACTCTTTTGGATATATACCCAGAAGAGAGATTGTTGGATCATATGGTAATTCCATTTTTAGTTTTTCAAGGGACCTCCATACTGTTTTCCATAATGGCTGTGATAATTTACATTTCCATCAGCAGTGTATCAGTGTTCCCTTTTCTGACATCCTCACCAACACCTGTTATCTTTCGTCTTTTTTGTAATACCCATTCTGACAGGGGTAAGGTGATATCTCTTTGTGATTTTAATTTACATTTCCCTGAGGATTAGAGATGTTAAGTATTTTTTCATTTATCTATTGACCTTTTGTATGTCTTCTTTTGAGAAATGTGTGTCAGCTTCAAACTTGCTTGGAACCTTGTGAAGCCTACTCCATGTTGTAGTGCAGTAGAACATTAAACCATGATCCTGTAAATCTGGGCCTCAGCTCTGTTACCAGGAATGTGGCTTTGAACAAATCATTTAGGCTCTTTGGGGATCAAGTTCCTCCTCTGATAAAGAAAAAAATAAAAAGAAAGAAAATCTTGAACTCGGTTGGGCTCTGTGGCTCATGCCTGTAATCCTAGCACTCTCGGAGGCCGAGGCGGGAGGATTGCTTGAGCTCAGGAGTTCAAGACTAGCCTGAGCCAGAGTGAGACCCCATCGCTACTAAAAATAGAAAAATTAGCTGGACATTATGGCACGCACCTGTAGTCCCAGCTACTTGGGAGGCTGAGACAGGAAGTTCGCTTGAACCCAGGAGTTTGAGGTTGCAGTGAGCTATGATGACACCACGGCACTCTACCCACCGTAACAAACTGTTGGAAGGAAGGAGGGAAGGAGGGAAGGAGGGAAGGAAGGAAGGAAGGAAGGAAGGAAGGAAGGAAGGAAGGAAGGAAGGAAGGAAAAAGCTTGAACTAGATGACTTTAACTCTTATGCCTTAAGCAGATATGGGCCAAAGGAGAGGCAGGAGGTAAGACAAGAAAGCTAGACAGGGAAGATAATGAAGTCTTTCTCTAACAGAACTAAAATATTGCAGGTGGGGTGAGGAGGGGGCGGGATGTACAAGCAATCCTGACACTGTCCATAGTGCTGAAGCATCATTGTTTTGTCTGAAAGCCAGTTGGAGGAGTTAGGAATTGCTTTGGTAAGCAATATGGAGATCTGACCAGTTTAGAGCAGAACAATGACACTCTGAGCTCATTCACTTCTATGTATTTAACTACCACATCTATGCTGATGGTTCCAAAACCTATATCTCTGGCATTGACCTTCCTCCTGATCTCTCAGTGCATCTTTGCAACCATCTGCCAAGCATCGCCTGCATTTTACTGTATTGAATTTACTTCAAATTTAATAGGTCCCAAAGCAAATTTGTTATATTCATTGATGATACATACTGCTTCTCCTCCAGCATTTTCTAGCATGATTAGTGATATGAAAATTTATTCTTTTTGCCAAGCCAAAGACCTAGGAGGCTTAGATGATTTTACCATGCCCACTGCCTATCATCAATCACCAAATTCTGCCAATATTGCCCATAAATACATCTTACATTTATCTCCTTCTCTCCACTCCACTGTCACTGCCTTTATTGAAGTTTTAAACATTTATTGCTTTGACTATTATAACATCTTTCTAATTAATCTCCCTGTCTTCAATATTGTACACTTCCAACTTATACCTATGATCAAGTTATTTCCCTGCTAAAATTCTTCTCTGGCTCTAGTTGATTACAGCACAAAATCCAAGTTATTAATACTTAGAATGGTACTCAAGGACACTTCATAATCTGTATGGGGAAGAAAATTCTGATACAAGACATATGTTAGGGAGTTCTCTGTAGCTCAACATCTGTGGAAGAATAGAGAAGGAGACAGGATTAGGCAGAGGGAGAAGTTGAGCTGTGATGTAGTCCCAACAAAGGTCTCTCAGCCCACCCCATGCATTGCCCTGGAGCTGTAATGGCCATTCAGAATTGTTCCAGGTTGGATCAAATGGTCCAGAGCTTTATATAACACATTGGTCAAGCATTGGATGAAAGATGTCTCTGGAAGAAAGTATGACCTTGGCTAATGCTACAATTTGAAGGTTGCCTTTTGGCAGCACTCCCAGAAGTTGAGAGAACAAGTATTTTATTTCCAAAGGTGGATCTGGGCAGCCCATCAGAAAATCCACTAGTCTACCTCTACACATCTTCCTCTGTGCTTCCTTAACCTCTTGTATTTACTGTCCTCTACTTTACTGCCTCTTTGCTTCTCCATATTCCTCATTAGACTGTAAACTCTGTGCAACAAATGCTGTGACTGTATAAATCATTGTTTATCCTGAATGCTTGCAACATAGCAAGTCATTAAATAAAATAAATCATTAAATGAATGAATGTGTATTTTCTTTCTCCCATTCTTTACTCTCTGGTATTCCAGTCAAACCAAACTACTTGCAGTTCCTTGAATTTCCCAAGCCTTTCTTTGAACCCCTGCTTTGGGTTTGCTCTTCCTTTGGTTTGAATTGCCTTTGTATGACTTGCTCATGAGCTGAATGCCTACTTTTTTTTTTTATCAACAGTCAGCTCAATTATCACCTTTGGAAAACTTTTTCCCAGGCACTGTCACCATCTTCATTCTCTGTGTTTTCACAGAACTCATTCCATACCACCTATCACACTCCTTTTTTTTTAATTTATGCTGCTCTGATCCCTTCAAGGGGATATGAGGCTTTAAGCCTCATCCATTTTTATTTCCTTAGCACCTACAGGGGCCTGGCACACAGTAAAGAAAGAACAAATGAATTAACAATAGGTACATGATTAAAGTTAGGCTCTAGGAATATTAACCAGGAAGTAATGTGCCAAATGGATCAAAAAAGAAGGGAGTTATATGGAAGAAAATTGTCAGGTTAAACTAGAGACATGCGGCTGTGGACACTGAATTAGCTGTAATTCCTTATTCCTGAAATTAGTTTTTTATTGTGCAAGATGAAGAGCAGAATGATGACTTCAGCACAGTTGTGACTTTGCCAAACATGTCTTAGTCAGGTAGTGTCTCAGTCCACTTCTTACCTGATCTAGCATAAGGGTGCCAAAATCAAATGCCATGAAAGGCCAGAAAGATTACCTAAATGTGTGGGAGACCTGTGGGGTGCTGAGTTCATGCGAGGGGCTTGCAATTTCAATTTTTAAGTCATATGGTCACCAGACAGAACCATGTTTGGGCCTGATGTGGCCCAAACTCCACATTTGGAAGTCATATTTTCTGAACTACGATGGAACTAAGCGGGGGGAGATGTGGATGACATTTTCATCCCTGTAGAAAAAGAGGCTGTTTCTGTATTTTTAATAAGAGGTAAAATTCTTTCTGAAATGGCTTCCTACTGTGCCAGGAAATCAGATCAGAAATTTCACTGGTATTACAAGAAAAAAAATCCTTCCTTGTCATTGTTTTTTTTTTTTTTTTGACAGTTTATTTTCTTCTTATTTGAAAAAAAAGTAACATAAGCTCTTTGTGAAATTATTTAGAAAATATAGAAAAGAAAAAGTTAAAAAATAATCTCTCCAAATTCTACCACCAATGAGCAACCTTTACTAGCACAGTTTGTGCATCAGATACTAGGTGAGTGGAATTGGCATGCATACTCAGAGCTATGTAGCAGGCAAGCAGAAAAATAAGTTACTTCTAAACATTTGGGTTTGTATAAGAACTTATGATCCAACAGAGCTAATAAAGACATTCTGAGACAACTCTAAGGTGCCTAAGACCAGATGACCACGGCACAGGGCCTAATGAGGAGGAATTTCCTCCTGTACTACTATTGTTGAAATGGAACTTGGTTCTGAATCCACAACAGAACTATTGTGCTTATGACATTTGCTTTGAGAAATGAATACTGGGTTGATAATACACAGAGCTTTTGAGTCTGGTCTATAAAGAACTTTCACTTAGTTGCCAGCTTCTTAACATAGAAAAGTACAGTTTTTGACCTTAAAACATTGAATGTAGTCCTTAAAATTAAAAGATGTGGATTTATATGAGTCAAATAAGAAGACAATTACAATAAACAGAGCCACTTTTTTTTTTACAAGGAACTGTGTTGTGTTTATATTTAGAGCATTCTGTGCTGAGGTATTCCCTGGCTCATCTATAGAATCATGAGGGAGAAGTTGAGAAGAAAGGAATTAGATCAGAATACTAATTATTAGGGATCTGGAATGAAAAATAAACCAAACATGTTCATTATTAATAGTAAGCAGACTTAATGTTAATATTTTCAAGACTTCACAGATTTCAAAATATCTGAAGTTGCTCTACTTTTTTTTCCCCACTGAATTTTTAAATTTTTACAATTTTTATAAATAATATTTTGTACTTCCCTTGAAATTTTCCTGCAATGTCACGGGTATATTTGGGGATAGAGTTTTAAGAACATCTCAGATGAGGGATTAGAAAAATTTAATCCATTATGAATATCTTTGGAATTCAGATCTATTTTACTTTAATTATTATTTTACCATAATTATTTCTAATCACTATTTCTTACTTATAGGCCACCTCATATTGAGATCATTTTTTTCATGTGTAATTAGAAATATAAAACTTGCATTGTGCTTCAATATCACCATACTGTTTTAACATGTTTTCACCTACATTAATATTCATTTCAAAATTATTAATCTTAAAAAGACAATTGAGGAAAAATAAAGTGTACTGTCTCTAAGGTTTCAGATATTCAAAAACTAAGCAGCTGTTCTTTCAAGTTTAAGTTTATAAACTGATTTTGTTAAGTAAGGTCTTACATTTCATAGTTATAGCAGTTTATAAATATATGTTTATTAATTTTTTTATTCCTTTTATTGATTGGTCATGTTTTTGGTACTTTATGTGCTAGGGTTATCCTAGATACTGCAGCTCAGAAATACAGGTTCTCTGTGGGTGAGACATGGGCTTCCCCTCCAGGGGTCCACAGTTTAATTACATAAAGAATTTTTATAGAAGGGCTGCTTCACCGTGGATTAAGAAAACAAGTGATTTGACGCACAACCAGCACAAGGAACATACGTGTCTCCTCCACTGCTAAGTTGTTCATATTTCTTGGTTTGTGTTTCATGCAGAGGTAAGTGAAGTTTCAAGTAATATTATCCCCTAAAGCTTCAAGCTGGAAAAAAGTTCTAGTCCTCCCACCCTTGACACACACACACACACACACACACACTTTCAGCTTGCTCTAAATTTTTGCTCTTGAATATCAAATCTTAGTACCAAAATGTTACTTTTAGAGTTCACTGCTCCAGTATGGCAATGTGTCTAGAGCTTGGATCTAGAAGTTTATGTCTTTCCTGAAGCTCCCAAGTGGTAATAATAACTACAGGGAGGACAAGGGCACCAGAATAATGCCAAACCGGGAGATACAGCCTGAATTTGAAAGAGTACAAGTTTTTATCAGGCATGATGATTAAGCAAGTTGAAACCATGGAGCTGCTACTGAAAGTTGTGGAGTAGTTCCTGGGGGCCTCCAAGGAGCAATTGATCCTAAATCACAAAGATGTGTATTTTTCTGAAAACTCCAAACAAGATAATTTTGATGGTTCTTATATTATGATTTTTTTTTTTTGAGGCGGAGTCTCTCTCTGTCACCTGGGCCAGAGTGCTGTGGCATCAGCCTAGCTCACTGCAACCTCAAACTCCAGGGCTCAAGCAGTTCTCATGCCTCAGCCTCCCAAGTAGCTGGAACTACAGGCATGCGCCACCATGCCCAGCTAGTTTTTATATTTCTAGTAGAGACAGGCTCTCACTCTTGCTCAGCAATCCTCTTGACCTCAGTGGTCCTCCCGCCTCGGCCTCCTAGAGTGCTAGGATAACAGGTGTGAGCCATCACGCCCGGCATGTTCTTATACTGCGATTATAAAAATCTGATAACTACATTTTAATATAGTGCATCGTGTTTTTGCCACTTAGGATGGCAGCAATTTCATCAGACAGCTTTCTTTTGGGAAGACTTCCAAACCAATGTTTGGGGGAGAATCTAATCCTTTTTATGCAAAGCTGGTGGAGTTTTCCCCTTTGAATTTTTATGTGGAAGGATATGAACCATAAACATTTTTATATGAAAACTTAACCTTTTTGCTTTTTATTGGCTTCGTTGCAAGGAGTCATTTGGCCCAGTGTTCCTTCTCTTCTCCCAACTCCAGCAGTAATGATGAAAAATCAGTGCAGCATCCTGGTGCATTTGCAGTGTGGTTTGACAAAGATCATGATGTTCTTGTCAACATATGGTGACAGATCAATGTCCAACCATAGATTCTAGTATTTTTTCTTACTGAAATAATAAGTAACACCTGAATGTAGTATGTCTACTATAGCTACCTTGTTTTGTAAAGCATATACTTAATAAAAGGGCAGGAATAAAAAACATTATCCACTCTGTAAAAGCCCTGAGCTTAATCAGCTGTTTCTTGCAAACGTCAACCTGTGGGGTTAAGAGGCATTTGTTGGATCATGGCTTGCTCACCTCTGGAAAGAATCTTTCCAAAGACTGGGCCCTTTTTTCAGGAAGCCTAAATGCAGGGCCCGCTGTCACCCCTTTTGCCAAGTCCCTTTTTGCTTTGCCAAACTGACTTTCCTTTTGAAACGCTATGTGGAAAATTAATGTGCCATTTTTCAATAATAATATTTTCTCTTTGTTTGGTTTTTCCTAATGATTTCATATCTACACGAAACATCCATTCCAAAGAACTTATACAGGAAGTAGAGACCAAAGCTAAAACAAATTCACACCCTTTTCTCTGGCAGCCTATTTAAAAAAAATAGCGATTCAAAATCAAAACTTTAAACAAAAACCCTTTCTGCTGAGATACACTTCCCCTAGGTTATGTTAGAAAATTCCACCCAACATTTACATGGAGTTTTTGCTGTTTATGATCTTAGTTTTCATTATTGTGGCTTAACAAGTATGTATAAAGGTTAAAGATATTTTGAAGCCGCAAAGAAATCTCATAAATTATGAGTGACCTGCAGAAAATGAAAGCTCAGCATTGTTTCCTCCTACACTGCTCCCAATACGGCTGTACGGTTTCTTTTACACCCTTGAATGCAGTCTGCCCTGGCATGTCTGTGTACCTCCATCTCCCTTCAGACAAGATATAATATTAACCCATAATTTTAACCCATAATAGTAACCCATAATTTCATGATCTCACATAACAAGGCATTATGATCTGTAGTCCTGGTTGTTTCCTTTAAGCTGAATTTTAAAGGAATTTAGAATCTCATTCTCTTACATTTTTGTAACCAAGAAACAAACTCTGGCAGTAGAGACTATTAATATGCTAATTATTCCCAGTATTATATATTTCATGTAAAAGGAAGATGGAAAAAGTGAGGAACCTGTCATCTGTTCTATTGAAAGGGAAATTTAGTTTTTGCTTATTTATAATTGTACTTTGCTTTTAAGAATATACCAGAAAGAAATTGCAATAAAACAAGATAGGAGGTTGCCCAATGGAACAATTACAATATAGCACTTAAAAAGACGTAAAGGTGCTTAAAGCATGTTAAGTAATGGCAGTCTCAAATTAATAAATCAAAAATAAATTCTAACCATTTCTTTGACTTCAAATGTCTTTTTTTTCTATAGAAATGATGTGACATGTAGTGTTCCTTCTACTGGATCAGCCCACAAAAGTACTTACATTGTTATAAATAAAATACTTTTTGCAATCAAATATTCTTGTTCATAATGAAAAATAATTTTAAAATACAAGTATAGTATAAATAAGCAAAACTTTAAAAATACAATTTAATCAAACTTTTATTTTTCATGAACATAATTAGAGGGAGAACAGGTTTGACTGAACAATAGGGAGGTAGCAGGAAATTTTGAGGATGTTGTTGAGAAGGACTTTTTGGCGCTTTTGAGTTTAGAAGTTGATAGGGCAAAGTACTACTTATGCTTTCCTTTCTCTTGATACTAACATGTCCCCAATACTGTTCTCCCATGATTATCATCACTTTTAAGGGTCACAAATGGAACAAACATAGAGAAGGAGTGATGGATGAAAATGAAGAAAATGGAGGTAGAAAAGGGAGGAAGAGGGGAGGAAAGAAGAGAAAAGAATGTAGCAAAGAAATATTTTTAAAACAATTCGAAATGGTTAGAAAAGTGAAAAGGAAAAGTGCATGGGTTAAAGATGATGAAGAGATTTTTAAAGTAAAAACCAACCAATCTGAGAGTTTTGAAAATAAGAGAAATGGGGAATGCTTGGAATGTGTATAATCTACTGAGAGGGAGGAAATTTGGGACAGAAAGACACATTAAGTCTATCCATTCCCACAGTGGGCCCCTGAGTGACCATGGAAGGCCAGGGCCGCTTGGTGCTCTTCAGAGCAAGGCGGATAGGAGAAGTGGTAACCTCAGGTCAAACCAAGGTCTGCAGAGACTGAGGGTCCATATGCTCAGAAGACATAGGTTCTAAATTCATAAATACATATGTGTTTTTAGAAAAAAAGTTTAAATCTAAATTTAAATATAAAATATCTTTAAATTCACCTGTTTTAAATGTACAATTCACTAATTTTTAGTAGATTTACCATGTTGGGCAACCATTACCACAGTCCAGTTTTAGAACATTTCCATCACTCTCATAAGATCTCTCCTGCTTCATTACAGTTAATCTTTGCTCCCACTTCCAACCCCAGGCAAACACCAGTCTGCTTTCTTCATATATAGAGTTTCTTTTTCTGGACATTTTATATAAATAGAATCATGCAACACGTGGTCTTCTGTGTCTGTATTCTTTCACTTAGCGGGATGCCTATCCATGTTGTAGCATGTATCAATAATTCTTTTTATTGTTAAATGGTTGTCCATTGTGCTTGAGGATAAACACGTTTTGTTTTTCCATTGACCAGTTGATGGTCGTTTGAGTTGTTTCTACTTTTTGGCTATTATAACTAATGCTGCTAAGAACACTTTTGTGTATGCAGGTCTTTGTATGGACACTAACATGTGTTTCAAGCAAAACATGACTGAGAGATCCCTTTGTTCATGGAAAATAGAAACACTTAGGCCTGTGGTGTTCCACAACTCCAGAGACCACAACTGCACACACACTCTTCACATGGCAACCAGAGTGGACTTTTTTAAACCAGAAAATCAGATCATTAAAATAATCCCCGAGGAGAGCGTTTAGAGCTAGAAGTTGAAACTATAAAGTTAACCTCCCCTACCAAGAAAAAAATTCTCCACTGTTGATTACTTTGAAGTCAATGGGTTTTATTTCACTACAGAAAACATGAGTTTATTACACCAATTACATGAAAGCATAAAATTAGACATTTGAAGTAAAGAAAAATATTAACCTCCCAAACAGGAAAAGCAAGAATGCCCAAATTCTTTTAATCTAACAGATCCATTAAGACTTCTTGCTACACTTTCAGACTCAGGGTACAGGCGGCAGTGAGCTAGGCCAGCGCAGAGGAAACGAGACAAAGTGTAGGTACACTGATAGAAGAGGGCAAAGGGGATTTTTTTGGGCGGTCAGGAAGAGAAATCATTAGAAAGGAAGTTCCACTATAGCTTGAACTTTGTCTCTTTTGTGTGCTCGGGCATCCTCAGTACCTAGAAGCATGCCCAGCACACAGTAGGCCAAAATCTGAGGTTGGGGCTATTTAAATTCTTCTTACCTCAAATTAGGATTTTGCCTAAGAAATCAGCATGAACAGATTCTGAAGGTGGGAAACATGTGTCCCCAACTGTTGAGAGGAAGTGGAAGGAAAGTAGAGACCTCTACCCAAGCTTGTTGGAAAAATAGCTGAAAATACTACATTCAGTTCATGAACAATAACAGCCCAGTGATAAATTTTAAAAATCCTCTGGAATAGTAACAAGTACGATGAGTGCTAGTGCCACAACATTTATGGAAGGCATTGCCTTTATTTTCCATTTCCCAAACCTCATATTTAGTTATCATGGAGTTAATTATTAATATGTTTCTTTAAAAATTTCCATGCTTTCAAAGAGAGCTGTTTTTCTCCTTAATTATTTATACCAGCTGGAGATTAACCCAGACAATACCACTGGTAGGTGGATGAACATCTGTCTTTCCTAACTTTTAATATCATCAAAAGTAAAACTTACTAAGAAACACTCAATTCTGAAAACAATGTTAGTGCGGCAAAAATAAATTTTTTTCTTTTGGAACGATATCTCATAAGTTAATACAGGTAACCTCACTGCAAACAATAGAAATGAATTCTGCCCATGTGGGCTGAAAAGGGATTCACTGAAAGGATATTGGGGACTGTCCAGGACAGCAAACAAGCTCAGAGGTCATGCAGCCAGAGATTCAATCAAAATCATATCAAAAAACAATCTTGTGTGGACATTGCTGCTGCTGCCACTTAGTGTCGGATAGCACAGCTACAGATGACACTGTTGCCAGTGTATATCGGATACTGCTGTAGATCGGCTGGCAATGCTATCCTTGGAAACTAGACACTATTGCTACAGTCACAAAAAACAGAAGTGCTCCCCTCTCTCTTCTTACTTGCAAAATTACCTCCCAATTCAAAGTCCATGGTTTGAATCTAGAGCATATATTCATGTTACAAGGAGGACTGAAAGACAAGTATCTAGCATTTTTGGCTTCTGGAGTAGTGAGGTTTGACTACCAGCAAGACTCATAAGGAGGTGAGGAATTCCCGAAATAGGAGAAAAAACAACAGTGACCACTCTAGTCTGCACCTTTGACTGCCTAATTACATATACTACCTTCTTTATGTACATTTACTTATGTGTCTACCTAAAATGACGCAGAAACTTTCTAAACAGCAAAAAACATACTTAACTGCTCCCCAAATAGAAACCAAAATGCAATCAGTTACTGCATTCAGCTTCAAGGCCAAAATCTTTGGGTGACGATGTTCATTCACCTTCTAGTTCAATCATAATGCCATCTTGATATAAACTATGGATTACATTGTTCAGATTCACTACCTCCACTTAATATAAAATAATGAAGAGGAAGAAGAAATTAAAGGAAAATCAGTTAAGTTAGACCTCGTATATTTGTATCATATTTTACCAATTTTAAGATAAATTTTCCCCACAATTTGCCATGCCTAAAATCAATCAATGGGAGCTTATAATTGCTGTCGACTGAGTGGCAATTATGATGCAATTGTCATTGCCTCAGTAGTAACTTAACTGATTTTTAAAAATATTTTCCTTTTAGTGTTTGCAAAAAGGTGATTTGTGATGGAAATCTGTGTCTAAAACACCTAAAATATCTCTTTCAAGAGGTATAAAATAAAAATTCTAAGTGAAAAGCAATCATCACATCACAGTTCAGTGGGCAGTGTTTTTTCTCTCATGGTAGTACATAAATAAGCCTCGTAGAGTCAATGAAAGAGTACATGACACAGAAAAACAAGCAGAGGCGGACACTACAATGTCAATTTCTGCAATTGATTACCAACTGGTAGTTGCTCTATAGTGACAGATTCCTTACTTTACCACCAATTCCATGCTCCCTTGGCCTCCTGTCAACACCTCAGTTGGTCTGTATTCTTTCCCTGGTAGAGTGACCCAGGCCTTTATCACTGAGGGACCAGAGCCCAATAGGTCCTGTTTATGTAAGATTGTTGCAGTCTTTCATTAAATTTTTACTATAGACATGGTGGTGTGGAAATTACCCCAAGAGACCCTCTTTGCTCCATCCGTGCTCTCTCCTGCTCCTAATCCTTAGAAGCAGCCCCATCTACTCTTTACAGACAGCGTCAGTCATTCAAGCTAGCAGCATATACCACTTTTTCCTGTCCACCAAGTGATGAGAGGGTACAAATAGGGCCAAATGGCAGTCTCAGCTTCTTATTCAGCGGAACACCATTTATCCCCCGGTGGAAGCATTCTTTCCTTTAAGGTACTAAAACTTCTAAGCTACCAGAGTTCAGAGTTACAGGGAAGAGAGGCAAATAATTTGCATTTGGGTCATTAGAAGTAGCAATGAGGGGCCAATTCCTACTTCCACGACTTGGTTCCTAGGGTATATTGTGCCTATGGGGGAGAAAGAGTAACATGTTCTGGTTGATATTTCAGAGCAGTAGTTCTCAAACTTT
This sequence comes from Lemur catta, assembly GCF_020740605.2. Lineage (NCBI taxonomy): Eukaryota > Metazoa > Chordata > Mammalia > Primates > Lemuridae > Lemur > Lemur catta. Next base: position 109,287,076 of record NC_059129.1, read on the forward strand.
AATGTGCATCAGAATTTCCCGGAGGGCTTGCTTAAACATTGATTGTCACGCCCACTTCAAGACTTTCTGATTCAGTAGTTCTAGGGTGAAGCCAGATAATTTGCATTTCTAACAAATACCCACATGATGTTCATGTTGCTGATCTTGGATCACCCTTTCAGAACTACTGGTTCCAAGAATATGTCACATTCTAGAGGACAGTACCTTGATTTTGCAGTTTGTCTCATAGTTGTTTGTCTATTTATAGTTATTTCTCTAGTAACTATGTTAATAGACATATAGTAAGCCATAAATGTAAGCTCTACTGCTTATTTCACTAACAAATGGCTTTTTGGATTAGAAATAATGTGTGCAAGGTACCATGATGGTGCATAAGTAGGGTGCTTTTATAATTTGTTGTCTGACCTGGAATGCTTTCGAGGGTGATGGAGGCTATTAATTACACCAGGAAAATAGCAATAAACGGGGACTGACTTGGGCAAACCAGGATGGTCACCTTTTGTATGAGGTATTTAATATATCTGGGGTGGCTGTACTAACAGGTGTTACACAGGAATCTTAGACAGGAAAAGGAAATCCAGAATAAGTGCCCCATATAGTAAGGACAAATTCTGTCTTTTCTATGATAATAGCCAGGAAATTGATCTGCCACCCTATGGCTGGTTGGTCTCCTGGGGTGCAGTACGGTAGCAGAGGTTCAGGATTTACTGGGGCTCCTAGCAAGTTGGGCACTCAGCCGGTAACAGCACTGGTGATGGAAATTCCACATTGTTGAGTCTGTGCGTGCTGTGCATCCAAGTTGCTGTAGACACTTTGTTGATGAGCCATTGAGTGAGCCTGGGAATGGATGGGGAAGGAGGCTGACCCTCATGTGCAGGTGGATCATCTTGTCCACCTGCTCATTAAGCCTCCTCCCCAGGGGGGCTTTTTGTTAAGTTTTATCAATTAGGATATTTCTGACTGTAAGAAAATAAAAACCTTGGACATTTGGTATAAACAATAATTTATTACTTCATATATTAAGAAATTCTAAGACAGGGTAGCTCAAGAGTTGGTTAATTAGATGGCTCAAAAATGTTATCAAGGATCCAGGTTCTTTCCATCTTTTTGCCTTTTGGTCATTCTAAGCATAGTATCTTAGCTTCTTTTATGATTATAAGAAGGCTACAGCTGTTCCAGGTGACACATCTTCACACACTAGCATCTAGAGACAGAAAAAGGGAGTACCTCTTATTTTCATTTTAAGAGGTAAAGAAACTCTCAGAGAACTAACCCTGCAGACTTCGTTCAATGTCTCACTAGCCAAAATGGGGTCACATGGCCCTTTCTAAGCCAACCACTCATAAGGGGAATAGAATCACCACCATTGCCCAGATTCACTGATTCACCTGCCAGGGTGGAAATGTGGTCAGCCTTCTCTGGAGCATAACGTCACAAGGAGGAGCTTGGATACCTGTACAAAACTGAAATTTTGTTCACAAGAAAGGGGAATGGCTATTGGTTTGACAGCCAATATAGTGACACTTATACAGATCCTGAATGTCTTTACACTTTGGTACTATTTTGAGAGCCATCCACATACTTCCTCCCAAACTCCCTTGTCACCAGGCCTCTGGTCTTTTCTTTCCACTTCCATGACAATCTTAACAAACTATTTGGTACTGTCCATCAGTATTTCTCTGTTTCCTGGGAAAAGCAAAGATGCTATATACCCTTAAAGTTCAACCTATTGAAAGAATTTTTCCTTCTCCACTTTTACTTTGGTGGGACTGAGTGGCACTATAGCAATCTACTTTTTAAGCTTACTTTTTTGTGATGCCAGTTTACTCTGCAAAGCTGTATGTAAAGTATGCTAGATTTTTCTTTATCGTTCTTTCTTTTCCCTTCCTCCCTATCTTCCTTCCTACCTTCTTTGCTTGCTTGCTTCCTTCCTTCCTTCCCTCCCTTTTCTTCTTCTTCTTCTTCTTTTTTTTTTTTTTTTGTTCAGAGACAGGGTTTCTCTGTCTCCCAGGCAGGCTGAAGTGCAGTGGTGTGATCATAGCTCACTGTAACCTGGAACTCCTGGGCTCAAGGGATCCTCCTGCCTCAGCTGCCCATGACTACAGGCACACACCACCACATCTGGCTAAGATCTTTCTTTTTCTTCAATTAACTGATAATAGAGAACTATTCGTGAAATTGTGTTGGTGAGTGGAGAGGTAGCAGTGTGGCAAGAAGAGGAATACGAGGAAGGTGAGCCATCAGCATGTGAAACCTGAGCTCTCAGGACCAGCTCAGATGCACTCACTTATATACTATTTCCACTTGGATGTGTCTGACTTTATAGCTGGGTAGATCAGATAACATTCAGTTCATGGTAGGCAGCTTGTATTTCATAGTAGGGCCTAGTAGCAAGCCAAGGACTGTTCCCTCAAAGAATGGCTACTCACTGGAACGAGTATAGCTTTGCTCCAAAATCCTGATGTTTCTGCTGTGAACCTTGTTTGTATGCAGTCTGTCTGCAGACTCATTTGACTTTTGAGCACCACTGGTCCCACCGGGTCCTAAGGGCTATATAGCCATATGGAAAACTGCAGCCTGGACCAGCTGGACAGCCTTCTTCTGGGCCCTACTCAAAGCTGTCAAAGCTGTCAGCATATGGAGAAGAACCACCAAGGCGCTTTTAAGAAGCTAGGCCTTGCTCACACCAAAACCCCTGGTACAGAAAGCTTTCCTGTGCATTTCTTCCTCCTTAGAGGAAGGAGACAGGGAACGGGTGAGTAGTTCACATGTGACAATTCACCCCAATACTCTTTTATCTCATAACCTTTTGGATTCCTTCCCCTATATTTTAACAAGAAATTTCTAGCATCTCAGGTTCATTTAGAATGAACTACTATTGAGCACAGCTTAAGAGAGCCAATCATTTAAACAACTCGCAATTGGTTGAGCTAGCACATTAAATCCAGAATCTCTAATAAGTGTATTTCTCTTGATAAATTCTATCTGATCTACAGTTGTGCTCTTCCTCCCTTGGTCTGGTACTCTCAGAATCCATTTCCACACATATTCTCCATATTTGGCCAGTGTAACTTAGTAGTCTTTCAATTCCTATGATGAATACATCTTCTGTTCCTGGATTTGGCTTTGCAATTGACCTCCTGAATCTGCTTTTGGGTCTGGTGATCTCAGAGACAGTGGGAGCAGGGCGTGAGGAGGACTGACTTGCCTGTAAAACTTTTCTGTAGACTCTCTCAGGTGACAGTATTAAGGACCCCTCAGAATAGACAAGAGCAGCTGCATCAGACAGGAAGAATCATTCAGACTAAACATAATAAAACCTGTATGAAACTGGCCTAAAGAGTCAGCATGTTTTTGTAACATGTAAGAATTCTGGGCCGGGCGAGGTGGCTCACGCCTGTAATCCTAGCACTCTGGGAGGTCAGGAGTTCGAGACCAGCCTGAGCAAGAGCGAGACCCCGTCTCTACTAAAAATAGAAAGAAATGATCTGGACAGCTAAAAATATATATAGAAAAAAATTAGCCGGGCATGGTGGTACATGCCTGTAGTCCCAGCTACTCGGGAGGCTGAGGCAGAAGGATTGCTTGAACCCAGGAGTTTGAGGTTGCTGTGAGCTAGGCTGACGCCATAGCACTCTACCCAGGGTGACAGAGTGGGACTCTGCCCCCCCAAAAAAAAAAAAAAAAAATTCTGTAGGCAAGATGGGCTTCAGCAGTGGTGTATAGGCAGGCTCTGGTACTGCTTTTCTTCAGCTCTCTTGCTCTGTCCTCCGTGCATTAGCTTTGTCCTCAGGTGGCACCCTTCATGGTTGTTAAGGTGGCCACCTAAGCATAATACTTCCTTATTTGCATTTGGTAGGAGGGAGACAATCCAACCCAGAGTCATGGAATACAAGTCCTCCCATCCAGAGTGATTTGCCATCTCCGCATCAATGACAGTCACCATGCAAATGGCATGCACAGGAGAGCTTTCAAAATTGGATTCCTGAACCAATCACTAGCAAGGAAGAAGAAATTAAGATAATGGATCAATCTAATAAGATTTACTCCTACGGCTGGGTGCAATGGATTATGCCTGTAATACCAGCACTTTGGGAGGCTGAGGTGGGAGAATCACTTGAGGCAAGGAGTTCAAGAGCAGCCTGGACAACATAGCAAGACCCTGTCTCCACAAAAAAAAATTAAAAAATAAAAAATAAAAAAAATTTTAAAGATTTACTCCTGTACATAAAGATAGATCGAATAGCTGAATAAAACTGGAGTTTCCATTAGGAAGAAGGAAAGGAAAAGGTCCACATGGTGCAACATCTATTGAGGCTAAAAAATGTTCTCTCTCACCTAGTACACAGAAGAGTAACTATAATATAGCATTTTAGGGCTAATGCTCAACCTTGGAAAGAAATGCATTAATTTTTTCTTTATATTTACTCCACATAGATAGTTCTGCTTTGGCATAATAGGCCTTTTATTTTCTAGTGGTAATTCTATACCTTTCTTGGCTGGGCAGAGTGGCTCATGCTTATAATCCCAGCACTCTGGGGGAGACCAAGGCAGAAGGATCCCTTAAGGCCAAGAGTTCGAGACCAGCCTGAACAACATAGCAAGACCCCGTCTTTACAAAAGATATAAAAATTAGCTGGGGGTGGTGATGTACACCTGTAGTCCCAGCTTCTTAGGAGCTTGAGGCAGGAGGATCCCTTGAGCCCAGGAGTTTGAGACTGCAGTGAGCCATGATTGGGCCACTGCATTCTAGCCCAAGGACAGAAGGAGACCCTGTTTTAGAAAAAAAAAAGAAAGAAAGAAATTCCTTTTTTATCATTTGCTATTTATACTAATTGGATATGTGCCTGTCAAATAACTACCTCTTATTTACCTAAATTTTTAAAAATTTAATGTAATTTCAGTTACAAAGTAGCTTAAAGGAAATAAGTGGGAGAAAAAAGTAGTGTGTGCATTTCTTTACGTATACCTTTTGATAAAACCTACACGTTCTAAAACAAGTTAACATTTTCCAAGTGCGGTGAATTAAAATGGTCACAAAAATATTTACAACTCCTTTCAAAGAGATGGGGTTTATTTTATCACCCTTAAATTCTGGCTGGCCTTGTAACTTGCTTTGACAAATAGAATGCTACAGAAGTGACGACTGGTGACTTCTGAATGAGACCTCAAGAGAACTTAGCAGCTTCAGCTCTTGCCTTCTTTAGAATCTCAACACTCTGTGAAGAAGCCTGAGCTTGCCTGCCGGAGAGTCAGCCTCAGCTAACCACCAACTGACTGCAACTGCAAGTAAGCCCAGTTGACACCATCTGGAGCAGAGATGATTTGTCCCAGCTGATCCCAGCACAAATGGCTGACCCAAGAATTGTGAGCAAATAAATGATTATTTTAAGCCACTAAGTTTGGAGATGGTTTTTATGCAGCAATAGATAACTGATATACTGAGCCTTTCATAGTCTTTATTGTGTCTTCATGTTCTTTTATTGTCATTTTAGTGGAATTTGGGGAAGGAGTAGACTAAAAAGTGTGTTGTTATTCAACTACATTTAATTAGAAACCAAATATTACAGAGAAAAGTTTTTTTTAAAGAAGAATAACTTAAAAACTCAGTCCTATCTTATATCTAGAAAAACAAAAATAACATATAGAGCTGTACGGGAATGATAATATAAATATGTAACTCCATGCATCCCTATAAAATATGATGTGACATCCAAGACTGGGAAAATGCTATTCCATTCTTGTTTACTGCAAATGCCTACTAAGCCCTACTACACAGTACTGTATGATGCCTTAGGGTAGGTACTTTTGGCAGAGGGTTGGGTGGGAAAGTGAAGGTGAAGATGGGGAGATGAAGGTTCCATTAATAAACAAAGGAAAACCCTTAATCAATTAAATAAAATTTAAAATATATTGAATTTTTTCTTTATCTCATCATTCTCAATATATATATCATAGTCTAATGACCCATCTATCATTAGATAATACATGTATATAATTTATGAGTAAAAATTACCCATGTTGGGCAAACACTCAAAATTTTTTCATTCAGGGCCAGGCGCGGTGGCTCACGCCTGTAATCCTAGCACTCTGGGAGGCCGAGGCGAGTGGATCGCTCGAGGTCAGGAGTTCGAGATCGGCCTGAGCAATAGTGAGACCCCGTCTCTACTAAAAAATACAAATTATGTGGCCAACTAAAAATATATATAGAAAAAAATTAGCCAGGCATGGTGGCACATGTCTGTAGTCCCAGCTACTCGGGAGGCTGAGGCAGAAGGATCGCTTAAGCCCAGGAGTTTGAGGTTGCTGTGAGCTAGGCTGACGCCATGGCACTCACTCTAGCCCGGGCAACAGAGTGAGACTCTGTCTCAAAAAAAAAAAAAAAAATTTTTTTTCATTCATACACACATGAATGATCAAAAAGTATGGAGGCTGGGCCAGGAAGCAGGGTTGCCCTTTCAAGAGACAAATATAGAAGAGAACTCTAATTGTCATGTAATGTCAATAAACATGCACATGCCTGTAAGACATCACGAAACCACCACGACAAAGGCACTGAGAAAACCGTCAAGGCATATTTATCTGTAAATATTTATTGACCCACTCTATGCTAGACACTGTAATAAGCTCTTTGGAGGAATCAAAGATGGAATTGGAAGTTTTCCTGCCTAATCTAAACTATGTCCAGTTCTCGTGCGGTTTCCCTTCTGGGGCACGCCTGATGTAGTGGTCTAAAAATCCAAGTTATTTTAGGATCAGTCTAAGGGTTCATACCTATTATAAAATGTTATAAAAATATCCCTGGAGCTACTGTGCCTCCTGGCTCATTTTCTGAGTGGTCTAGTCGGGCTTGCCTGGCTTGGGGCTTGTTGCGAGCCTCTTGCCTCAGGTCTGCCCTGGTGCGACCTCACACACGGAAGCAGCCTAGTCTTAACCCAAGAGTTCACGACACTAGGGTACTTTATGCCACCGTTTGTCTGGTAGCTTCCCCTGCAGATGTTTTCTTACCCTTCTGGCTATTTTCACCTTCCTTTCAGTTACTTTTTTCCCCCCGATTATTTTTATTCATGGTCTTCTGGTGTTTGCATACCTACCACGTCCATGTTCATGCTTTTTGCCTGTTTTATTTTTCATCCTTCTCTTAGGCCTCTCTCACCACATCTGCTTTCCTCCCTTTCAGTTTTCCTCATTCATTTATTCCCTGCTGTCCGATTTTCCTTTGTTCAATTCAGAACATCAGCCGGAAGCTTCCCTGTTGCTAAGTAACCACAGCACCCACTCACACCCTTTTCCACTCTCAGCTTGTTTCTTCTGCTTTAATAAACCCATGGGGCCAAATGGTCTCTAAAAGAAAACGAAGGGTGCTGCTGTCTCCTCTTCCTACAGAAGGGATGCACGTCCTCCCATACCCTGGCTCCTCTTATTGTATTTGGCTTCTTGTTTTATTGATAATTGGCCCCAGGCTGTAAGATAACACTAAAAAAGCACAGAACATCCGTTTGAACTTACACAATTTATAGGAGGGAAAAGGAGATATAATTCCCATTGAAGGAACAACAAAAGAAAAAAATGTTTAAAGTTTAGCTACAAGGCTCATTTAAGGGTGTTTTCCCTGATCCCAGAATCAAATCCAGCCCTTCCTAGTAAGAGGTTTCCATTAGGGATCAGGTTAGCCAGCAAGTCCCTCTTACTCACCTATAGCTTGCTGAGCTGTGACAAAGCTGCTAGTGGCATGCTGAATGTGGTTTGCACAAAATGAAGGATAAAACAATACAAGAAATCATTATGCGGTTTTCCAAATCTCGGTCCTTTTCCAGACATCAATCTGACATGGCACTTGTGCCAAAGGCATAATTGGAGGTGTGTTAGCCCTTCTCACAACATGTTCTTAAGAGATTCCAAGTCTGCTGGCACATTTTAATAGTTTAATGGGAATGGTAACTCCATATGTCCAAACACTAGGGCAGAGTAACAGAGACACCAGGAGATTTGAAAAAAATCTTTTCACCCTTGCAATACCATAAATAATTTCCCTCCCTGGTGTGAATTCTTTCTCTGTCCTTGTGCATTTATGCAATGCCTGGGAGGCCTTCCCTGCTAAGCCCGCCTCCACATGGTTGCTCTCAGCTTTTGTCCACAGTTAGCACTGCGCTAATTGGGCGGCGTAGGGGCTGCTTTGTTAGTACTGCCACAGCCCTTCATGTAGGTGTGTGTCCCAGCTCCTTGGGATCTGCTCTTTATAAGGGAAGGACTGAGATTCAACATGTAATGAATGCTCAGCAAATTGCCTTCAATTTAATCATAGAAGGCAGACATTCTGACAAGGGGATTATTTTTAGTTTAATTTTCTACAGAGGAGAAGAACAGTAGTTTAGTTCATATTAAAGTCCAAGTTCATCAATCAAAGTGCCACAAGTGAAGCTTACATATTTCCTTCGCTATCCTGAAATGCAGATTGAGCATTTCAGTAGAAGAAAATTTCAAGAGGTTTATTTGTCAGGACCCGTTGATATTCTGAAAGCAGAAACCCTGTAACACTAAAACCCACTCTAAGGTATTCTAAGAATGCCTGACCAGAACCAGAATTGGCAAGCTACTACAATTTTCCTTCTAGAATCGAGCCCCTTTGAGATGCTAGGTCTTTAGAGAGGTTCAGAAAGTTTTAATATGATTTCAATTCTTTATCTTAGGGTAATCTCAACTTATCTTTCAACTTCCTGGAACTTTTACTTTACATACTTTAAACAGCTGAAAATTATATCAAATTCTCACTATTCTTCAGTATTCACTATTTTTTGTTTTTGTTTTTGTTTTTGAGACAGAGTCTCGCTCTGTCACCCTGGCTAGAGTGCAGTGGTGTCATCATAGCTCACTGCAACCTCAAACTCGTGGGCTCAAATGGTCTTCCTGCTTCAGCCTCCTGTGTAACTGGGACTACAGGCGCACGCCATGATGCCTGGCTAACTTTTCTATTTTTTGTAGAGACAGGATCTCACTATGTTGTTCAGGCTGGTCTCAAACTCCTGATCTCAAGCAATACTCCCACCTTGGCCTCCCAGAGTGCTAGGATTACAGGCGTGAGCCACCATGCCCAGCTCACTTCTCTTTTAAGTCTCTTCTCTCTAATTTAAAGTATCAATCAACACAACCACGTCATATTAACCTCTTTTCCTCACATTTCTAGACATTTAATTCCCTTTTTTCCTTTCATCCTCCTCATCAATGTGGTCTACAGTCTCATAGTCCCTCTTGTCTTTGAAAACTGTGGCACCCTTCCCAGAAAACAGACTTACCCTCCACCCTAAATATTTATACGGTGATATCCAATCCCCAGGAGGCCTCTCATTTTTCTTGACCTCTCAAAGATAATAATCCTTCTATCCATTCAGTCACCTACAACCTCGGCCACACTCTCAACCTCATCACCTGGGACCGCTTCACCTCTGAAGCTTTTAGGTAGAAATTTTCTTTCCAATTGTAATGGCTTCGCCTTCCAGTTCTTATTCAGCTACTCTTCACACACCCAAACAGGACCTCCCCTCCAGAGTCCAGTCCCTTTATTCCTTCCCTGTTAGTCTCTTCCTCTCTTCACTCCATCCCCTCCCCATCCGGCTCTCATGACCAATCCCTTCGACTACTCTGTCTAGTACATCAGTTCCTTGCTCCTCATTGGCCTGGCAAATCTCCAACGTTGAATGAGTTCATCTTCATGTTTTCCCTGTCTGCACCCAGGCTATTTGCTGAGGTCTCCTGGAGAGAGAATGCAACTCTGCCGTGGGCACTATGCAAACTCTGTAGCACCAAGCACTGGTCTCTCCAGGCTGCCCCTCATCATTCATTCACTCACTCACTCATTCCCCCAAATATAATATTTATTGAATGCCTACTCTAGCAGTATGCTGGGTCCTAGGAGAGAGTGGTGAGCAAAACAAACAAAGTCTGAGTCCCCAGACAGCTGGAGGTCTAGCCTGGAAAACTGAAACTAAGGCGGTTCCAGTGATGTGAATTATTTGGAGGCAAATGTTAGAGAAGAGTGGTGAATGGATGAAATATTTACTACGGTGAATGGGACAGAAGATGGCTGGGAAAACAGAGGAGGGTTGTTAGGCAGCCTGGAGAGACCAGAGCTTGGTGGCACAGCTAGAGTGGCACCATGGCAGAGTTGTATTCTCTCTCCAGGAGACCTCCATAGCCTGGGTGCAGACAAGAACATGAAGATGAACTCATTCAAGGTGGAGGTTTCCCAGCTGATGTGGGACAGGGAATTGAGACACTAGAGAGAAACACTATGGACTAAATATCATATTTCACCTTTAAAAGTGTTAATGGATATGTTGTGCCTTTTGGTAATTATTTCTTTTCTAAACAGATACTAGAAGTATAACTATTATCATATGTCTGTCTAGAAAATTATTCGACAATTAAAGAGGATCCTCATACTCCAGAAAGTTGTGATCTACTTGTATATATTATTCTAAGAGATATATAAAATAATACTTTTAGACAATATCTTGTTATTTTCTCTTTATTTTTTAACATTGCACAAGTAAAAAAATAAAAATATTCTCATGTTTTAAAAGCTCAAACATTACAGAGTACTAGGAATAAAAGTGAACTCTCCCAACGCTCTCCCTTCCCTTTGCCATTCTCTCTCCCTGCACAGAAGCCCCGTTAAGAGCTTGATGTGTGTCCATACAGATCTCATTTCTGTGGGTTTACATACATAAAAATGTTTGCAGGCATATGCATACACACCTCAATTGTGGAAACTGCATCACTAAATTGTCTGTTTTAGAGGGGAAAAATATGGGCTCGTATACCTGGTCCATTCTTATAAGATACTTGTTGAATCAATAAAGATATGGGAAGAGCACATAAAAAGGTTTAGTTCATATCAACTCGAATTCAGTCAACAATCTCACCTATTCAAGACTTTTCCTTGAATAGATTTGTTCCTTCCTTTCTTCTTCCTTCTTTCCTTCCTTCCTTCCCTTCCTCTCTGGCTTTCTCCCTCCTTCCTTTTCTTCTTTCCATTCCCTTCCCTCATCATTTTTCATGAGAAAGACTCCAGTCAAATTGTGATTCTGAATCCTGTTAACCTCATTTTGACTCTGTTATTTCACCATTTAATGATGAGGCAAAACCATCAGCTCTTAAATCATAAACTTTAATGCCAAAAACAGTGTTGAGCAATTTTAAAAATATGAATGCTATATATAAAAAGAATGTCTGGCATTAAAAACAAACAAAACAGACATTTCATTAGCAACTGGGAATGTATGCCGACCCTAATTCTGTAAGTAACAGATCTCAGGAGGGGATTGCCAGGCCACGGAGAAACAAGAGCAGCACATCTAGAAGAAGGTACATTTTCTTCCTAACTATTGTCATTTAAGGAGAAAACATTAGAGTGCGTTCTCTCATGGAAAGGCTGGGACCTTCACAAAATAATGAGAACTTCCCAGAGTCTAGATATCCTGGCATCACTCCCACATCAACAGCAAAACAATTGCATAGCAACCTACATTTGCCCATTTCCTCACTCATTACTGTTTGTCCAGAGAAAATACTCCTGCTACTCCCTGTCTGCTTCAAAAATGTCGAACAGGAGTTGAGTCTATACGCCAGATTGGGGAGCGACACATGCTGGCATTTCCCAGTGTATGCCGTTCCCCACGCGGCTTGCTGGAGCGCTGCCTCTTGCCTACAGAGCAGTAGAGCCCTCCCCCTCCCCCATTTCCTCTCACAAAGACAACACGGAACAACAATTAGCAAGTGTGTGTGTAAAAGCTCCCAACTGGCCAAGTGCCCTTCAGATCCAGTGATCTGTTTTATGAATAGTAGGGAAAGAAAGAGTTTCTAGCTTGTTTTCTGCATTCTCAGGAGTACATAGAGTTCACAGGAAAAGCAGCATAACAGTCACTTCTAAAACAAAGAAAATCCACTCTAAATGCTGCCTTGCAAGGACCATTTGCCATCTGTTTCTGTCCCTACGGCTGTGCTGCTGATCGAGAATCCAGCAGTGGCACCATCATTCCCATCCAGACTGTACTACCCTCCCTCTGTCCCAGGGGCTCTCTCTTTGAACTTTCCCATCTACCTCTAAGCAAGATGCAGAAAATATTATTTATAAAATAAGACTAGCAGATGACTCACAGTGACTAAAAATAAATCAGGATGCAGTTTGTCATTATCTTTAAGAGACAGAAAAAAGTAAAATGCTCCACCATTGGAGAAACAACTCACTTTTGCAAACCTCCTCAAGGACTGTCTTCAAATGACAGGCAGGAAATGGGTATGTGGGGGTTAAGTTAAGCTCAAGTACACTCAAGTGGCTAGAGCATGATCCAGCCCCGTCATGCATATTCATAAGAGGCAACCTGAGCTCCCGTGTCAAACCACAGTGTGACTGTTTCCTGCACACGCTTTGCATCCCACACTGCCAGGAAACCCTAACACTGAAGAGGCCCAGGGCCTTGCTTTATAACGTGGTTCAGAAGAATGAGAATTGTTCATTGACGACTGAGCCCACACATTGACTGGATTTTCTCCATAGGCCTTCTGACAGCTCGAGAAGTCTCCATCTGTCATGATGCAGCTTGAGAGCCATCACTGTGCCAGTGTGAATTTCAAGACTTTGGCTACTAAGAAGCAAAAAGGAATATGGTCGTTTACTTTCAATAAAGCCATGGGCATTCATTACTAATACTCTAATGGAGAAAGAGGTCAGTATAACAAACATGGGGAGATAATTGCACTCTATACACTGCTTCCCTTCTCAACAGACTTTCTCCAACAAGATGACCAGAGTTAGTTTCCACTGCCAGAAAACATAAACCAAGGCCCTTATTTCAGCTGGATTTGGATTGGCATTGGTGGTATGGTGGTGAGCATAGCTACCTTCCAACAGAATTTGGGGGCGAATGTACTGGGTTTTTCATTCATTCATTCAACAAATATTTACTGAGTGCCGTTATGTGCCAAGTACTGTTCTGGGCTCTTGGAAATCTACAACAAACAGAGTAGACATGTCAAGTCCCTGCGTCATGAAGCCCGTGACTGGCTGAGTGTTTCATATCACCACGATCCTCTAGGGAGAAAGAACACCTTATTGTGCGCCTGTCAGGGAAGAGCCTGGACCTTTTTGTTCAGACTCTTTCAAATGCCCTTGATGACTCCGTGAATGAAGAAGTTGGTATGTGGGCCCATAAGTGCTGCTTGAAAAGAGAACGAGAGGGAGAGAGAGAGAGAGGAAAGGAAAGCAACATTTAAACACAGAGAATGAATTGACAGGGAGATTATTCAAAATGTGATAGATTCCCCTTCATGACCTAATTAAGTCACAAAAGACAGGAGTAGTGGGAAACACAAAAGAACACTAATACAGATGGAAAAATCTATTTGTTCAGTTAGAAAGACACAAAATATTACCAAGACGTCAACTCTCCCGATTTAATCTATAATTTTGATATAAGCCGAGAAATTTCATAATGATGTTTTGAACTAGATAAGCTGATTCTAAAGCACACAGAAAAATCTGAGGGGAAAAATGTAAGGAAGGAGGAGCTAGCCCTACCAGATGCTGTAAGAGAACGCTTCAATAACTAAAAGCATGGTACTAATCCATAAATAGACGAAACCGAATTAACTGCCCAGAAATAGTTCCAAACTCAGTTGGGAGTTTAATATCTGGTCCACAGGGCGCGTTCCCACAGGTCGGCTCGCCCACTGCACCAGCCTTGCCAGCCGTGCTGCGGTGCTTCGGCTCCTCACTAGGAGGCGCTATGCTGACGGGGGCCGTCTGCAGTGAGAGAGCGCCGGGCCTCCACGGGGGGACGCGAAAACGCAGCCTTGCTACGCTAACCTTGAACCTGTAGCTTAACTGTGCTGAGCTTTGGTTTCATTGTCTATAACGTGAGGATAAGAAAATCTATCACAAGGAATTATTAAGAGGACAAAATAAATTGATAGATATGAATCTGCCTAGCAAATAGTAAGTACTTAAAAAAATAAACATATCCTAATCGAGTAACTTCATAGGCATCTTAACTCCAGGTTGATAGTTTCACGACTTGTCTGCAGACAGAAATAGCTTTCTAAAAATCTCAAATCCTTTTTTGCCATGCAACATGTAAATAAGATTTAGAAAAAAAGATTATTTTAAAACTGGGATTTAGAATCAATGATTTCCTTACTGAGAAATCTCTTTATAAATGAGATCACCTAGCACTCTGGGAGGCTGAGGCAGGAGGATCGCTCGAAGTCAGGAGTTCGAGACCAGCCAGAGCAAGAGTAAGACCCCCGTCTCTAGTAAAAATAGAAAGAAAGTAGCTGGACAACTAAAAATATATAGAAAAAATTAGCCGGGCATGGTGGCACATGCCTGTAGTCCCAGCTACTCGGGAGGCTGAGGCAGGAGGATCACTTGAGCCCAGGAGTTTGAGGTTGCTGTGAGCTAGGCTGATGCCACAGCACTCTAGCCAGGGCAACAGAGTGAGACTCTGTCTCAAAAAAAAAAAAAAAAAATGAGATCAGGTTGTGGATGAAATCCAACAAGAGAAGTGCCGGCTACACAGCACAGGAAAGGACGTCCTGACTTCAATGTTTTAAAGGAAGAGGTGGAGCTTTTTAAAGATGACCCAGGACTGAGCATGGGACTGAGCTTTTATGTAGGGACCATCCAAGGTCCAGGTGTGGTGTTGAAATAGAGACCTGACTGTTGTCCAAAAGAAGCTTGAACAATTTACAGAGAGGGTAGAAATACAAACAAAATTGCATGTAAATTTTTAATTTCCGCCTTTGGTTATATTGTATAATTCATTGCCTAAAGGATCAAAGGATGTTGAAGGAAGTTGTGAGAATGAAAATAGGGAAACTACATATAGTCTTGGAAAACTTCATGACAAAGGACAATCTTGGGCAGTGTTGGAAAGGAACAGGGTGGATCACTTGGTGGAAAGTGGTAGGCAGAAGCGTCTGTGGATGCCTCAGTGGTGGAACGTGGTCAACGGAAGGAACCATGAAGGGTTTGATGGCCACAGCAAAGCACACAAGACAACAGCATGAGTAGTAAGCTGACAGAATATTTGCTGAATAACCCCGATTTAAATTTGTCAGGCAAGTGATGAAAGGAAAGCTTGCTGCTGGCCAGGACAGCTTGAATTGGACGGAGTTAGAGGCAGGAGACCAACAAAGCTATTGTCCAGATACAATGCTTAGGTCCAGTCTGTCCTGAACCCATGAGAATAGAGTGCATGGCTTTGAGAAGCCTGTAGAGCAAGGAATCATGCAATTGGTGATTTTCTAGACAAAATGATAGAAGGGAAAGGTTTAACAAGGTTAAAAACATAGAAGGCTGGTGAGAGAATAGAGCTGTTAACAACAAAGGGAGCTTCAGATCCGGTAAGCATTTGTAAGGATGAGAACCAAAAGTAAAACTGATTTTGGCTACATTTAGCTGTAGGTGGCAACCACCCAACATATGACCCAAGTTTCATCAGAAATGGAATCAAGGCTTTAATATAATAAATTTAGAATTCTTAGGAAAAGAAGTGTTGTTTTTTTTATCATGAGGCTAAAAGTTTTTCCCATTTATAATAGGCACAAAATACATTTACGAAAGTCATGGTATCAGCGACCTACATCTTCTGTAAGTAAAATGTATGTTACAGATACCAGTAAAATCTTTCTTCCCACCTCCTCCTTGAAAATGGCAGAGGAGCACATTTTTGACAATTTTGCTAACAGGGGGCAACATTTCATGCAGGATCATCAGCTCCGCCATCTGTCCTGCTCCAAAGTTCACCAGCTGCTAAATTAATGCATTTCCTTTAGGTCATCATTTTGGTCCTTTCTTGGATACAGGTCATTGCAAAGATGAGATGTTATTAGGTCACTGTGTGGACTTCCAGATGGACATCGGAGATGGGACCACAGCTGGTTGTGATGCGAATATAGGGTGTGCATAATCACTGTATATGTCACAATGTCACATAAGAAAATCAACATCTCAGTTGACAGAGGAAGAAAAAAAAAAAAGCAAGTAAGAAAGAAAATCAACATCATTATTTTGTCATGCACACCTTGTTTCTTAATGAATGGATTGCTTATTCACCCAACTCACCAGGTTTGGCTTTGAGTAATCCTCAGGCTCCCCCTATCCCCAGGACATGTTCTAAAAGAATTTTGAGAATTTTCAAAAGAATACATTACACTTTCAAACATTTTTAGCAGCACAACTTTTATTTTCTAATGAGAATCCCAACTTATTAAACAGTTGATAGTCATGAAGTTCTTTCTCATCCCTTTTAAATTTTCAGGGATTGGCCAAGCATAGTGACTCATGCCTATAATCCCAGCACTTTGGGAGGCTGAGGCGGGAGAAGCACTTGAGGCCAGGAGTTCAAGAGCAGCCTACACAACATACAGAGACTCTGTCTATAAAAAGGAAAAATTTTTTTTTAATTAGCGGGGCAGAGTGGCACATGCCTATAGTCCTAGCTATTCAAGAGGCCGAGGCAAGAGGATCTCTTAAGCCCAGGAGTTTGAGGTTACAGTAACCTATGATCATGCCACTGCACTCTAGCCTGAGTGACAGAGACCTTGTCTCAAAAAAAAAAAAGAAAAGAGGAACAAACATTAACCACATCCTGGGGTACATAAGAGCACCAGCTTTAGGGTCAGACAGTCCTGGATCTGAATCCTGCTGTATGATTGATATTCAGTAGGTTACATACCCTCCCCAAGACTCAGTTTAAATATCTGTAAAATGGATATAATAATTCTCATCTTCAAATGTTGTTACGAGGGTAAAATAAGTCAATGTGTGTAAAAAACTAGCACAGCAAATAAAAAAAGAAAATCTGTCTTTAGGACTGTAAATAAATAAACAGATACACACATACATAGGAACTAGCACAGTGCCCAACGTATAGTTAGTGCTCAAAATGGAAGGTAATAATTATAATATTAGTAATAATAATTGCCTTACTCTATGGGGTATAATCACCACAGTGGTAAGGCACTGTGGAGTTAGTAATAATTAACTACTAGCTTAGTTAACGAACTAACTGCTAGTTCATATGTGGCTAGTTTTATCTGAAATGGAATTTCTAACTCTCCTAACATAAATAGCATCAGCAAGTCAGACCCTAAGGAATCAAAATGCCACCTGGTATTAGGCTCTTCAATGAGTACTTTCAGAGAGCTTCTATGAGTTTAGTAAGTAGATCTTGACAGCTAGAGGAAGCTGTCTTCTGTCAGCATCCTGGAATCTTCTATAGAATAGTTATTGTCTTCTTTTAAGAACCTCCAAGAGAAACAGATTCCACAACTTCCTTTAATAACCCATTTCAGTGTTTAGTATCTGTTCCTCTTAGTAAATCTTCAGAGCTGATCTGAATCTTTTGCACTCTAGTTTAAGGCCAGTCATCTCACATTTAATTCAGATTTTATTGATACCTGTGTTGGCATCAAACCAAATTACAGCTAGAATCATAGACAAATGTGTTAACACAGAGCTTTCCGTGTGAGCGTACGCTCTTGAAAATCTGTGATGAGTTAACATGCAGGAGAGAGTGGCATTGTTAATGTAGTCAGAGACACATTAGCAATGTTTGCTTAAAGGCACCGCCCAAGGTCATCTTTGACAATTGTCACACACTGGCTAGTGTGACATGAATCAGAAATGAGCCTTTAAAAAGCCAGCAAAATGCAAGGAACTGTCATCTGAACCGTTTTCTGCAGAGTTTTCTGCTCCTCGGGCCAAGCTGCATCCTAGAGATTTGGTTTTCAGGGCATTGGCTCATTCTCATCAGAAGGTGCTACTTCCTGGGCCGCTTTCTGGGTTGTCTTGGCTTTTCAAGTAGTGTCCAGGATTAATCAAATAGCAATAAAAACAAATCCCCTAAAGCCAACACCAAGGTGCAGGTGACTTTCCTTTCTTTATCATTACATGTCAGAGAAGTACCAGTCCAAGTGCCACTGCTTTGTTCAGGAGATTTGAAAAGCAGTGCTAAACAGGAACTCCTGTCCCCAGCAGTCTGCCCGCAAAACCATACGTGCTGCCAAGGACTCTGCAGCCTTTCCAGGTAAACTAGGTTGAAGTTCCTCAAGTGTGTTTTTGGAAACATGGTCCCTTGGGTACTTCCCCCCACCCAAAGAAAAAGTGGTTAAAAAAAAAACTGTTCAGACAACATGGGGTACAGAGATGGACTGACCATGAGCTGAAGAGGTGTAAGATTTATTCATGTGGGTCCCATTCCAAGCCCGGTACCCAATGTATATTTGTGATTTTATGTTTTTTGGGCTCAATTCTCTGGACCACTCTGAGATCCACTTTCCTCTGCTGTATAGCTAGATAAATAATACCTTGCCTGCACCTAGTGTTCCTTTTCTTAAAAAGGCCACCAAAAAGAGCTCCAGGACCCTCAAAATCTGATCCCACTTCTGACTCTGGGAGATTCATAATGCCTGTTTGTTTATTAAATTCACTAAGTCATAAAATAAAGACTTCTGCTTAATTTTAGTCTAATGTTTCTTCCTAAGTGGAAGCAGGAGGACACTCTCTTACCTAGTGAGCAGCCTGTCCCTCAGGAGGGAGATGAAAGGTAAAAGAGGTCACAGGAATCCCCGTATTATCTAGCACCACCCCACCCCCACCCTGGCCTGCCCGCCCCTCCCTCCACCCGCTGCCTCTCTGGACATTCTCTTCTTAAGGACATTTCACTTGGCAGCTGAGTGGGACTCAGAGTCCCTATTTCAGTTCCCTAGACATCCTTTGGAAGTGGGTGTCTTTTCTAGAGCTTTTATGTCAGCTCCTTGTCATTCTCAATTAGAGTCTGCTGGGCATTGCCTGAGCTCCCAGGTAGGACTGAGTGCTTTAGGACATGAAGAGAAAAAGAAATGAAAAAGGAAATTAGGAAGGACAATAGTGACTAGTAAACTGACATCGTACTCACGCCAGGAAACATAAATGGATGTGAATATAATACTTAACCAGGTGTTTAGAAATTTTGTATGGGAATGAGTTAACAATAGTATTTTTCTTTCTTAGCATTCAATTTTTAGAAGAAAGGAGACTGGATATAGTGGCTCGTGCCTGTAATCCTAACACTTTGGGAGGCCGAGGCAGGAGGATCACTTGACGCCAGGAGTTTGAGTTCAGCCTGAGCAACATAGCAAGACCCTCGTCTCTACAAAAAATAGAAAAATTAGCTGGGTCTGTTGGTATGTGCCTGTAGTCCCAGCTACTTGGGAGACTGAGGCAGGAGTTTGAGGTTGCAGTGAGCTATGATGATGCCACTGTACTGTAGCCCAGGTGACAGAGATGGACCCTATCTCAATGAAGAAAAAAAAAAGGAAAAGGAAAGGAAAGAGACCCTAAGTTCCATTTTAACTTTGGGAGGAGAGGGCTGCTTTCATCTATCCACCATGCCTGTTCTGGAACCCGGATGAGAGAAGGAATGCTTGTTCTTGGGCTTCCACCCTCCCGCCAAATGTAACCTACACACCCCACCTCCAAAGAGTAGGGACTTGGTGGGAGGTGGGGGCACAGAGGCCTGAGGCAGTTTCCCTGAGTGATCCTCTGGGTCAGTCTCCTGGTAAAGTTTGCTTTTGAAGAGCAGAGGTCCCTGTTGCAGTGGAAAGAGCCCTGCAGGGAGGTCTGAGGGCCACTGGGGTCACAGCCCTGCCACTTACTGATGCTGTGCAATTTCCTGGACTCCTCTGAGGCTGCTTTTTCCCCTACATAACAGCACTCATGATACCTGGTCTGCATTTAATGGTGCTCAATAGCTATTGCGCCTGATGAGTCTGGGCCAAGGCAGTGGGTGCCAGCAAGCACCACCATGGGGGCTGTGCACTGTCATTCCCCCCACCCATCAGTCAGACCTCCTGCTCTGATTTCACAGCACAGGGCAGCTGGTGGTCACAACACCTAGAGACACCAGCAAGCCCCGCACGTCCAGCCGGGTGCATGTGTGCTCCCGCCACAAGCGCTTGCAATGGCACGGGGTAGCCAGAGCTCTGACTCAGTGGGTGCAAGAGGAAGGAACACTGAGTGCAGAGTTGTTTTGGTTTGGGGTTTAGGTTTTCTCCCCTTTGTTCTTGTACTCAGGAAAGCGTTGGAGTCCAGGCTTATCTTCCTGGCCAATTTCTTATTGAGCCTACTCATTTTGCTCTTGTCTAACAAGACTAATGTTCTTAATTTTGCTTCACATTTTTTTCTCCCTTGAATTCCCATCTCTCCCTCTTCTGTTCTGATTGCCTTTTTCTACATTCCCAGCCTTTCTTCCTTTCCAGTCCCCTTAAGTCCTTTTGGAAGTTTCTACACAGATAAGCAGATTCTCCTTCCTCAATACTGATTAGGGCAGCCCCTCTGCAAAGGAAACCTCCCCATGCAAACATCTGTGCTGCTCCATGGGCCCCTCCGGCTCAGACTCTTGCACTGTGAAAATACATCTTACACCATAAGCCAGTGCACACATACATAGACAGAACCACAACAAAATTTAGTGTTAGAGCATGTGATGGATGCACCTTGAAATTCTCTATTCCATAGTACTTAATTTCTTTTTTTTCTTCCTCCCACTCTACATCCCTCCTGCACTCTCTTCCTTCCTCTCCTCCCCCTCCTCCTTCTTTGCTTCCTCTCTCTCTCTCCCTTCCTTACCCACTAAACTGATCTCAGGCTCATTACTGTCATTAATGGATTGAAACACGTACTTTGAAAACCATGGACTTAGAAGAAGCACTGTCCGTC
Organism: Lemur catta; assembly: GCF_020740605.2. NCBI lineage: Eukaryota > Metazoa > Chordata > Mammalia > Primates > Lemuridae > Lemur > Lemur catta. The sequence continues at coordinate 109,307,837 of NC_059129.1, forward strand.
TACCCCGGGGAAGAGGCCATTTCCTTCATTTTCTGAAACATACATTATCTGTATTTAATAAGAATTCACTTCCCATGCAAACAGATGAAATTTAAATACTCCTGGGGCGAAATGAGAGATAGGACAGAAGGACAAAAGATCTCTAGAGTATATCATGAAGCCATTTTGGGGTTCAGGAAATGGGGGTGATTCCTCTGATTTTTTTGAGCTTTGCAGGTTCCTCTTATCATGATGACCCAGTGCCTTCTGCCTACCTCCCTCTTCTCCCCCCACCTTTGCCCTCCAAAAAAAAAAAATTCTGAGGAAGGATCTTGTGGTAGGTAGAATGATGGGCCCCAGAAAGATGTCCATGTCCTAGTCCCCAAAACCTGTAAGTATGTTTGAGATGTTAATACCAAGAGGACATTAAGGTTGCAGGTGGAAATAAGGTTGCTGATCAGATGATCTTGTAATGGGGAGACTATCCTGAGCTATCTGGTTAGGATAAATATAACCACAAGGGTCGTTACAAGAGGGAGGCAGGAGAGTCAGAGTCAGAGTGATGCAGTGTAAGACTCCACTGGCCACTGCTGGCATGGCAGGGGCCACAAGCCAGAGATGCAAGCACCTACTAGAAGCTGGAAAAAGCAAGAAAACAGATTCTCCCCTTGAGCCTCCAGAAAGGGCAACAAGCCTGCTGGCACCTTGGTTGTGTCCCAGTGAGACACATGTCAGACTCTGACCTCCAGAACTATAAGATAATAAATTTGTGTTGTCTTAAGCCACTAAGTTTGTGGTAATATAGTACAGCAACAATAGGAAACTATGGTCAATTACAAAACACTATGAATTAGAGTATTTCTGAGTCCAGGGGCATTTTTATTTAAAATACCAGATTTCTTCTTGCAAGGCTGGTCCATCATCTTGTCCTCAGTCAGGGAAAGGAGGAATGGACAGAGATCTGCCTTCTGGAACAGCCATGCAGCCTGCTGACCTGCCACTGAGACCCAGGGACTGTCTGGGTGCGGGAGAACAGGGTGGCCACTGTGATGCTGAGGGAAGTAGAGGCTCCCTGCAGGGTGGTTCTTCATCCCACTTCTTGGCAAAGGCCACAAAACTGTGTCCACCGCATATGGTAATTTTACCTGATTTTTTTTTTAAGGATAAAGGTAGGCACTGTGCCTTCAGGTCTAGCCTGGCTAAGCTGGAGAACTGCACAACTGCATTCTAGAGCAGACATTTCCTAGAGCAGATGGTTGTAGGAGGGCTTCATGGTACACAGTGATGAGTGCTGTGGTGAGCTCCCCCCAGATGCAACTGGGCCTTCTCGTTTTCCCTTATCCTCATCAAACTTGATTCCACATCAGGATTGCCATTGCCTGGACAAAGGGTTTGGAGAAAATAACTTCAGCTCCCCAGACTTTGTTTCCTCCTCCATAAATTGCCAGCACTGCCCAGTTCAAATGCTCTGACTACAATATGCACAGCAAGTAAATACTTCACCAGAGCTCTTAAAAGACTGCATGAGGATTTCCTTGCAGGTTTATAGATGTTATCTCTCTCTCTCTCTCTCTCTCTCTCTCTCTCTCTCTCTCTCTCTCTCTGTCATGCAGCCCAAAAGGTTTTGTGCACTCTCCCATCTGGACGTGAAATGGATGCCATATAAAATTATAACATATTCCATATAGGGAAGGCTGGTTTTCATTTGGGTCTCCTCACTCAGCACCATCTCTGTACTCAGGATCCTTCTTTCTAGAAGCACACAGCATTTCTTCATTACACCAGAGAAGTATTAGGAATGGATGTTTTGCCAGGACTTTTCCTTCCAGCCCAGAGCACACAGAGTGCTTCCACCTCAAAATATCCTTTGTGTTGTGGGCTTATAAATTCCAGCGTGCTTTGTGATCCTTAGGATGCTAGATTCTTTACCAACAGTTTCCTTATATTGGAAAAGCTGCATACAATACAAACAACCTCCAAAGCTCAACGTCTCTAGAATGGACCACTCCACTTGATTTTGTCACGGGTCATGGTTGACGAGTCCATGTGGCCCAAAGCCACACCCTATTCAGCCTCCAGCCAATCCTGACTTTATGCAGGGTGTAATCTTTAGCCCCGTATTCTAGAAGTCAGGCTCAGTCCCCCTGGCTGGACTATCTCTGTGGAAAGATCTGATAACTAGGATTCTGAGTCACTTGCGGCTCAGGGCTCTGCCATGCTCTTGCCAGTCTCCCCTCTGGGAATGACCACCCTAACCACAAACTGCTAACAACCTTCCCCAATATCTTCTACCTGCCTATATCCTTGCTGGATCACAGAATGTCACCACCTGCCAGAATTCTGCAGTGCACCACCCCAGTGCGCACTGCTGACCTATGAGGCAGCCCTGCCCTGCCAACTGCCTTTTCTCCTGGAAACCAGTCCTTGGTGCCTGTTTCACTAGCCCCCTTCCAAGGCTGCCTGTCCCCCTGCAGTTAACTGGGTTATGCCTGGCCACAGCCCAAGATATGTCAACAATTGGTAGAGCAACACTTCAGGAGCCAGAGAATCTTATTAGAACGAAATGTTAATTAAGACAGGAACTCTTGGAATGTAGCAGGAAGCACAGCCATGCAGGTTTGGACCGGGGAGAATGTGTAAGCACCACATTAGGAAATTACTCTCTGAGTAAAATACAAAATGAGATGCCTCAAACTGAAGAGAAAATAAATGACTGCCAATTTTACAAAGCCTGATGGCTTTCAAATTTTTTGTTTTTGTTTGTTTTTATATTTTAAAAAATTATTTTTAATTGTGATAAGCATGACATAAAATGTACCTTCTTCACCATTTCCAAGTGGACCATTCAGTAGCCTTAAGTACATTCACATTATTGTGCAACCATCACCACCATCCAACTCCAGAACTCTTTTTATCTTCAAAACTGAAATTCTGTACCTATTAAAGAATAAATCTCCATTTCTTCCCTTCCCCCAGCCCCTGGCAACCACCTTTATATGTTCTGTCTCTGTGAATCTGACTAGTCACCCTGGCTGGACTCATATAAGTACCTCTAGGTACCTCATATAAGTCAAATCATAAAGTGTTTGTCGTTTCATAATTGGTTTATTTCACTTAACTTAATGTCTTTAAGGTTCATCCATGTTGTAGGATATGTCAGAATTTCCTTCCCTTGTAAGGCTGAATAATTTTCCATCATATGTATATACCACATTTTGTTTATCCATTCCACTGTCAATGGGCACTTGGGTTGCTTCCGCCTTCTGGATATTATGAATAATGTTGCTATGCACATGGATATACAAATAACTGTTTGAGTTCCTGCTTTCAATTATTTTGAGCATATATCCATAAGGGGGATTGCTGGGTCATGTGGTAATTCTATGTTTAGCTTTTTGAGGAACTGCCGTGCCATTTTCCACAACAGTGACACCATTTTACATTCCCACCAAAAGTGCACAAGAGTTCCAATTTTCCCATATCCTCTTCAATGCTTGTTATTTTAGGGTTTTTTTTTCCTTTTATAATAGCCATCTAATGAGTGTGGTGTTTTTTGACAAATCATCTGTAAGTTTTAATTCTCTGAAAATACTTACAAGTGACAATCTTGTCATACTCCCTCCTTACAGATGAGTAATTGGTCCAGTTAAATGATATCACCTCTTTGTCCTTACTAATTTGCAGCCTGATAGTATTTTTAACAATAAAGTTTTCCATCTCTCTGTATCTAGAGTTTAGGGAGGGCCTCATCTACAGAGATTAGGTAAAGAAATGAATTAAAGTTTTCAGTATGAAAATTTGATTTTATTTATCTTCATTATCTTATTTATACATAAATAGCTACAAATTTGTTTTTATTTTACTTTCCTTTGGAATCCCAGAGAATTTATTTTCAAAGGTGATGACATATTCGATAGAGATGCAAAAAAACTTTAAAAATTTAAGGTGTCTAAGAGTTTTTAAGGAATAACTAAGTCCTTAGAAATGTGAGGGAGATCATAATTATTTGGTGGTGATTATGATGAAAATGACAATAACATGAAGTCATCATCAGGTGTACTTAGATTTTGAGGCCACAATTTTGGCCTTTGCATTCTTGATTTAAAAAAAAAAAACTACCCAGTTAGAAACAGAAACATACTCCAGTTTGCCATGGCTTTTGAACTCATAAAATATGTAATTTTGATCGTATTTCCTATGTACCCTCAGAAGCCTGTTCCAGGCCAGATGTGATGGTTCATGCCTGTAATCTTAGCATTTCAGGAGGCTGAGGCAGGAGGATTGCTTGAGGCCAGGAGTTCAAGACCAGCCTGGACAACATAGCAAGACCTCATCTCTAAAAATAAAATTATTTTAATTAGCTGGGTGTGGTGGCGTGCCCCTGTAGTCCTCACTACTTGAGACACTGAGGCAAGAGGGTCAGTTGAGTCCAGGAGTTTAAAGCTGCCGGGGGCTGTGATGGCGCCATTGTGTGCTAGCCAGGCAACAGAGTGGGACCTTGTTCCAGTAAAAATTTATATGCAAATAATACTGAGACTCTAGTTATCTTAATTTTCACATTAAATTTGATCATATAAATCATCTCAGATCATAATTAAGAAGGTACTGTTTGTTTAAACATACTTTCAATGTGTCACTCCCCTTGTTTAAAACATATTTTGTTGTCTTGCTTTTCGATACCTAGCATAGTGCTATGCTGAATATTTTGCAATCCCCAGGGTGACTTCAAGGTTGTCCCTGTTCCAGTTTCAATGACAGCCCATTTGGGAAATATCCTTTTAGCATCCCTGAAGTTTGGCTTTGGGTGACCCTAGATGGCTTGAAACTGCCATGGATAATTATTCCCCTAGAAATGAAGTGTTTCCTACATCAAGTCATTTGTATAAACTTGGGCAGGGATTATGGTAACATTTGCCATATTTTCCTGTAAGAACAACTGGGCCCAATTCTAATTTATGATTGTACCTTGAAAACTATGAAAATTTTATTGGGGATACTTCCTCAAGACTACTTAACCCTAGCAATTCACATGACAAAGACTGCACCACTTAAGAGTGAAGAAGCAAGGTCAGTCTTTCCTTCTGCTTTTCCCCAGCATGAACCGTCAGCACCTCCCCCTCGCTTGGGTTCACTTCACAGTCACCGACACTTCTCATCCTCTGCTTTCTCACGGCTGCTCTGTTTTCACTCTTCCTCGCAGTCCCAGATGTGGGACTTCTCCTTCCTTCTGACCTTGATCAACCTCCCATCATTTCTCCAATTACAGTGCATATCTTCAAAATCGATTCCATATCCCTGTTCTCACTTTCTCTTTCCCTGAGTGATATCGAAAGAAAAGATAATTGAGGCATGTCACTTGGAGATCACTATCTTTTGCTGACACTGAACATCTCTTCAGAAGGACCAACGGGCAAAGTAATGCTCAGAATAAAGACTGGAAGGCATGGCGGAGATCACATACAGGAGAGATGGAAGGCTGAGTTCATTCTGTAGTCTGATTGGTGGAGGCTGAGATAAAATTAATTACAACCATGCAGTGAGGTGGTCATATGGGACTCACAAGCAAAGAAGGTATAAGTCCCACTTCCTACCCAACCTCCAGATCTCCACATATGATTTTCTAATTCCTGTGTCAATCCCTTTTAACCTTTTATACTCATCAACCTTAATTCTCCCTTTCTCTCACAGCCGAGCATCTCTATGTTAGAAATGCACTTTAGAATAATACAGCACATCTATGTGCTGAGATATAATATCTTGCCTGGACTATTGTGTTAACCTCCAAACTAGGAATCTCTTTGCTTAAGTACTCCACCCATGTCTTTTTGTTCTATTCTCAACACAACAGCCAGGATGATCTTTTTAAAACAGAAGTCACATAACATCACTCCTTTGCCCAAACAGTCCATTCACCCTTCACAATAATAAACCCCAAGTCTTAATGGAGGTTCCAAGGCCTTCCATTTTCTGTCCTCTGATGCCTTTCTGATTCATCTCCTGCTACTCCACTCCAGCCTCACTGACCTCCTTGCTGTTCCTTGAACACTTCATGTAAACTCCTATTTTAAGTTTTTACAGGCACTATTCTCTCTGCTTGGAAAGGTGCTTCCCTAGATACCCACAGAGGTTGTTCTCTGAATTAGCTAAGCTACTGGAACAAAATACGGTGGTTTCACTTAAGGATAGAATTTTATTTCTCTCTCATGTAAAAATGCAGAGATGGCAGGTCAGCTATGCCATGTTCAATCTGTGTTCTCCAAGATTGCTATAATTGTTACCAAGATTGCTATAAATGTTACCCCATTTCCCAGTTAGCAGGAAAAAGACAAATGCCTTTAAGGAAAGGACCTAGAGGTTGCATACATCATTTCTGCTCACACCCAGTGGGCTCAATCTGAGTCTGTGGCACACGCAGCTGCAAGGAAGGCTGGGAAGGGTAGTCAGGGGCTGTCATCCACTTGCTTAGTAAAAGCTCTGAAGGTTTCATCAATGAAAGCAACACAAGGATAAGGATGATGGAGGGCAGTTAGCAGTCTCTGCCACATCCCTTCCCTGATTCAGGACTCTGCTTAAATATATCCCAAGCAGAAAAATTGTCCCTTTTCACGCTCTGAAAATATGCTCTCACTGTAACTCTCTATCCTTTCACTCTTTTTTAGTTCCTTCTTAGTAAGCATCATCAGCTGATAAAGTGGAATTGTATTTGTTTATTCACTGCTTCCCTTACCAGAATGTAGACACTAAACACTCTAAGAGCAGAAATTTTGCTTTGTTGACTGCTGTATCCCCAGTGCCTGGAGCAGTGCTTGGCACACTGTAGGCATTAAAAAATATTAATATTTGTTAAATGAATGGATACATATATGCTGTATCACATTTGGGCTTCAATTAAGTATGTAATGAAGTACGACAGAGATGAGATTTTAATTTATTCTTAAGAGCTGGAGTAACACCAATTAAAGCTTTCAAGAAACAATAGAAATCTTTAAGGACAGTCCAATTTAACCCCAAATTTCCTAACACCCTTCTTTAACTTCGTGGGGGCAAAGTCTCATGAAACATACCCTTAGTTCTTATTACTATGCAGAACGTTTAGCAACTCCAGTTGCACTGTCCTCAGTTCAGTGATGTTTTTTGAAGTTATCTGTGTGTCTTGATTCCAAGCATGTCCCCATGGGAGGTTATGCAACCAAAGCCACAGTGGGAGGGAGGACACCTGCCACTCCTTCACCTTAAGCTTCACCTAAAACTGAGGAAGACAACGGGGAGTGGGCTGGCCTGGACCAGGGCTCTCCGTATTTCACAACTGGTGTCCCACACAAGGTGATATTTAAGATTATGAAACATGTGACTGACCATGTGAGTGCCTTGTCTGTGCCACCAAGAAAGCCTAATCAAGCGTGGGCATTAAGCCTTCCCAAAGGAAATGTCAGCCATCCTATTGTGGGATTGTGTTGTCCCAGGATGGAAGAGGAAAGGAACTTCTTCTCCTGAACTCCAAGGTAGGTAGACCCCTGGGCATGGTCTTTGGTAGGGGGTGATCCGGCCCCTCCATGTGGAAGCCAGACAGAAGTTTCCTTTAAGACTTGGGTCTCGGTGCATGACCCTTAGGAGCTCCCTTCCGGCAGCAGTGCCTGTTACTCTTTCTGCTGGATGTCTGCTTATCCCGCCGCAGCCTTGTCTTTGCTGGACTGAAGGGAGTACCCAGAGTCCCTCCTTGGAGCAACAGGTGCAGGGGTACCAGAGCAGCTGGAGAAGCCAGATGCAGGTTGGACTGGAGTATTTGTGGAGCTCCAGAAAGCCGGTGTTCTGCAGACAGCACGCCTCCTCCAGGGTGCCCAGAAACCACCTGGGAGGTGAATCCAGTAGGAAAGTTGGCTTCCTGTGGCTCAGGAAAGGGCTTCATTGTAATTTGAGTACTAAAGAGAGAACATTCTTGTTTTTAAGTCACAAGCTGGTGAGATCTAAGGATCTGTCAATCACATCTAATTGGGAATACTGAGAGAAGGAGTCTTGGCTCTTGTTTATGACATCCTAACATCTTCTAATTATCCCAAGCAGCATCACAGCTGTCCTGAACATTTCTCAGAAAAAAAATGTTCTAAAAGCTAATGTCATACTGTACCTTTTAGGAGAAAGGAGACTGATAAGCAAGCTACAGCGTACAACTTGACCCATCAAAAATAAATGAGCCTTCCTTGGATACAGCTTTCACGGTTTTAACTCTTCTGTGCCAAAACAGCCAATGGCTTCCTACTCCCTCTAATATCAAGCTAATATTTGCTCCTCTATATTTCCTTTGCAAAGAACCCTTCCTAACCCCTGATCTCTTTCCCATTCTCTCCCCTCATAAGCTGTTCCCCCAGGGGTATGCCAAACTCTTTGCTTGTAACCCACCTGTTCATCTAGCCCCTGCTTTTGCTCAGTCATTCACATCACCTGGAACTCTGGGCTGAGCAACTTATCCCTGATTTAGCCACTGTCTTGGATTGTGTGCTAAATGGTTTACATCTATATGCATGTGCTGCATAATGACATTCTGGTCAAGGACGGACTGCATACACTACGGTGGTTCCATAAATTGATAATACTATATTTGTACTGTATAGTTCCTGTGTTTAGATATGGTTAGATACACACATACTTACCATTGTGTTGCAATTGCCTACAGTATTAGGCACAGTAATCTGCTGTACAGGTTTGTAGCCTAGGAGCATGTAGGCTGTACCATATAGTCTAGGTGTGTAGTAGGCTGTACCACCTAGGTTTGTGTAAGTACGTGCTACAATGTTCACACAATGATGAAATTGCCCAACAATGCATTTCTCAGAACATATACTCATTGCTAAGTGAAGCATGATTTACTTGTTTTGATTATTCAATTAGACAACAAGACCCTCTAGGACAGAGGGTCTGCTTATCCCTGTTATGTTTCATACTGCACCTAGCACCATTGCAGGTTCCTTACAGGGCTCCATTAGCATGTTGTTATTAAATGCTTGAAGACTAGACTGAGAATCACTGATCTATAGCTAATTCTTGTAACAAAGTGTCCTTCTTCCCCAATCACAGGAAGAGCTGGTATTTGTTTCCTAATGCCACCATGAAAAACTCCCACAAACTTAGTGACTTAAAGCAACAGAAGTTTATTCTCTCATGGTTCTAGCAGCCAGAAATCTGAAATCAGTTTCACTGGGCTGAAATAAAGGTGTGCAGAGCCGCACTCCCTCTGAAGGCTCTGGGGAGAATCATTCCTCGCCTCTTCCAGTGTCTAGAGGCTGCCGGCATTCCTTGGCTTGAGGCTGCATCTCTCCAGTCTCTGTCTCGCTGGTCTCATTGTCTGCCCTTCTTCAGTGTATCAAATCTCTCTCTGCCTCTCTCTTGTAAGGATACTTGTGATTACATTTAGGGTCCTTGTGGGATAATCCCTCATCTCAAAATCCTTTACTTAATTATATCTGCAAAGACTTTTTTTCCACATAAGGTAACATTTACAGGTTCCAGAGATTGGGACCTGATATCTTTGGGGCCATTGTTACAAGTTATAATTTAAATAACATTCTTAAAATTTGGCTAAATAAATATAATATCTATGGAAAAAGACAATATTGAACTAGAAGTAAAGAAATGCAGCCAATGAAGTGATGGCCAATCTATACAGACAGACAGACACACACACACACACACACACACACACACACACACACAGGTATGCCCATGCACATACAAATTTGTGTATCAGCAAAAGTATTTTAAATTGCATCTTCAGTTTCACTATGGACCAGGTCTTATTTATTTTTAAAAAAACACAATTAAAACATCTATATCTGAGCATTCGATTGAGACTACCAAAATGACAAAAAGAAAGGTTAGGCTCTAGGTAAAGAGAGATTTGTTTATAACTAAAGTATTTTGAATCCTTGTTTATAACTAATGTATTTTGAATCCTTACCCAATAAAAATAGCTTTTAAGGTTAATATGGGTTAAAGAATTGTTTGGACAAGTAACTTTGATGAGTGATAAGACATAATTGAATTTGCAAATGTTTCTATCAAATTATGATCTCACTCCACTACTTCCTTCTAAATCATAGGAGGACTAAGAAACAATGTGAGATATAATTATAATATCTAACATCTGTATAATGACTTATAGCTTACAAAGCTCTTGACATAGCTGTTCCCATTTGATTCTCACCATAATTTGGTGAAATGGGCAGAGTGGGTGTTATTATCCCCAGTTCTCAGATGAATGAATACATTCAGAGAAGGTCAATGACTTGGTCAAGAAAACCTAGCAAATAATTGTCAGATCTTAATAGTAATGAATTTCATTATTAATTGAGAAATTTGTGAATTGACACTGGGGAGACAGAAAGGAAAGTTCTTGGCTGATAAGCTGTCTGTCCTGCTGGAGCCCTGGCTCCCACCCACTCTACCAGTCTGGCTCCTCCATAATTATCTGGGTCTACTTACAAACTGGCCCCAAACTTCATCCAAATCTGGGGATATTCCTGACATATAAAAATACTGACAGCAAGACCAACAATCTGGTCTTTATTTTTGTTCTGTAATTTAGCCTAATGAAGATATCTTGGAATCAAATTACTAGTCAATCAAACAGTATTATTAATCCCAAAATATGTGTAAGGCATTTTGTCAGGTACTGTGGGGAACCTCAGAAAAGCATCCATAATCCACCTATCTGCCCATCCATCCATCTATTCATTTATTCCTTTAATATTAACTGATCATCTACTGTGGCCAGGCACTGAAATAAAAAATGAACAAAATACCGTTGCTACTACTAAGTCACTCACAGTCTAATGAGGGGGAGAAACATATTAACAGATCAGTAAAATAAGATGAGTTAAATCCAACACTGAAGTTATATGCAGAGTATTCCTGGGGTCAATAAAGCATTTCTGGAAGTATATCTGTAATGCACCTTTTAAGAACAAGTGAAGCTAGCAGAAGAGAGTATAAAACAAGTAATTCAAAATCAAAGGTATGATAACTTTAAATTATTTTGAGTCTTAAAGGAATGTGATTATGGGACCATTATGTCTGAGTCATGTGACAAGCAGTTGTAATCTAGGCAGCTGTAACTTTCGTTCCTCTGATTACGATTATTAGCCTTTTGTTTACCTAAATTATTTTGTAAAACGTTGTAAAAGACTAAAGAGTGCCAGAGAAGACCACTTCTCTCTTTAACGTTGGTCTTCATTATAGATTAACTTCCATCTTACTTCTCTTACACAAAGATCTCATGACTATCATATTGTCTAAGATGAAATGTTAAACATGCTTTTTAAAATTGGAAAAGGAAAAGAAAACAGCTATAACTCATAAACCAGCCTTGCCTGAAAATTTTTATAATCCTGTTAAATTTCTTTGTTTTCTGCCTGTATAAGCAAGACCTTAACTTTTCAACTTTGGAGCACTGACCCCATTCCTTGGAGTCCATGTTACCCAAATGGCCATTTTCAGCTTTGCGCTTGAATACGCTCTTTTAAACTGGATTCTGATCCTTTCAATTATTTCAAGTTGACAGGAGGAAGAGTAAGTGGGGGAGGGGAGCAGAAGACACAGAAACAAGGACTCAGAGCCAAGATACAGCACAGTGTGCGTTAGATGTGTCTCTGCATTGTCAGGATCAAGATATCTAAAACCTAGAATCCCAGCTTTCACCTGCCTTCCACTGCAGGTTCTCCAGTGAGTGCCACAGCCACAGGGCATACTCTGAGCAAGGCCATTTTCTTAGTAGCAGGGACTGCTACAGTGGTGTTTCAGGCTGTTGAGCCGTGCGGGACTGTGCATTTGAGTTTGCAGCTCTGCCTTAAGTAGAGGGAAGGGAAGGGAGGATCTGGTTTCAGGGCAGAATACCAGCCCCAGAGTGAGTGGGTACTTTAAGACCATCAACAACAATCCAAAGGAAGAATCCAAGGCTAAGGGGAGGACCCAGAAAAATCCTTCAGGAAGGAGTGAGAGTTTTTAATGTCCAAAATTGTCACCCTCTATCCCAGCACTCCAGTCAGTCCTGGACCCTTCTCAGAGTTCCTATCCTCTCCCTGGTAGGCTGAGGCTGTAGATGGGGGAGAGCATGACCCCTAGTGCTAGAAGTGTGACACTAATCGATCTTGAGGTTCCAGGCTTGGAGGGAAAGGCCCTGACTATATCTATAGAGGCTAAAATGGAAATCAGAGTGTAGCAAGGGAGGGAAGAAGGTGTGAGATCAGGGGCCTTATCTGCTGTTTTGAGTAGCCTAAAACAGTGCTGCCTGAAAGATACAGAACATAAGCCACATATGTGCTTTCAAATTTTGTAACAGCCACATTAAAAAAAGAGCAAATTACCAAAAAGGTAAAATTAATTTTAATAATATATCTTATTAAACTCCATATATCAAAATTTTTTCCTTTCCACATGTAATCTTTATTAAAAACAATTAATGATATATTTTATAGACCTTTTTTTGTACTAAGTGTTCAAATTCCACTGAGCAGTTTACGTTTACAGCACATCTCAATTCTGGCCACATTTCAAGTGTTCAATAGTCACATGCAGTTAGTGGCTACCCTGTTACACAGTGTAGATCTAGAAATTTTCCTAATGTGCATGGAATGGTAGAAGAGTTTTAAGCACGGCAGTGGCAAGGTCAGATTTATATTCCAGACACATCACTATGGTGGATTTGAGGAAGGTAGACTTAAAGGAGAAAGGACTGGGAGCAAGGAGATGAAGTAGATGATGACACAAAAATATACGTGAGGGATGCCCAGGGTCCGATTTGGGAGGTAGGAGGATGATGGTAAGTGTAAGAGGGGAGTGATAGTTAGGATTTAGTCAGAAAAACAGAGACCTCTCTAGGTCTTTCAAAGAAAGGAAAATTAATTTAGTGAACTGACTATCTAGCGATGAAACAGATGCAAAGCCAAAGAGAGGGCAATAAGGCAATCGAGAGGTCAGCAAGAGCAGGAAGGTGTTGCCGTCCCTAGGCTAGAAGGACAAAGGGAAGAGGTAGAGTCACCAGAGCCAGAAGCTGGGGCCACCTGGAAGGAGGGAGGACTTTGGTGGAACTGACTGGCGCGAGCAGGGAAGAGCTGTCCTAGGGAAAGATGCCACCAGAGGCAGAGCAAGGGAGGGAGAAATATATTGGCTTCTCTTACCCTCTGCCGCCCACCTTCCAGCCTTCCAACAGAGCCTCCCATTGCCAAACATACTGGGAAGGAGTCAACAAGGGAAGTGTACTTTCTTGCAATGCAGAGGTAATAGGATCTGAGGGCAAACAGGCAAACAACCAGGATAAGCAGTCAATTTTTTTAAATTTTTAAGAGGCAAGTTGGCATAAATTGAAGACTGCTGGTAAGAGATAAAGAGAGTCAAATATGACCGTTAGGCTCCCCAGACACCACATTTCCAAGCCAGCCTGATCTGCCCATCGATTCCTCCCTTGGATTGAGTCCATTCACAAGAGAACTTGAAATCAATCCTGTGTGAAGAGGTTTTGGACGCAGACCCACCCTCCCAGTTGACCAGGTATGAGACATGTCTAACTCCCAGCAGGGGCTCACACTGGAGGCACCTCGACACTAGCTTTGGTGACAAGGTGGATGGGGGTGCTACAGATGAGAGATGAGGAAGAGGAGCAGATCTGGGGGTGAGACTGAGGGTTTAGTGTAAGAATTGTTGAACTGGGGCACCAGGACACCAGGAAAGATGACCAGCACATTATTTGGATATTTGAACTGAAATTCAGGGGAGAGATCATGGCTGAATAGATAATTTGGGAGCCCTCAGCATACAGGAGTAGCTGAAATGTAAAGCTGAGGAGATTACTCAGAGAGGGCACGTAAAATGAGATGAGATGGGAGTGAGGAAGAAGCCCTGGGAATAGCAAAGCACAAGAGTGCGGAGAGGAAAGGTGTCCGTGAAGGAGGTTAAGAAGGATGGAGGTCCAGGAGGGGGCAGCGTCACTGAAGCCAGGAGTGGACTCTGCAGTGAGTCACGGACAAGAACTCATCAGTTTATTCATTCAACTAACACTGTGAATGCAGCAAATGAAACTGCCCCCGAAGCAAAGAGATCCACGTTGATAAAAGAGGAATAGGGTCCATTGGATTGAAAATTCGAATGACTTTGGTGAACCAGGAGAGCAATTCCAACCGTGATGAGCTCAGAAGACAGATCTACACACTGCACCACTGCGTGTTAGAAGGGGAGACATCTTTAGGGGTTTTCCAGCCTGGGCTGCTCCCAGGGCTGTGTCAGACGCAAGACAGTCTCCATGCCCTAGGACGACTTTCCCTAGAGCAGAGGTATCAACTAGTGAGGGCGGATTTACAGGGGACGGAAGGAAGGTGCAGGCTAATCTTCCCTCCCAGCTGCTTGGCCCACTCCACTTCATCGTCTCACTGCATCTTTCTTTCTAAAGGAAGATATGACTGATTTTAAAGAACTGATCCTGAGCTGAGTTTGTCTTCGGTGACTGCACGGAAGGCCCTTCTCCAAACGGGGCCCAGCTTGGCCCAGGGCAGAGTCAGTGGGGAGCGGGCCTCCCTTGCTGGCGTCCCTGGGAGCAACACAGCGGTGTGTGCTCGCTGCGTGCAAGGTCAGTGTCACACATGCTCACTGAGTTCTCGGGGACACATCACGCAATGCTTTCCTTCCTGATACAGTCGTCAAAACAAACTCCATCTTCCCGTACACTCAGCCTCTTCCCACACACCTGCAGTCACAGGCCAAGTCCTAAAACTATGATAGTCTAAAAGAATATACAGAAATAACAAACAAAAAAATCTCTAAAAGGCTAATCAAGGCGAAAAGCCAGAGGGGTATGTATGTATATGTATATATTTACAAACAGACACCCCCTAGATAATAAATATGCACCAATAATAATTAATTCAGAAATTATTTCAGAAAATAATTAATTTCATTCAAGTGCTTACCTACATAAAACAGAATAGAAAAGAGGAGTTTGGGCTTTAAAAAAAAACACTTGTAATGCAGTTTGTTTACAATTGTAAAACAACCAGATGGAAAGCAGTCTGGGGAAAAAATCTGTTGCATCACTGGAGTGAACAAACACAATTAGAATGCTAAAAACAATAAGTCTCATGAAAATGAACAGAACAAGGACTTTTTTCTTGAATGGTGATTGGGTGAATCACAGCCACCTAAACTCCAGTAATCTCTCGAGACGCAACATCCTTTATAGCATCAGCTGCTGGCTAAAACAAAAGAGCTGGCTAATTTGAAATCAACATTAATATTCATTTATTTTTAAATCTTGCTACCACTGTAGCAACTGTGGTGCCATCTTTGCCTTCTATGCGGTGTCGCATTTCTAGCGAAGAAAGCAAGACTGGCAAGCTTCCCTCACTCACTCACTCATTCATTCATTTTCCTCTTAAAAGAAAAAATCCCTAGAGTTCTCTTCAAGTGACTTTTGAGTAACCTGAGCTGAAACAATTAGAAATCCATTTATTATTAATGTGCATTTTTCTCTTTTTTCAGGCATGTGAGTATTTTGAGTAAAAGAGTACTTCTTATTGATTGTGCTGTAAGCACTGAGAGTATCTACAAAGGAAACCAGAGAATAATTTGTGCCATCAATTTCGATGAAGAAATCTAGACTTAATGCACACAGGAAAAACACTGAGCAAAAACGTAGTCAGTCTCCTTTAAAATACAGTAGTAGAAGATGGAAGGTAAATTTCCACATTGCTCCTGGTATTTTATTGCCAGGGGCGTGTGGTAAATGACCTCGCAGTGTTCCTGCTCTAAGAATGGAAAGACAGGGTTACAGTATAAAAAAGTGAAGTATTAAGAGATTTTAAAGCTAAGGTAATTTGGTTACCCTGTTCTTTAATCCTTACAGCTACCAACTTTCACTTATAATATATGACCTTTTTTCTTTTTTAACCAAATCATATTTTTATTATCAAATTAATTTTTAATAAATGCATTTTTATTCTAAAATGGAAAAATATCCACTATCCTGATATGCTCATGTAACCATATTTTTGGCATTTTGATTTTTTTGCATTATTTTTTCATTTGCAAAGATTTCTACTAGTCATTACTAAAATATATTAATAATTTTTTATTCTTTTTTATACTTGATATTAGCACCATGTTAGAAAAATATTTTTCTTATGTTTCTGTATGGTATTTTTCATATATAATTTTTTTTATTTAGAAATTTTTTTATAAAGGCAAAGTCTCACTATGTTGCCCAGGCTGGTCTCAAACTCTTGGCCTCAAGCAATTCTCCCACCTCAGGCTCCCAAAGTGCTGGGATTACACACATGAGCCACCATCCCCGGCCTCTGTACAGTATTCTTAACAATTATTTAAAACGACTGCATAATATGTTGTCTAGTATACATGTGTATGTGTGTGTGTGTGTGTGTGTGTATAAAATTATGTAACGATAACCCTTTTGTTAAATATTTATGATGTTTTCAGATTTTTTTCTATTATAAATATTGCTATGACAAACATCTTCAGTATACTTTTTCCATATTTCAGATTATTTCCTTTGAGTAGGTTCCCAGAATTAGAATGACAGGGTCACATTGAATAAATGTTGTAATTGGTACATTTTGCTTCAATCATTTTCCCTATTAGGCATTGATTCTGAGAGCATTGGTGGGACCACCAAGGGAGCCTTCTAACTGGTTTCCCTTCTCGTTTCTCTCACCTTATCCTATCACCAACCAACATATCATACTTAGAATAATCTGTGTAAAACACTTTCATTAAGTTTTGCCTGACACTACCACCAGAATTTCTCTTTTAAAACACAAAACTCATGCAATCAATCCTTATTATTCATGGATTCTGTGTTTGCGAATTCACCTACTCACTAAAAGTTATTTGTCACTCCAGTATTAATACTCACAGCACTTTCCTAGTTATTCATGGACATGGGTAGAGTGGTATAAATTTTGACTCACCTGACGTGCAGGTTCCTAGCTGAGACTGAACAAGGCGATGCTCTGCCTTCTTGTTTCATGCCCTCTCAAACTGCCAACAAGTGACTTTTTTGTGGTCTATTTAATGTCATCTTTTTTGCATTTTATTGGCTATTTCACTGTTTAAAATGGTCCCCAAGCAGAGTGCTGAAGTGCTGTCTAGTGTTCCTAAGTGCAAGAAAGCTGTGATGGACCTTGCAGAGAATATACATGTTAGATAAGTTGCTTCCAAGCATAAGTTATAGTGCGGTTGGTCATGGGTTCAATGTTAATGAATCCATAATGTAAATATATTAAATAAGGTGTCTTTAAATAGAAATACACATAAAACAAGACTGTGTGTGATTTGATCAATTGTTGAAAATGTGATCAGAGCCTCGCAGAAACCTAGCCCTATATT
This sequence comes from Lemur catta, assembly GCF_020740605.2. Classification (NCBI taxonomy): domain Eukaryota; kingdom Metazoa; phylum Chordata; class Mammalia; order Primates; family Lemuridae; genus Lemur; species Lemur catta. The sequence goes on from NC_059129.1 coordinate 109,325,198, forward strand.
TCCCCTAGGAGAAATGATTCAGTATTTGTTAATTCAATGTTCGAGTTATAGTTAATGTTGTGGAACATACAGAAATAACAAGAATCAACTGTATTTGCGTGCTTTGCTTAAAAGCCTTTGAAAACTCCCCATTATTAACAGAGCAAAGTTTATATTCTTAAGGTTGTCATTCAAGGCCTACACCTTTATGCCCTAATTTTCTAACCTTAACTTTGACTAATCCCCAGTGTAAACTTTTGTTGCTGAGAAAAATTCATCTATGATTATAAAAGATAGCTGGTTAAAATAAAGGCCTTCAGTTTGTCAACAGAAGCCTATCTGGTGGGAAAACAAATTTTCCTTGAAGATAAAATTCTACAGCGAAAAGGCTCTTATTTTCCCAGGCACCTAGAAAAGAGTGTTTGTCCTTTTACTTCTCTCGGCAGCACACTCTCAGGGTCCATTGTTTCTAGAAAACTGTTTTGCTGTTCCCATGTTACTGACTTCATCTATGGTCCTATAGCCAAGTCTGGCTGTATTTATTCCAATCAGTGTGAGCTCCTGGCTCCAGGGAGCACACTGATGTTAACTTTGACGTTCTCTTAAGGCATACTCAGTCCTGTAGCCAGAAACTGTTCCAGGAAGCATAACCAAATAATGATATCACAGAGCAGAGCCCTTATGGGTAATTACAAACATTTCCAACCAGTTTGCAGAGATTTGGGGCACTAAGAATAACAGACCTGGGATCTAGACCTGTATTCAGTGTCGGGTAGATTTCTTGCTGCAATGTAGGCCGGCCCCATCGCTCCACACCAGCCAGGGTCTGACATTTCCTTACACCCAGCATGACAGTGTTGGGGGAAAGAAAAAGGGTGCAGCCCCCATATTCACCTTTTGGCCGATGACGATGCCAGGAGATGCAGAGGGAGCATCATCATGTCAAGTAGCTCAGCGGTCCAGGAGTTCTGGTCAGTGACCAACAAAAAAGCAGCTCTAGGAGGGGTGAGAGCAGTAAAAGAAGCAACTGCAGTGTGGAACAGGCTCAGGTGGCATGTGTTTCCCCAAATATTCTTTTTTGGGAGGCTAAGATTTGGGTGACACACCACATAAGCGTGTGTCACTCCAATAGCTCCTCCTGCCCACATGATTAATTCCATATTCTTTAGCTTCAAGATCACACACGGGGCCAGATCCCCTTTACCATGTCACCTCCCCCTACTGCACCGCCACTGCATGCTCTCTGTGACGCAGCCACTCTCTGCTGTCCACGGACATCACTCCGTTTCCAGCCTCAGCTCGCCATGCCTATGGAGAATGGAGAGCACCCTCTTACCTGTCACCTCCTCTGAGCAGCCTTCCCAGCCTGCCACGCCCATGTGGAGCTGCTTCCTCCTTCCCGTGTGCTCCCATTGCACTCCAGACCTACTGGCACTGGAGGACAATGCCCCATTGTCATATCTGCCTCTTCAACTTGGCCACGGAGCTCACTAGAGCAGGGACTGAGTCTTTCTCTTGTTTGTGTCTCAGACATCAGCCCAGGGCCTGCCATGTGTAGGTGCACAGTGTGTCCTGATGGTTAAATGAATGAATACAGGGATACGTTTCTGAGATGCTCATTCATGTACTTTGGTTCTAAAATTTCCCTGGCTCTCGCTTGTGCCCTGCGGCTCCGGGTTAATGGCTAAGCCTGGCTGGCTCAGACGGTAGAGCTCCTTCCGAAGTTAGAAGACAGAACTAGGTGGCACGACTTGCTGTTCTAGGAAGAAGCACCTGACAGAAGAGAAGTTGCCCCCAGACGCTGAGAGGAAGCAGAAGGCCCACCCGCTCCAGGCCAGTGCAAAGAGGGAAGGAGGAAAAGATGGAGGTCGGGAAGCAAACAGTTAGGCCAGTATGTTCTGACTTCTCGTCAGACAGAATTCCAAAAAAGTGGGAGCCGCTATTAACAGGTGTGGAGCAGCTGAAAGAGAGGGATCTTGTGCCGAACTCCCTGGTTAGAACTCTGGAAGGAGACTCATGGGTGGCCCCAAGCAAACAACAGGTGGCTACACTGAGAGAGAAGTTCTGATCAGTTCCCCGGAGGCCCCTCCCTTCTCTGTGGTGTGGAAGGATCGGGAAAGACTTGCAGGCCCCTTGGGTGTGCAGCAGGTAGCTGAAAGGTCACTGCCGTGGTGATCGTAGAAGAAATGGTGAGGCGACTCCTGTACAAAGTCTGTGGTTTGGACAGTTAAAGCCAAAGGCCAATGCAGAACTCGGCTAGGACTGAGAGGGGTCCACAGTGCCAGTGACAGCAGGGGGAGCCCTGGCGGCAAGACCAGGGCCCGGCCAAGAGAACAGGCCTCAGTCCTCCAGCCTCGGGCCCCAGCTGTAGATACCAGCAGAGCCCCCAGTGACAGGGAGGTCAAGGGAAACATCAGTGAGGACCAGAAGGCCCACAAGCTCTCCGTTTGTGGGTCGGAGGCCTCTTACCCCTCAATGAAGTCATATCCATTTCCACAGTTACTACCCTGGGATGAGCAGGAGTTGGGGGAGACATCTAAAAGATGCAGTATGTACTGTAAAAGAAGAGGTTAACTCAAAAGCGGCTAGGACATACCAGGGCTGTCTGGAAAGTATCCAGCCTTGTAACATGAAAAATAGTCTTAACAATGGCTGGAGACTTTCCAGACAGTTCTCATATATTGAACTGTCCGGTCAGGGGTTTCCACCTCACCTTTACCCAAGGAGGTGAGAGATCTGAAGGAAGCTTTGCCCAGCTCAACAGAGAACTTTGTTTTGAGAGAGAGGTATATGAATTGCCTTAAGTTAATTTTTCAACTCTATTATAAATGAAAGGAAAAAAAAAAAGAGAGAGAAAGGGTCAGGCCAATATATATTTAATGACAAAAGCACCCAGCAGTGACACAGTGATGGCGTCCTGAGGACACTTGTGCCATTTTGCCCAGTAATCTGCCTCCTGTCTATATTTTCAGACCTTCCTCTTTTGTGAGAGGTCTGTGCTTCCTCAAAACCCTAGGAAGAGAGGAAACTGAGCAACACACCCCCTGATTCTGAGCTTCAAACGTCAGCTGCTGCTCCAGCTGCTGCTGCTGCTGCTGCTGCTGCGCCTGTCAGATAGAATTTGCCTCTTGGCTGCCCCTTGCTGAGATGTTCAGAAGTGCTGTGTGTTTATGGGGGGGGGATGCACACGTGCCTCTTTTATTCATCTCTGAGCTGAGGGGCCTTCGGGCATCATGATCCAGCGTTCGCCACCCACCCACAGCCGCCCACCTCATTGTTGGTGGATGTGACTGAACCACCCTCCGGACTTGATGCAGACTCTGCTTCCGGGTCTGTACCTTTGCCTCTCCCGGCCTCCCCAGCAAGAACTCTGCATTGGTGCAAACCCCCAAATGCATCGCTCTCAGTTTCCTGCACCATGTGGCTTCTCTGCCTGAATTCTGAGTCTGGCTCTTAAATACCTTGAAATCTGTGTTAGAAACTACAGCACTGGATTCTCCACAGTCACAGTGACACTGGCTACTTCATTTTCCTCCAAACCTCCCAACAGCTTAGCTGGTAACTGGCGACTTCCCTCTATCCACCCCACCACCGCCCCCACCAGACACCGCAGCTTCCTCTGCAGCTCCTGGCCCTTGTTCAGGAGGCACTTTCCCATGCGTTACTCTCAACAGCTTTTATTCTTGCAACTTTCTGAAAATTCACATGGTGATATATTTAGCTATAGCTAGTTATCACATATTCATATATTTAGTCACTATGAAGGGTATAATATGCACTAATTCATTTAACCCATCAAGACCCCTAAGATATTGCTGTTTTATACATGGGAAAGCTGACACTCAGAAGGGTTAAGAGTTTTGCCCAAAGCCACAAAGCTAGCACATTGTGGAATCCGAATTTGGACCCCTCTCTGCTTGGTTCCAAGGCCTGTGTGCTTAACCACACATCAGTCTGCCTCCCCCTGAGTAGTCCGACCATCCTCACCCCAGAGATGTTCCTCTGGCTCTGAACCCATTTCCTAACACGTTCCAGACAAGACCCATGCCCTAACAAAGCTTGATTACACAATTCCTGCTAATGTACAACTTGCTTTTTTCCCCTTACCTGTATGTCATTGTCAAAGGACAATTTTTTAAAGGGAAAAAGCACAATTCTTGTGTTATTATAAAATGAACACCAGTAAAAGGTTTTATGTAACTCATTAATTAACAATAGTACCAGTAAGATGTTAACAACCAGCTCAAAGGAGAACTCAAAGTACCACACACATGGAGACAATCAGAAATGCTGAAATGAATTTATACTAAGTACAAAACTAGCAAAACTGGTCAAGATCCACAGGGCAGTAAGCAATTGTGTTCTACCGGACACAGTACATTTGCATTTCTATGGAAAACAATCGTTTGCACTATTTTCAATTTTCTACAACTTAGAGGATAAAATAACTCAAAGACAATAAAAAGTAGAGATAACCAGTGAGGATGTGCTATACAAAACACCCAATAGTCATTTTTACCCATTTTTAAGGTCTTTTACAATTTTTATTGGCATTGTGAACGTAACATTTTATTACACAAATATATCATAATATAAATATCTCCATCCATACATATATACGCACAGATACACACACAGAAACTGCTCAAGATTCAAGTTGTAGAGAGACATTTCCTCTTCAGAATGAATATAATGGAAACACCTGTACCTCTGGCCCCAGCGCTCTCTAAGTGGCATCTATTAGGGATAAGTATTCCACAACCAACTGTGTATTATTCCCAAAGGAGTCTCCCAATATCATAGGCTATTACAGTTCTTTTCTAAATCATGTTATGAACAGATTGTACTGGGATAGTCACCTCTTACCTTTAATGCCTACCAGGGCTCATCTGACAATCAGTCATAGGACATTCACAAAGATATGAAGTCTTGAAACCCTAATTAAATATTTTGAGTAGAAACTGGCCTTTGATTTAACAGAACATCCTAACAGGAAACAAATGTTTACCAAAAGTACTTCCTAAAGGAGGAATGGGTCTATCTTCCTTCCCTAAACACCTATTTCATGCCTTGAGAATTTAGGTTGTTTGGTCATGCGTAATGAATGCCCACAGAGGAGGGATTTACCCCATAAAAAGGAAAAACAAGACTCTCCCAAGACTCCAAGCACAGCCATCCAGGAGTGGTTTGACAAGTGGTGTTCGAGGTCCAAGTTGCTTCAGGGTCTAAGTCGTCTTATTGCCTCCTGAGGGAAGCAGAGTCTGAACCAAGATTTCAAGTGCAAGGCCTTTATTTGGGAGGTGCAGGAAATACTTGCAGGAGTGGGGAAGGGAAGTAGGCAGGCAATAAAGGATATGTGATTGAGCCACTGTCACAGTGAGTGACTGAAGCTTAATCTCACAGGGAATCTTGAGGAAATGATGCAAAACACAACATCAGAATGATCCTACCCGAGGGGCAGGGGAGCTAGAATAGTATTTATACAGCCATTGATTGAGGGCTGCTCCTGAGAGGTGTTGGTTCCCAGCACTTCTAGCCTGCTGTAAGTTCTAGAAATAAGCCCTTGAGACTCAGAGACACAGACACTGCCAGCTGGAGTCAGCTCGAGCCACTGAAAAGTCAGGGAAGACAGGAGAAGAGTGGAGCGGGCCGATACTGATTGCACCTGCTACCCCCAAGCAAGGGTGGTCTTCCCTCCAGTGCGCAGCATTAATGTGACTCAGCCTCTCTCTTGGTCTCTGCTTGATTACTTTTTCTCCTGCTAACTCACTTATTTTATATTTCCTGGTTCTGATCCCAGAAAGAGAGCCTGAGAGAGAATCTGACTGCCAAGCCTGTCTTGCTATCGCCATCCTTATTGGTTCAGAGCTTTCTGCCCTGGGCCAACTCACAGGTAACTGGTCAGCCTCTGGATTGGTTGTCCTAGGACCAGGTACATACTCCGGGCTCCTGTTTCTGAGTGTAAACAGAGTCACGTGATGCAGAGCGTGCCCACTCCTGCTGGAGCATAGCTGAGGGGCTGAGAGCAGGGCAGCTTCCCCGGGCAAGGCAGACGCCACACAGATTCCGTTCCTACATAAGGACAGTTGGCAGAGTTATGCCTTTGTGTGGCTGTGCACGCACACACTCACCTCGCCAGGAGGAAAAGGTGAATGCCTAACCTGAAGTTGTGGTTTTCATGTCTATTTTTCCCCTTAGAATTTAGTGTGTTCGTAGGGCTCATCCTGATTTAAGACACATTGTACTTTACCTCTCGCCATTTCTTTCTTTTCATTTGACTGTTTCTGTGAACAAAAACCTGACATGTAGGATTTCCCTATACCAGGAATTGCTGCAGTTCTTGATTTCCAGGAGTATGTACATTGCATTTAAATGTGGGGACACTGTACGTATTTTAATCGAACTCCTGACCACCATCTCCACGTTCTCTGAAAGAGCCCTCTCCCTCCCAGTTACACTCTCTCTCCTTGACATTTATTCTTTGTAGCATTCAGCAGTCTCTACAACTTATTTTTCATTGTTTGTTTACTGTTAATTTTTTGATTCCCATGTAAGCTTGGTGAGAGCCGATGCCAGAATGAGGAGATCAAATTAATATTTGTTGAATGAATGAATCACTAAAGCAAGGATGTTAAGTTCCCCCTAGGAAAGGTCGTGGGGGAATTAGTTTGGATTGATCCAGTGGCATCTGTCACTTGGTCTCTATTATGACAAATATAAACTCCGTGGTGGCTGACCGGGGCAGTATGGAATCATCAGGCAAAACTGAAGTCGCCACCTTGGCCTCATCAGCGTGGCTCAGACCAGCACAGCATCCCTGCTTGGCCTGGAAAGCTTGTTAGGAGCCATCCGGCAGGAGTAACAGGGTAGGGCATGTGAGGCGGGCAGTGGGTGACATGGAAAGGTTAGCCAGAAATGCCCAGCAGGGCCAAGGGTGGAGGATAACCCACCCAGAGGGCAAGACTGCCCCGTGGATGAACAGAGTGGGCCCCACCGTAGGCCAGCCCTGGGAGAGGAGGACTCTGAGTCAGGGAGAGAATTCATAGCAGCCACACTGCTGACGACGGCCACTCCACCGCGACCCACATGCAGCACGCCAAAGTTTTCTCAAGGCCAAAATAAACAGCTGTGGAAAATGATTCTCCAGCAGATCTGGAATTTACTGTGCTTCTGGAGACACCAGTGGAGGTTTGCACGCATTGTAAGTGCCAAGAATCAACACACACACTTACTGATGTTCCAGTCTTCCTTTCATTTCTGATTGTGGATATTCACATTGGATATGAAATGTTTACAAATTTTAAGTAGATAAAATTAAATAAGCATAACTTCAATATTTTTCATCCTGACTTCCCCGTACTCAAACAGCAAATCCAACAACATGTTAGAGGAAAATATTAAATGACACGCAACATTTATGTCATTCATGAAAGATTCTTTGGAGAAACTGGATAAATGAGAATAACTTGTCACGGGAAATGTGCTTATAAAGACTCGAGACTGCTGTTCGTGGGCTAAATACATTTGCAGTGAAGGGCAGTGTAGGCAGAGGCTGATCACATCCAAGTGTGAGAACAGTGTGACATTGAGTTTCAGAAAGACAGCACAATTGATGGTTAAGCCTCGAACTTATAAAAACGACCCACTCACTGGCAAGTGGCGATGAATGTGTGGAGGAGAAATAGACTTCTGTGATACATTAAGGAAAAGTTTTATTGGAAGTTTCAGGGTGAATGGAATAGCTAAATTGTAAGAGGGAATATGTTTTCAAGAGAGAAAATATTTAGACGTGCAAAGCCCTGGACCAGGATGTGAAGAATGTGTCACACTGACACATTTACTGAATAAAAGAAAGTGGGCACATTATTCAAAGAAAAGTGACAGCAAAGAATTTCCTAAAACTATCAAGAATTATTTCCCTCTGTTTAGTAAGTGCTCACCTATAAATTTCCCTTTGTTCACTTTCAATGCACATTATTCTTTTTATTCAAACCAATAATAATGACGTATTCTGAGATAATGTTCTTTCAGTTAAATACAGAGCTTCAAAACAAGGGGGTATTGTTCATCTTCAGAAAACCCTGAGGTTTCTAATCATGTTCTCAGATATTACTGCCAAGGAAAGAGATTGGTTCTAAAACCAATGTCTCTGATAGATCCGGTAAAATGGGAACTGAGAATTGAGCACTGTATTTAGCAAACTGGAGGTCACTGGCGGCCTTGACCAGAGAAGTTTCACTGGAGAGAAGCCTCACTGGAGTGAGTTTGGGACAGAGTGGGGGGAGGGAAATTTGAGACAGTGAGTGTAGAAAACTCTTCCAAGGACATCCCCTGCAGAGCAGAGCAGAGAAATGGGGCAGTAGCTGGCAAGGGAATTGAGGTCAAAAGAGGGTTTAGTTTAGTTTCATTTTGTTTGAAGATGAGAGAAATAACAACAAATTTGTATGGTGATGGAAATGAGCTATTACAGAGAGATTTCAGTAGAGCGGAACTTTAGTCCCTCTAACCTTCTCTTTCCTCCCACGCTGGCTTCATTTCCCTCTTTAGCCGGCCTGGCCTATGCCTGGCTATTGCAATTGTGCTTTACTTACCCCCTAGAATGCCCCCTTTTTGTCATTCCTTCCTTCCCAAGTCCACCATTTTCTTTCTTCGCTAGAACTCGTGGCTTGCCAGTTGGCTTTACTACAATAGATTCATGCTACCTAACCTCAGTTCAACCCAACTCTTTTATTCTTATATTCTTTCATGGTTTGCTTCCTACTGACCAATAGTATTTATTCCAATTTTTAAAAAATTCTTATTCACCATTCATTTGACACAAATTTACTGAGCAGCAACCATGCTCCAGACACGGGGCCCTGACATCCCACCGCCCCTCTCCCCTGCTCTTAGCAGATGACCTTTACTCCACTTCACTGAAATGACTGATGGGAATTTCTTTTATTTTCTCCCTTTGGTTCTCAATTTTTAAAGACATCCTTTCCATTATTGTTTCTAAAAGACAAAATCTCCTGCTTATCTCAAAGATTAACTCTCCTACTTGGGCCTTGATTCTGTGACCTATTATTACACACTGGCTGCCTCAACCTACCAGTTAATCTCCCCCAAACCCACTGCATCTCCAGCATTGCCCTTCTCCACTGCAGACCCTTTTTTCTTCCCAGAGGTAACAACTACACTGACTTTTGAACTAATCATTCTTTTGCTTTCCTTTATAATTTTATCCTGCACACACATACACATAAGTGTGTCCTGGAAACTAGCTGAGGGTGATCGTCTCTGCATTTCTTCTTCTAAGGTCTCCGTGGCTCATCAGCATGAAAGCCTGCCTGAAGCTCCGAACATTTCATTCTCTTCACACCATCTTTAATTTCTCCTGTGTTCTCCAGAATAAATTCCAAAGTATGTAGATAGCACTACGGGTCTTATGACCCATAAAGCAGTGTTTTCTTTGGTTCCTCTTTTTGCTCCTTGTGCCAAACTAAGGCACCGTAACCAAGACACGGGATGAACAGGACTCAGGGCACAGTCAGAAGACAAAGTGGTTCTTTTTCCTCACAGCCCCTTCAACTTACTCTGGGGCACTTTTTTTGTCCTCAGTGAAGTTTCAGGCAGGTCACATAGCTTATTATCTGCTCCCTCAAGGATGACACAAAGTCCCCTGGTCAATATATCTGGTCATTTCTGTAATTCAACTGTCTGATTGTGTGTAATAGTCAGGACTCCAAATTCCATTCCACGCTTTCTCTCCCCGTGTGGGCTATCCCAGGCTGGCTTGGGAAGGGAGGGCTTGGTCAGCTTCTTTGCTTTTGACTGCATCTGAGCTTCCAACCAACCATGCTTCTACCTGTCCTCTGCTCACTGGTCACCCCTGGATCCTCATGGAGGGAGACACCAGGAGAGGCAAGGGTGGGAGCAGGAAAGGTTCTACTTTGCCTTGCAGCAGTGGGCCCTGGCCCTGGTTTCCTCCAGGCAGAGCAAGTTCAAAGCTGATGGTTTCTCTGGGAATGTGTGGGTGTATATATATATCTGTGGGTCTGTGGAGGCCCCACCTGGATGTCCTCTGATGCAGAGAATGCATTTTGCTTTGTTCGGTGTCTTCTCTCAGCTCTGGGACTTGGAAGGCGTCTACTCCTGTTAAGGTCACAGCCCACTGCAGGCAAGACTCTTGGGCAGGCTGGCTCTCTCCTTGTGGTCACCACTGGCCTGTGGAAAAAGTGCTCAAGCATCCTTTGTCCCCAAAACCTCCATCCTCTATGCAATTATCCAGTCATAGACTCTTGCTTTTAGGATTTTCCAGTCATGCATCCAGGAGAGCCTGCTGTCCCCACAAAATCCAGTGGGCGTAGGTCCAGAGCCCCGAGTGGTGTGCTTAAAGCCAGTTTCAGTTGGCTCGCGGTGAAAGGAAAATAATTCCAAAGGGGAGAAAGGGAAACTGCCTCAGCACCCCTACAACTTTTTCCAAGGAAATTATCCATCACGTTTCTAATCTCTTGCCTGCAATAATCTGTTGTATATAAATTCTGATCTTTCGTATATCCTCCCATTGTGTGAGGTGCCAAGGGTTACAAGCTGATTTTTGCTAACCTCCTTTTGAAGTCCTATGTGGGTGGTCTAGAACTTCACTATTGACCAAACAGGTATATTATTAATTCCTTTGATTCTAACTTTTTGGGGCTGCTGCTAAATGGAAATAGAACTTGTTATATTATATTGTTATCTTCTAAAAGGCTCTGGGCTTTCCTTTGGGTCCCATTCATGTTATTTCCTCCACCTAGACTGTCCTCCTCTCCCATCTCACCTGTAAGGGCTCGGCTCCAAGACCATCCCTTGCACAAAGCTGTCTCAGATTCCCTCAGCTGCAAGTGACCGCTCCTTCCCTTGTGCCATTTTCATCTCTCTCAGATAGCAGTTACTCACACTCTTGCCCTGGCATTGTAATTATTCCTGCACATGCCTTTTTTCTTACTAAATACAAAATCCTGCGAGGTAGAGAATGTGCCTGAATTGGTTTGCTAGGGCTGCTCTAACAAGTACCACAGACTGGGTGACTTAAACAACAGGAATTTATCTCCTCACAGTTCTGGAGGGCAGAAGTCTGAGATCAATGTAACAGCAAGGTTGGTTTCTCCTGAGGGCTTCTCTCTTTAGCTTGTAGATGGCTGTCTTCTCACTGGGTCTCCACCTGATCTCCCCTCTCTTTGTGTCTGTGTCTCCATCTCCTCTCCTTATATGAACATTGGTCATTTTGGATTAGGACGCTCTTCAATGACCTCATTTAACCCTAATCACCTCTTTATAGACTCTATCTCCAAACACAGTCACATTCAAAAGTACTGGTGATTAGGATTTGAACATATAAATTGGGGGAGGGACACAGTGCAGCCATAACAATGTTTATTGTCCCTGGTACCCCCACCTTGCTTCCACATAGTGCTTGCTTAACACATGCTTGTCGTCCTGAATTGACCTTCAAGACCTGATGCCAAAAACCCTGAAGGGTTATGAACTGTGATACTGTGATAAGATAGTCTGTAGAGAGGGGAGTCTGAACTGAAAAGATGAGAGCTTCTATTGCCAGATTCAGGGACGTGATGGTTAATTTTATGCGTCAAATTGACTGGGCTAAGGATGCCCAGATAACTTGTTAACATTATTTCTAGGTATGTCAGCAAGCGTGATTCTGGTAGAGATTAGTATTTGAATCAGTAGACTGAGTAAAGAAGATTTGCTCTCACTAATGTAGTGGGCTTAGTCCAATCTGCTGAGGACCCAAATAAAACAAAAAGGCAGAGGGAGGGTGTATTCTCTCTTCCTCTTCTAGAGTTGAAACATCCATCTTCTTCTGCCCTTGCACATTGGAGCTCCTGGTTCTCAGGCCTTTGGACTCCGGGACTTACACTAGTGCCCCCATCACCCCCTCTGGTTCTCAAGCCTTCGGCCTGGGACTGGAAATGACACCATCAGCTCCTCTATCTGGTTCTCAAGCCTTCAGAATTGGACTGAATTATACCATCAACTTTCCTGGTTCTCCAGCTTGCAGAAGGCATATTGTGGGACTTCTCAGCTTCCATAATCATATGAGCCAATTCTCATAATAAATCTCCTTTTTTATATATATATAGGAAACAGAACCAATAGGATATACATATATACAGATATATATAGGATTTAGATATATGTATACATAGGGTATGTATATATAGTACATATATACATATCTATATATCTATACATAGGATATATATGTATATATACCTGTCTCCTATTAGTTCTGTTTCTCTGAAGAACTCTGACTAATACAAGGGGGTTGAAATTAATTGGAGACAATTCATTCTTATTTAATAATTGAAGCTTGGAGTCTAAAGAAACTAGCAACTAAAAGAGGAGAGGCTGGACACAGTGGCTTATGCCTGTAATCCCAGAACTTTGGGAGGCTGAGGTGGGAGGATCACTTGAGCCTAGGAGTTTGAGATCAGCCTGAGAAACATAGCAAGACTCCCTCCCCCCTCTACAAAAAATTAGAAAAATTAGCTGGGTGTGGTGGTGCACACCTATATAGTACCATCTGCTTGGGAGGCTGATCCAGGAAGGTGGTTTGAGCCCAAGAGTTTGAGGTGGAAATGAGCTATCATGATGCCACTGCACCCTAGCCTGGGCAACAGAGTGAGAATTTATCTAAAAAAAAAAAAAGGAAAATAAAAAAGAATAGAGGAGAAAATGGAGAAAATGGTAAATGGTACTGGCAAATATTAATACTTCAGTAATAGAGAATGTAGCCACATTAAGTATTCCAGGAACATAAAAACTGACATATCCTGGCCAGAAGCTTTTCCCTCCTATGTGGTATACTCCCTAGCAGGAACCCCAAGAGATATGCAGGAGAGCCTGTCTGCTCTTAACATCAGCAACTAAGGCCCAGGTTGAGATCTTTTGTCAATAAATGTATCTAAAGGTTTTTTTTTTTTCCACCAACATCAGGCTTGTTTTTGTGATTGTAAAAATAATACATGCCCAGAGTAAGAAAATACACACCAGCCCCCCCACACACCGAATTACATTAGTTAGAGAGTACAAGTCTTTCCCTTAAGAAATTTACAGCTTTAAATACCTATATTAGGAGAAAAGACAGAAAATTAATGAGTTAAACTTCTAATTAGAGAAGGTAGAGAAAGGACAACAAAGTACACCCTAAGAAATCAGGAGGAAGTAACAAATAAAAATATGAGCAGAAACTAATATTAGAAAACTAATAACATAGACAAATATCTGGGATTTGGTCAAGGAAAAAGAAAGCATAAATAGTGTTTGTAATGAAAAGGGAACACATGTAGCAGGTAAAAAAATTGAAAATACTATGAAGAACTTCATGCTAAGTATTCAGACTTGGAATAAAAAACTTCTTAGAAAAATATAATTTACCAAATAAAATAAAATATACGTGTAGTCTATATAAGTCTATATATTATGCACATTTTATTTATACATATGTGTGTGTGTGTGTGTAATTTATGAACTATCTATCTCAAAAAGAAAAACCAGGCCAGGCCCAAATACTTCTAAAGATATATCCTACCCAAATATTCAAGCCCATTCAGAGAATGAAAAAAGAGGAACTGCTCCCAAGCCAAGTCATGAGGCTAGAATAACCCACCTAACAAAACCAGACAAGGAGAGAATATAAGAAAGGAAAATTATAGACCAGTCTTGCTTATGAGCATAAATGCAAAAATCTAAATAAAATATTGGTCAAATGAATCCCATATGATTCAGTGGACTTTATCCCAGGAATGCAGTGATATAATTAATCACATTAAAATATTAAAGGAGAAAAATCATATGATTGAAGAGAAGGAGAAAGATCAGTTAATAAAATCAAATACTGGTTCATATAAAACATTTAGTACTGGAATGGAAGAAACTTCTTTACCTGGGTTGAAATATATCTACCAAAAAGTACAGTCAACACTTCACTTAATAAAGAAACTTCAGAAGCATTCTCTTTAAATTCAACAAGACAAAGAGCCAGCAACTTCCACCTCTATTCCATAAAGTACTAGAAGTGCCAGAACTAAAGTGGGACAAGAAAAAATAACAAAATTTTTATATTTAATCAATTTTTTCACATTTCTAAAATTAAGATGCTTCTAACAATCAAAATGTCTTAAATTTGATGAAAGGATTAAAAAGGAAGGAAAATCTCTCATTATTTGTAGACAGACAAATTAACAAAATGAGTTGGAGTGTTCAGCAAGAATGGTGGATATGAGACAAGTATGCAAAACTCAAATGCATTTTTATACATTGTCAGCAACAAACAGAAAATGAATTTTTAAAAATATACCATTTATAATACCAACAAAATTATAAGATACACAGGAATAAATCTAAGAAAATATGTGTAAGACCATTATGAAGAAAGTTATAGAGCTGTAAAAACATGAAAGAAGACTCAAATAAATGGAGAGATGGATCATGTTCAAGGACTGAAAGATCCAGTATTATAAAGTTGGCAATTCTTCCCAATTAACCTAAATTTTTAATGCAACTCCAATAAAAATCTCAAGAGGATTCTTTGACAAGCTCACTTAAAATTCCCATGCAAAAACAAAGAAGCAAGAATAGCCAAAGCACTTACAAACAAGAAGAACAAAGTAAGTGGGGAGACATCTTCTACCAGGTGTCAAGATTTATTATAAATCTCTATTTATGCAATTGTATAATAATGGGCACACATGGACAAACAGATCAATGGAACAGAATAAAGTACCCAGAAACAAACCACGCATATCATGGAAACTTGACATATGACAGGGGCAAGGGATTGCATTACCAAACACTAAGGAAAGATGATTTCTTTTGTCAATAAATGGTGCTGGTACAATTGGTTACTTTGTGGGAGGAAGAAGGATAAATTGAATCCTGACTTCATGCCACAGATAAAAATAAATTCCAAGTGGACTAAAATCCCAATTTGACAAAACGCTCACAATCTTATCAGAAAAATTTATCATTTCATACCTATCCTTTTGGCAAAAACCAACAAAGCCTGATAATACCAAGTGTTGGCAAGGATATGGCTGACTAGGAATGCTGCTCTTGGAATGGAAACAGGCACAATCTTTTTGGGAAGCATGGAAGTCAATGCTAATTGCCTAAAGATTAGACATTCCACCCTTCTCCCTTGTTTACCAAAACCCTAATATTTTTAGGGCAGCAATGTCCTCAGGCTCAATGTACAAATCATGTCTGGTTTAAGCCAGTCATAATCATCCCATTCTCTCTTACCAGATACTTGTTTTCCCATTTCCTTGATACCAAGGCATGGCAATGCAATCTCATTCTGGCCAATGAGCTGTAAAGGGAGATCTGAGGAAGAACTTTTGGTTGCTAAGACATGAGAGTCTCCAATGGCAGAATGGAGGAAACCTCTATATTTTTTGACCATGTCCTCACCCTAAGTCAGAAGTGGCCTATCTCTAGAAACACAGGAGGGTTTTTCCTCCCTGAAAAAAAGAAAACTCCTTTTTCATACACTCTTTTCTCTTGTTTAGGACACTGGAATGAGACTGTGATGCCTGGAGTTGTGGAAACCATATCGTGATCACAAGGCAATAAGCAAGAGGACCAAACCCAATGCTTTAAGGGCAGCAGAAGGATGGAAGGAGGCTGGGTTCTTTGTTGACAATGTTAGACAAATACACTTTATTTACTTATTTTTTTCCTAGCCTCTTTACTTCAATGGAAAGTACATCTTTATTGCTTAAGCTGTTAGCTATTCTGTAACCTGCAGCCAAAAGCTTTCCTGATGAAAGAGAACAGTTATGTAGTAAAGTTGAAGAAAAAACTTAAGGATCCAGAAACTCCACTTCTAAGCACATACCCTAAATAATACTCACAAATGTGTGCAAGAAAACATGTCCAGAGATGTTCATCATAACACTATTTATAAAATAAAAATATTGAAACAATCTAAATATTTATCAACAGGAAAGATGGAAACATAATTCAAGGTCAGCCACACAATAGAATACCATACAGAAATTTAAATAAGTGAACTAGAATTATATGATTCAATACACTAAATTTTAAAAGAATGTTGAGCAAAATATGCAAGTTTCAGAAGAATTTATACAATATGTTACATTTATATGGGATTTTAAAACATGGAAAATATTATACATTGATTATGGATGAATTAACATATAAATGTAAACCTACATAGGAATGTTAAATAACAAATTCTTGATAGTATTTGTTTCTAGGGAGAAAAGGAAGGAAATACTACAGAGGTCTCCACCTATAATGTAAAATGCAAAATGCTATACAAATTATTTATAGTTGAGAATATTCTGCGACTCAGAAGGCACAAATGCTGTAGCACTTCATTACTTTATAGGAAGCATTGAGTCCTCCATGGCTTACTCCAATCATCCTACATAAAAGCTTACGGCATTTGAATTGCAAACTTGTGAGGCCTATAATTAGTGAGAAATAGCAGACAGAATAATATCAATGCATTGGAAATTCCCAAGGTAACTTCCATTGGTATCAAAATAATTCAGGGAGCCATAACTTTCTTTCTGATGCTGGTTACCATCCATTGCAAAATGCGCCAATCCACACAACCCTGGATTCAATGTTCTCTTATTCTTGTAATGCTTTATTTTCAAAGACAGGTTGTAAAATTGTAAAATTGTAAACATATTAGTTCATCCTATTCTCACAAAGGGTCTGCATTTCAAAATCACAAACCTCTCCCAAGTTCAGATACCAAGGCAAATAAGAAACTACAGGAGAATTCAAGTTTTTGAAAAAGAAGGGAAACCAGAGACAACACTGTTTATACAGGCAATCAGGACACTCTTTCCTCTAAATCAAAGACCAGATTAATATTAGATATAATTAATAATTTGCATTTTCTGGAAGATTTTCCCCAGTGTCCTAAAAGTAACATTTCTTACATAGATTTAAAATGAAAATTGCAAAACCTTTTTGGACATCTGTGCTAAAGGAATTATGTAGAAACGAGTTGATGCTGGAAAACTAAATACGTTGAAAACTTGGGTTTCTTTCCAAAATATGTTTTATCTTAATTACTTTTACAGTAGGATCTCACTTATTCAAGTCTAAATTAACAAAGCTCATGAATTTTCCTTAGGGAAATGACTTGTGGCAAATAGAAAGAAACAAGCAATATGTAATAAGCATCGTGCTCCAGGATTCAGATCTGATACCAGCTACGAGAACAGTATTTCAAGCAAGCAGCTCTTTAAGGCTTCATTGAGTGGCAGCACACAAGATGCTTCCAAAGAAGCAGCTAAATGTTCTTCAAAATCCATGAAGCCTTCATTAAATATATGATCTGCAAAATTACTTATATTTGGATCTTGAATACTGTAGAATATAGCATACCATTGTGGTATAGTGTTGTAGTATATAGTACAGTATATTGTTGTAAACAAAAAATAAAATCCTGAACTCCCTGCTGACTGAATGGACCCCCTCTTGGCCAAGGGCACCCCAGAAAATCCTTAAAACTGAGTTCCTGGCTGTGAAGGGAAGGGAGGTCGGACTTGCCTTGTTATACCGCCTCCCTTTTGGAGTTTAGATACAATTGACCAGCATTAATGTTAAAAAAGATATCATAAGACTGGCAAAACAGACTCTTTGTGACAGTAAGATGCTAAATTATTAACAGGACCTTAGGCCATACAAGGTAAAGGTTAAATCACACCTGCAGACCATCAATTTGCTTAACAGATCACTTGAGTCTGTATATAGTGGCTTGTCTCTGATTAACAGACTTCCTGATCTTAAAACATTCCAAGCCTTTAGATAAAGCTTTATGTCTTTAACCAATTACAATAACCTATAAAACCCTGCTTCGACATGTCCTGCCTTTTCAGCCCAAAGCAATGTATACCTTCCATGCGTTATGACTTTACCTGTAATTCCTGTCTCTCTAACATGTATAAAACTAAACCTTATATACTCAGTTGTCTGTAAAGTCTATATAAGCTTCCCTGCTCTGGGATCCTGTTTTATTCATTTCCCATATTCCCTCCATGTTCAGCATAGTGTGCACTTGGCATTTTTTTTTTTAAGAGACAGTGTCTTGCTCTGCCCAGGCTGGTGTGCAGTGGCACGATCATAGATCACTGCAGCCTCAAACTCCTAGGCTCAGGCCATCCTCCCACCTCAGCCTCCTGAATAGCTGGGACTACAGGTGCAAGCCATCACACCCGGCTAACACATATTATTGGAGCTGATGAAAAAGCCCAGGTGTGAAGTAAGGTACTCAAGGAGGGTGATGGTGCTAGTGGGATAGAGACTAGAGAGGACATCTGGGGCATCTGAAGAAGTCAGCAATAGGACACTCTACTTGCCAAGACTCAGTGATGAAAGACTGAGTTAATCACAGAACTGTTCCCTGCCTACGTGGCTGGGATATGACCAGGAGCAGGTGTGCCCCACTGTAATTGAATGAAATGCTTATAAAGCACTTGCCCTCCTGATATCCCTCATGTGTGCACCATCAGGGTTCTGGTATCAAATGGATTGTAAAATGTTTTAAACAAGACAATTCTGGTGAGGTATTAGGCATGACTAATTCCAGTTTGGACTATCCTGTTCTAGGTGAACATGTACAGGAAGGGACAAAGAAATTCCAAAGTCCTATGTTAGGCAAACAAGAAGGGAGCCAAAAGATTTTCTGGTCCAGACATTGGACCAAAAAAACCCCAACCCTTAAATCAAGAAGGTGGTATCAGGAGAGTGATACCATATTGCAGTTCCATGGCGGTACCCTTGTTATTAGCTTGTTATCAGCTGTGAGAGCTGACTGTCCCCGGCAGGCCTGACAAAGTGACAGTAGGGTACTCACGAGAACAGTCCAGGAGGCCACTCAAGCCAGAGAATCAGATTGTAGATGTCCAGCAGGGTTGGAGATGACATTTCTGGAGCCATCAGAATATAACAAATAAAGAAGACAGGAACTCTCTGAGAAGGGAGGATCTACAGAGGAAAACAAGACAAAGTTAGGATGAAGGGGCATAATCAAGGAAGATAAAGAAGGCCAAACAAAGGCCAAAGAGGTAGAACGAGACAATAATGAATATAATGTACAGAAACCAAAGAAAGGCAAGTTCTGGTGGGAGAGATCAGGCATCAGAATCGCCACGGTGTCTGGCTCGGCAGGCCTTCTGTCACCCCTCACCCTAAGAGCTACAGGGGTGGATCTGGGGCCCTCCGGCCCTGCCAGCTAGAGTGAAGGCTCTTCATTGCTGGCACTGGCTCCCTCCTGTTTCTAGCTACATCACTTTGGGTGCAACTGATCCTGGCGCCTGTGTGGTCTCTCATGAGTCTGACCTCCCCTCTGAGCTTCCTGCTACTTCCAACTTTTGACTCGGGGTCCCCACTTGCTCTGTTCCAGCAATCTAACTTCCAGGCCCTGAATCTGACCACTGACGTTTTGTATTCTCACTCAAGGCCAGCTTCTAGCCCTCTTCCCATCTGGGAGAGAGCTTCCAGAAAGATGCTTTGAGGTTCCGCCTGCACTGTAGAATAAAACAGTGATAAGCACAGTCAAATAGAACAGAAATGCCAAAGAGAAAGAAAGAGTGTGGAGAAGGCAACACGGGTGAAGTTTGAGGGAGCAGTTTCAAGAGCACAAACTCACCCTAGAGTCTAAAAAGAAGGGAGGAGAGTAAAGGACGAAGACAAACAGGAAACCCAAGGATTGCTGCAAGAAATAAGCACCGTGTTGAAGGCTGAGGCCGTTTTCTGACCCAAGGCTGGTTGTCTTCATCTCCCACTTACCCTACAGGGAACCAGTCTCTGAATGAGAACAGCGGAAACTTTCAAAGGAAAGCAATTGGAAACAGCCGGCTTAGGTGACATGTGAGGAGAAGAAAGCATTTCCTTACAGCGGCTTCTGATAAGAACGTGGTTTCAGGCGTTGTCTGCTTACTGCTCCTTCAAAGGAAAGTGCTGGCTGCCCTACTGAGTTCTAAGCTTTCAGTGCCCTATCTCACTTTTCCTGCCCTCCGGAAACAGAAAGAAAGAAAAGGAGGCTGAGCTTCCAGCTCTGCAGGTCCCTATCTCTTCCAATCTCCCTTGGCCAGTCAACTCACTTGCTCAACTTCCTGCTCTGGGCCTTTAAATCTCAGTCTGAAACAAAAGCTGCCAGGACTGTGCAGCTTTCCCCTCTCAATGTGCTTTCAAGCTCAAGACATTTTATTCATACCCTTTATTTAGGAGGACCCCAAAATCTACACATAAAACATAAATTAGCATCAGTTGTTCACATCACCAATGTAGTTGCTCATATTAAAAGGCATCACCGTAGGGTAGCTTTAAAACGTACTGGACACAGGTTTCCTTAATTATTAGTTGACCTTCCTGAGAGTCATGTTCATTTTGAGATAATTATAACCATTCTTTTCTCCTAATAGTCACATGGGTATTCATACTAAGATTTAAAAATTAAATTTATATATATTTATACATTTTTCTCTCAGTCTAAATTTGGCACCACATTTGGGTTTGGAGAGAAGATTGAGTCATAACTTTAAGTTTTCAAGAACTTCATAGAGTGTAAAGAAAAGCTCTCATCCTAAATCAAACAGTTCAGATCGTTGGAGTTGCTTTTTCCTGAGAGAGAAAACAAATGCATAACAGAAACATAAAACTCTTGTGAATTTATTATCACTTGTTCTCTGTTCTTTCATCTGGATCCTGCACATCTGTTGGTTGGTGATTCCTATCAGTGCCAGAGAGCATGTAAGCAAAACCTACAGTTTGTGTTAGTTTCATCTCTTTTAGCAAACGAACCTTGATTGTCTAATTTGTGTCAAGCGCCATTCAAGAGACGTGCAGACAGGGGTAAGGAACATATGCAAAGACCTATCAGACCCTGGAGCCTTCCTAGAAGTAAAAGGTTGGTGGGAGTGATAAATTGCCATTAAACGGCCCTTGCTGTGGCAATTCAATTTCCCTTCTGTTTTTAAAGTGGCCTCTGGGAACAGCAGCAGCTAATAGACCATGTGTTTAATGGGAAGAACCAGGGCTTAAGGGTTCAATAACACCAGGCCTGATTCTCAGCTCCATTACCTATTAGCTGCAATCTTGGTGCAATTAACTAGAGTCCTACGTCACCGAGAAATATGTCATTATGCAATTTCATCATTGTGCGAACATTATAGAGTACTTACACAAACCTAGATGGTATAGCCTACTGCATACACACTGTTAACAAATTCACTGAAAAGGAAAAGAGAAAGAGACTCGATGCAAACAGAGAAGACACAGCCTTCAGTATAAAACAAAGAAAAAAGAGAAGGGCCGCCTTGTGTAGATGAAGTTCCTGCCTGGGTTCCCACTCCAGTCCACTATGCAATTGAGGAAGCTCATTCAGTCCTGATTGGTTGATGCTAAAATTGATGGCAGGTCACAGTTCATTGGTCCAGGTAGCAGAATGGGGCCTTTCAGCAGCAGTTGATTCTGGATGCATAAACAGGAACAGACAGGTTTGAAAGCTCCAAAGTTTAACTACTGTTCACCTTGCACAGGGTGTGTGTATAACCTCTAGTGGGCAAGTGGCTCTCAGCTCCACTCAGAATTTAAACCCAGTTAGGCCCTCAGGATTCATATCAAAGGGTTGGCTCTTTCAGGGCTCACAATACCTAGGCTACATGGTGTTGCTACAGTATGGCCTGTTGCTCCGAGGCTACTAACCTGGACAGCGTGTTACTGTACTGAATACTGTAGGCAATTGTGACATATGGTAAGTGTTTGTGTCTCTAAACATATCTAAACAAAGGAAAGGTATAGTAAAAACACAGTATAAAAGATAAAAAATGGGGGCCGGGCATGGTGGCTCACGCCTGTAATCCTAGCCCTCTGGGAGGCCAAGGCGGGTGGATCGCTTGAGGTCAGGAGTTCGAGACCAGCCTGAGCGAGATCCCGTCTCTACTAAAAATAGAAATAAATTATCTGGACAACTAAAAATATATATAGAAAAAATCAGCCGGGCATGGTGGCGCATGCCTGTAGTCCCAGCTACTCGGGAGGCTGAGGCAGAAGGATCGCTTAAGCCCAGGAGTTTGAGGTTGCTGTGAGCTAGGCTGACGCCACGGCACTCACTCTAGCCCAGGCAACAGAGCAAGACTCTGTCTAAAAAAAAAAGAAAAAAAAAAAAAGATGCACCTGTGTAGGACACTTACTGTGAAAAGAGCTTGGAGGATTAAAAGTTGCTCTGGGTGAGTGAGTGGTGAGTGAATGTGAAGGCCTAGCATGTCACTGTACGCTATTGCAGACTTATAAACACCATACACTTAGGCTACACTAAATTTATAAAAACGTTTTTTTTTCTTCACTAAATTAACCTTAGTTTACTATAACGTTTTTTACTTTATAAACTTTTAAATTTTTTAAACTTTTGAAACTCTCTTGTAGTAATATTTAGCTTAAAACACATTGTATGGCTGTCCAAAAATATTTTCTTTCTTTATATCCTTATTCTATAAGCTTTTTTCTATTTTTAAATGTTTTTATATTATTTTATTTTACTTTTTAAACTTTTTTTGTTAAAAACTAACCACACAACCACACACATTAGCATGGGCCTACACAAGGTCAGGGTCCTCAATATCACTGTCTTCCACCTCCACATCTTGTAACCCTGGGAAGTCTTCCCAGGCAATAATATACACAAAGCTGTCGCTGTGATGTTAGCAATGCCTTCTTCTGGAATACCGCCTGAAGGACCTGCCTGAGGCTGTTTCACAGTTAACTATTTTTTTTAATAAGCAGATGTACACTCTAAAATAATGATAAAAAGCATAGTGAGCTTTTATCACGCCTGTAATCCCAGTGATGTGGGAGGATCGCTTGAGCCCAGGAGTCGGAGGCAGGAGGGAGCTATGATAGTGCCACTGCACTCCAGCCTGGTGAGTCAGCAAGACCCTAAAAAAAAAAAAAATATATATATATATATATATATATATATATATATATAGTAAATACATAAACCAGTAACACAGTTGTTTTTTATCAGGTATTATGTATTGTACGTAACTGGCGGCGCAGTGGGTTTGTTCACACCAGCATCATCACAGATCCGTGAGAGCAATGTTAGGATGGCTGCGACATCACTAGGCGATGGGAATTTTTCCAGCATCATTATAATCTTATGGGACCATTGTCGCATATGCAGTCTGCCTTTCGCTGAAACATCATTATGTGGCTCATGACTATGTTCTAAACTCCAGTTTTCTCATCTGTGAAATACAAGCCAAATGTATACTTTCTAGAGGTTTTACATGAATTAAACCAGTGGAGTTGAATCCAGTGAAGCCCCTGGGGTCAGACTACTTAGGATTCAAATTCTGACTCAACCACTTACTTGCTGTGTGCTTCTGGGCAAGCTGCTTAATGTCCTTAAGCCTCAGTTTCCTCAATATACATAATATTCTCAAAAATGATTCTCAGCTTGTTGAGTAGTTGTGATGAGCACACAGGATTATCCATAGAAAGAATTTGCCATAGTGCCTAGCCCGTAGTAAATGCTGAAATGAATGTGAGCTGTTGTCATAGAGGGCACCATGCACAATAAATGTTATTTCCTGCTCTTAACCAGGTTGCAGGTTAATAGGAGGCAGTTGTGCTAGAAGTGCCCAAAGGCAGATTCTTCTCTTTACAAGGAATTTCTGTTTTTTTCTTTTTTTCTTCTCCTTTCAAGAGTGTTCTGGTAGACATTAGCAAAACACCTGGGGGAGAGAAACCTAGAAAGCCTTTAAGTGTATATATTTCCTTCACCATGAAATGCATGTGCTTTTAGAAGAAGCAGGCTCCTGGAAAGGGGACAGTTAGTGTGAGTGCCTGACTATAAATAAAGCATAAAAGAAGAGACGTTGTAAGTCCCAATTAAAGATAGATCATTATTACCATTAATGTCTTCATTAGCAATGTTTTTCTATATACACTTTTTTAGAAGTACATAGGTAATTTTATATTCAAGGGGTAATTGTGTAGGTATTTCAAATTAGAGAAAAACAGCCCTTGGGTAGTAGCTAAATTTTTAGCTTTGGAATAATATTCAGAGTTCATATGATTAACTTAAATTTTTTGGTTGGGAGCATGGCCTTGTCCCTGCTCCTGGCCCCAGGCAGGCCCCCACACCCACCAGCCTTGCCTGGGTCCCTTCTGGGCTCTTCCACGTCTTCACTTGGTCCAGTTCTGCTGCCCTGCCTGCAGGAGCTTTGTCCATGCTTAGCAAACACATCTAGGATTGGGTATCATTTTTGCTCAGTGTGTGCCTGGGCATTCCAGATTCCCAGGCAATTCTGATGTTTACGGTGCCAAGAAAACATAACCGGATTTATGATTTTCACTATAACAACTCTTGCAGGGTCTTACCATTTTGCAGATATAACAACTCCCCCACTTTTCCTATTTGTATGATGACTTTCTCATGCCAAGATACACCAAATTAATATGCTTGTAAAAGTGATATTTCATGGTTACCAGGGCTGGGGGTAGGGGTGGGTAGGGAGTTATTGTTTAACAGGTACAAAGTTTCTGTTTGGAATGATGACAACATTTTGGAAATGGACATTGGTGATGGTTGCACAACATTGTCAATGTACTTAAGGCCCATGAATTACCCACTTAGAAATGGTTAAAATGGTAAATTTTGTCACATGTATTTTACTACAATTAAAAAAGTGATATTTAGGCATTATGGTTTCATCCTTGTATGTAGACACAGTACTTCTAGTCAGGTGGCACTAGTTTTAATTGTCTGCCTTTTGGGGATGGAAACCTATAGTAAAAATGCTTCTTCCCAGAGGTCAAGGTGACCAGAATGCTCTGCTTCCTCGAGCCTGTTAATTAATTGCATAGAAGTAGATGCTTGGAAAGTACTTGAAAATTTGCTACATTTTGGAAGCTCTAAACATCCTCCTTTCAACGCCATCCACCCTTTCAACGGCACCCATAAGCCAGTTTGTGGCCCACTTGTTTGTGCGTCTCATCATACGTGGTAAGTGCCGTGAATGGAGGAAGCAAGTGTCTCTCAAGTGAGCACTCAGTGTCTAGGGGGCTGACTAGGTGTGATGGAACACATGGTAGCTTTTTCCACACAAAATAATGGAAATAGTTGTCATTTAGCAACTTTTCACTTAGAGGAAGGGTTTTCAAGAATGATTTAAGTCGAGTGAAGGATAGGTGTAAAAGTCACATCTTCCTACTCCCCATGAGTCAGTTCTTGACCTTCCCATTCCACTTAATGTGAAATTTTAACTAGCACTATCCAATCCCGGGATTTGGTTGGGGCATCTATATTTTATAAGTAACAAATGCTCTAGCCAGGGCAACAGAGCAAGACCCTGTCTCAATCAATCAATCAATCAAAGCAATGAATCTTCACAGAAAAACATAAACACATTTTTAAAGTTCTGATGTTTAATATTAATGTTGGTGAAATCATCTCCTGAGACTAGAACGGATTAATTTCTATTCTTCGGAAGGAGTGGCTAGGATAAAGATGAGGGCAGATGGCCTTACACATTCTTATACACCTCAGTGTGATTGCAGGAAGAATTGTGCCTATGGAACAGAGATTGTCTCTCTCTCGCTCTCCAAGCTTCTTTCTTCCCTCAGTTCTTTTGTCTTTGAGCCTTTTCCTCTGCCTCTTTCTCACACGGGCACACTGCTGTACTGATCACACTTCACATTTGCCTAGCATTCTTTTCTTTTCATTTAATCCTTGAAACAACCCTGTGAGATAGAGGGTGGTTAAGGCAAATATTATTATTATTGCCATTTTACAGATTAAAAAGAGATATGTAAAGGTGAAGTGACACACAGCTAGGTGTAGGAAGAACCCATCCTGAAAGCCACTTCTTGTGACTCTGGTCTAGAGCTGGGTCTCCAGCTGGAGCCAGGATTCTGGGGATCATTTGGTTCATGAAGGGAACAGGGTCAGAGCACTACCAGACATATGGCATCAGTGACTTTGACAAGTGGCAGGTGTGGAGCCCAGCACAATTCATTAAGTTCCCCTGAATATGCTCCCAGGAGCTGTTATCCTGGCTGCTGAGTGGCCTCCATCCATCTACCCATCCATCTACCCACCCATCCAGAATGAAGGGGAGCAAAGGGGATGTTCTGTTGGAGGAGGCCAAGAGACACACCTGGATCCCGAAGACCATGATGGTGAGCTCTTCTAAAAGTCAAAATTGACAACTGAATTCAGCCACTTTTAGTC
The DNA here is from genome assembly GCF_020740605.2 of Lemur catta. Taxonomy (NCBI): domain Eukaryota; kingdom Metazoa; phylum Chordata; class Mammalia; order Primates; family Lemuridae; genus Lemur; species Lemur catta. The sequence continues at coordinate 109,351,449 of NC_059129.1, forward strand.
AAGATAGCTGGGAAGCCATCACAATAAAATTATCTCTCAAAATGTAAATTCAATTGTCATCTTGAATTATTACTCAGGTAATTCTATTAATAGCTATGCAAATACAGGATTTGAGTAACTTAATTTAAAAACAGGTTTGTATTTCCCTTCTACCTTAAAGGATTGATTTAGTTATGTAAAAATGCAAAAGATTAGCAAAATCATCTGAATATTTTGACTAATTGATATCTGTCATATTGGATTGTCATAACTTAAAAATTCTTCATCAGCTTCTTAAATTAAGCCTATATTTTCCCTTTTTATTACATTAAAACAAGAAATCCTGGGCTTTCAATGTGCACCAAAACCAGTTTCTATTTTTTATTCTCCATTGCCATTTGCAATTACCCAGAGAGGAAAAGAATTGTGAGAAAAACCCCACCCAGAATACAGTCAGGTGACAATTCACATTCTTTTTCCTAAGATGCTTAACTGTGACAAGCAAAAGCCAATTCAAAAATAGATCTTTGGGGCACCCTCTGGTGGCTGAAAAGAGTCACGAAATCAGTGTCCACGTGTACAAGATCGTAAAACTCACCCGCTAGGACCCAGAAGGCCAGTGATCTTTGTGGCTTTTCTCAAACAGCCATCATGAAATTTTCCATACAATATTGAAAACGTATCCAGATCAGGAAAGCAGGAAGGAGTGGAAAGAATTTTGAATCATAAGACTTGGGCTTGAGCCAGAGCTCTTGTCATTTACTAGCTATGGGAACCTCTGTCTGGCAGGTCAGTTTCCACAGAGCTGAGGATGAATCTGGAATTTCTCACTGGAGATAAGAGGCAATGTCAAAGCTGGAGGGGTGGAGGATTCTATTTATCTGATGTGTCCAGAAAAGGCAACTCTATAGAGACAGAAAGTAGATTAATGGTTGCCTGGGGCTGGGGAGGAGGATAGGGATTAACTATAAACGGGCATAAGGCACCTTACTGGGGTGACGAAAATGTTCTAGAACCTGATGGTAGTGAATGTTGCACAACTCAGTAAATTTTCTAAAAATCATTGCACTGTACATTTAAAATGGGTGAATTTTATGGTATGTCATTATACTTCAATAAAGTTGTTTTTAAAAAAACAACTGGGGGAAAAACCTGAGTGGATAACTCCTAGAGACATCTGGGAATAGAGCCAGGAAGCCTGTCCCTTGTAACTGGGTGGGAGGAAGAGGACCGTGAAGCAGGGAAGAGTGATCAGGAAGAATGACGGGAACAAGTGCTGACGTTGGGAACTTTATTTTGTCCTTCGCTCAGGCCTAGGTGGCTGACTTGAGGGCTGAAAGGCCACCACCTCCCATGGCAGGTGTTCGGGGGTGTTCCTGACGGAGCAAGACTGGCAAAGCTGCCAACTTGACGCAGCTGCAGCAAAATGGCCTTTTTGAAATATAAAAACCATGTTGTCTTCGCTACTTTTCTCAGTAACAGGTTCTCTAATGGGGCTTGGGAATTAGATGAGATTAAGGAGCGAGCTGGGGAGAGAATATCTACTTTTTACATTACTTACTAGTAGAAAACGTGAAAGTCAGGATTTATAAAAGTACCAGAAGAAGATTCAAGTGAATATTTCTGTAAAATTAGGAAAGAGACAAACTTGTTAGGAATAACAACCAAACCAGAAACTCTAAAAGAGACAATAGATGGACTTATTTATTTAAAAAAAAAGAAAGACAAAAAGAAAAAATTAAGACACAAATGATATATTAAGAAATGATACTATATCATACATACCAGACAGAGGTCTACTATCCTCAATATAGCAGGTACTTACAAACCAGAGAAATATGGGCAAAGGACGGGTTAAGACCAAAGGAAAAATAAATGAAGACATACCATCTGTCAACATATGAAACAGCATTCAACCTGGCTACTAATTAATAACTGTTATTAAGAAAATAATGAGCTATTTTTCACTGGGATTAGCAAATATTAAGATTAATGCTGATTACCACCAGTGTTCAGGTAGATTTGTATAGGTTTCTGGGAGGTAACTTGGCAGTATACCTCAAAATATAAATATGAAAACCTTTTGGTCCAACAATTCCATTTTGGGGAATTACTATATGGTAATAATTATACATGTGTGAAAAGATATATACATTAGGGTGCTCATGACTGAGTTATTTGTAAAGGCAAAAAATAGGAAACTTTTCAAATGCCCATCAGCAGGGATTTGATTAGGTATTATAGATCTATTCAGTAGAATATCTACAGGAATTAAAAATGAATATGATCTATATTTTAGATCATGGGGGAAATGTTTATGTTATGTTGCTAAGTAAAATAAATCAATGTCATAAGAGCATAGATAATATGCTCACATTTTTGTTCAAAATTATACTCTGTGTGTGTGTGTCTATGTGCATGTATGTATGACATGAAGATGCATTACCCAGATCCCCCATCTGTCCCTTCAGGGAGTGTGTCAACTGAAGAGCCACCTCTCCCATGCCCTTCCCTCCTGGGTAGGTAGAGTGGGCACGTCTTGATTGAGGCAGGAATATGAGACCAGGCCATTTTGGCCCAAGACAATACAACTCTGATGGGCCATTTCCACTGCAAAGCTCTTGTGGGGTCAGCCCAGGCTGTTGTTAGGCCTGCAATGAAGCTTGACTCCTCTCTCTACCCAATTTTGGTTTTTGCCCTCCTTTTCATAAGTGCTGACCCCAAAGACAATTCTTAAAAGACATCCTGCACAACAAGCTCCATATCAGAATCTGCTTCTCAGAAAACCCAACCAGCAATTTTTATAACTATGCAATGAACAAATTCTGGAAAATAAAATCCACCAATTATTTTGTATTGGATGGGTTTTATTTTATAATTTCTGGCATTGTCTGATTCTTTTTCCTTTTTTTTTTTTTTTAGAGATGAGGTCTCCCTATGTTCACTGCAGCCCTGAACTCTTGGGATCAAGCGATCCTCCTGCCTCAGTCTCCTGAGTAGCTGGGAATACAGGTGTGCACCACAACACCTCACTAATTTTTTAAATATTCTGTAGAGACAGGGTCTTGCTATGTTGCCCAGGCTAGTCTCAAACTCCTGGGCTCAGGCGATCCTCCCACCTCAGCCTCTCAAAGTGCTAGGATTACAGGCATGAGCTACCATGGCCTGTCTGATTATTTTAAAATTGGCATTTGTTATTTTTGTCATCAGATAACAATAATAAAGCAGTTTTCATTTTGGAAAATACAAAGTTAATGGTTTAGTTTTAGTCTGGTCAAAATGGCTACCTCAAAGTGTCTGTATCAAATGACAGGATCCAACCCATCTGGTGTGTGTCCTTCTTAGTGGGGTAGGTAAGCTTTTCTGAACACCCTTCTGCTCCATATCCTTCCTCCTGCTCTAGGCATTGGACCTGGTACTTCTATCACATTGTTATGGAGCATAGTTGAGGTTGACTGTGAAGTGTAAGATGAGGAGTAATTTGGGGGGATGTGAGGAGCTGTAGAAGATGACTACGCTGCAGGGATGGGAGTAGAGGGAAGCAGAATGCTATTCATACATGTTGACAAATTCTCAAGTCTTGTGTAGTTCCGGGTAGTCTCACTCTCATCATGAACAGGTGGAACATATGCCTTGGGAGGAGAGTCAAATGGTATCTGCCACCCAGATTCCTCAGAGCCTTGGACTGTTTGGCAAAATCCGTATCCTGCCCACACCAGAAGCATCTGTCTTTTAGTTCCCCTTTGAGTGTTTTGTGGCTTTTTCAGATTTTGGCTGCATCTTGTGGTTGTGTTCTGGGGTGTAAGGGAACTGTAGGGTTAAAGTCATTGCTGCTGAGAACAAAGTATATTTTGGCTAACTCAGTCTTAGGAAATATTGAATTAGCTATCAATTGTAGCAGAGACTATGAGTTAGTCCCTAAAATCCATCCTCCTCTTCTTCACTTAGTAAATACAAAACCCAAGCTTTTGGTGGCACATGGCTATCCAGCTAAAAACTGCATTTCCAGCCTCCCTTGCAGCTAGATGTGATTAAATGAGTCAATTCTGTGAGCAGAATTGAAGTTCCAGGTTATCTCCTTAAAGGAAGTGACTTTGTCTTTTCCACTCTCCTGCTAGCTGGGATGCAGACCCAGCAGATACGGTGGTGAGGTATCTGTGCAACAGCCTAAGGGATGAACAGGCAACATGACAGAAGAAGCCTGGAATCTGTTGCAATGGAACCAACATAGTATCCCTTGACCACTTACACTTGAACTGTTATGTAAGACAGAAACAAACTTCTTTCTTGTTTTTTGTTCTTTGCGGTTTTGTTTGTTTGGTTTTGCTTTTGTTTTTTGAGACAAGGTCTTGCTCTGTCACCTAGGCTAGAGTGTAGTGATGCAATCATAGCTCACTGCAGGCTCCAACTCTGGGTTTAAGCGATCCTCCTGCCACAACCTCCTGAATAGCTGGGACCACAAGCACGCACCACCACACCCAGCTAATTTTTAAATTTTTTGTAGAGATGGGTCTCACTATGTTGCTCAGGGTGGTCTCAAACTCCTGGCCTCAAGCAATCCATCCACTTCAGCCTCCTAATTCTTTCTTGTTTAACCCACTGAATTTTGGGAAGGGAGAAGTGTGAAATAATCATTGGTTTTATACTATACTCACAACTCTATTATAGTGTTTATAATACTCATGTAATTCTTTTTTACTTCTCTGTGTACCTCCCTAGACTATTTCTTTCTTTCTGAACTACTAGCACGTAGGAGGCATTCCATAAGTATTTTTAAAATGTGTAAATAATTGAATGGTGGGAAAATTTATGGGAAGCTAGGGAACTAAATATAACTTCAGTTTCACAATTCTGTGTAACTAAAGTTTCCCCAGTCCTCTCTAGCCTGGAAGGGGGAGGGGACATATAATTAAAGCCCCATCAACAATGTCTAGCAGGTGGGAGGGGGGAGGAGGGGATGGTATATTCACACCTGATGTGCACCATCCTGGGGGATGGGCATGCTTGGAGCTCTGACTCGGGTGGTGCAAAGGCAATATACATTTGTATCTAAACATTTGTACCCCCGTAATATTCTGAAATTTTAAAAAAATGCAAGGAGATAGCAATTATTAATGCATGAGTATTCATAGCTTTCCCTTCCCTTAGCCCAGAGGAAAATTCTGGTGTTTCTTGCTATGCATTCTGTTCCACTTCACCCTATCCGGATCAAACTCACAGCCATCTCTCAGATCAGGTTCATCAGTGTGAGGAGCAGCCCGGGGACGGAGGGTTTGCGTCAGGGAAACAGGGAGGGGGAGGCCTGAGGAGCCACAGTATACAGTATGCGAGAGGGTAGGAGCCTGGGAAGAAGGGGGAGTGAAGGTTATAAACTATATTTCTTTTTTTCTTTTTGAGACAGAGTCTTGTTCTGTCTCTGCAGCTAGAGTGCAGTGGTGTCATCATAATTCACTGCAACCTCAAACTCCTGGGCTCAAGCGATCCTCCTGCCTCAGCCTCCTGAGTAGCTGGGACTACAGATGTGCGCCACCATGCCCGGCTAATTGCTTTCTACTATTTGTAGAGGCAGGGGTCTGGGGGTCTTGCTCTTGCTCAGGCTGGTCTTGAACTCCTGGCCTCAAAGTGATCCTCCTGCTTTGGCCTCCCGGAGTGCTAGTATTACAGGTGCGAGCCACCCTATATTTCCTTTTGAACATCACTTGAAAAGAAGAAAAGACTAGAATTAATTTGCTTTTGATTGCTGCTCTGTGTTCTCTGAAAGCAACACCACAGAAAAAGCCTGGGCAGAGGACATTGGGACTTGTTTTTCCCTCTACACATTAGTAGCTAAAGTTTTGCTGGCTTTCCAGCCCACCTCTCATAAGAGGATTCTGCCCCTTCTCCAATTCACAAATTATTTTTAAAGAGTCCCTGGGTATTGCTTCTCCTGTAGAAACAAATTCTGGCCCACACTGTGGTGCTGGCTGCCACAGTCACAGGGAGGCAGCCCCAGCCTCCGTAACTGCCGCTGCTGTCCTGCGGGAAGTCTCTGCCCAGAGCACCGTCTTCATGTGCACCACACATCTTCCACCATCAAGGACGGCTTTCCCTGGAATCTTTACTGTGCCAGAGTCACGCTAGGACCCTCACAAAGGTGGAGGGAATGTTCTTTTCCCCTTGCCTGACCTTGTCTTGCCTTCACCTTCCACATTCCCCTCCTTTTTCCCTACAGATACGAGTCTATAGCCCGGGGCTGGCAAACTTCTCTTTGTAAAGGGGCAGACAGTAACTATTTCAGGTTTTGCAGGTCACATCCATCTCCGTCACATATTATTCTTTGTTGTTTTTTCTTCTTTATAACCTATAAAAAGTGTAAAGAGTATCACTAACTTGCAGACAGTACAAAAACAAGCCCTGAGCTCGATTTGGCCCTCCAGCCAAAGTTTGCAGAGCCTTGGGCTCTAGGAATTGCCCAAAGAACTGGTACACATGATACAAGTCCTCCTCATCTTAATTTTTCTCCCAGATACATATGCAAAAGTCAGAAATAAACTGGTGTTAGTCTAGTTAAACTAATCTGCAGCCAAGTGAACTGAGCTTGAGATCTCTGTCAGCTTTTCAGCTGCAGACTAAACAGTCTGTGGGTTAGCACACCTGAGCTGCAGCGTGGGACAACCACAACTGGCCAATGGTTGCCTTGGAGTTTGAGGTCCAAATGTATCTTTAGGAGAGTTGATAAACCCACTTTGTTATTTCTCAGTCTTCTGGATTCACAGCATGAACACATAGCTGGAAAATGTTTCTGAGCTCTATCAAGCATTAATAATTTGTTTAAATGATCCAGAAACCTACAGCCAGATTACTGAATTTTTAATATTCAGGAAGTTGAGTTGATTAGAAACAAGACTACTGACTTGTAAAAATGCATCTTGTTGTTGTCATTTGACAAGTGTAATTTTGCTTCAGTTATTTAACATACAGCTTCTCCTGGTTGGTAAGGAAATGATCTGCTGTGAATGTGCAAAGCAGTGACATTTGCGTAACATGGGGCCTCGGGGCAGCCACTGTGTGGCTCATTTCTGCTGAACAGTGAGATCCCTGCTAGACTGCGTGGGTGAAGAGGCGCAGGCCTTACTGGAATTTCTGTTTTACCAAGGAGAATTAGGGAATATTTACCAAATGGGATTTCTGTGTATCCATATTTATAAGCACAATTCCAGAGTGTATAAGGCCATAAAATTAGTCATTTATTTAGTAAACATTCTGTGAGGCCCTGTGCTGAGTGCTGATACTGAAACATTTAAGCACAGTGAATGTATTTGCTCAATAAAAAATCATGACTCATCCTAAAGAAAGAATATTTAAAATAACTGTCCTAATGTGTGGCCACCTTACGTAGAAGACATAAAGCCTGTCACTATTTGTAGCTCCCAGCATTGCAAAGTCTATGCAAAAATACAAAGTAAAACACATACTCACACATACACACATCAGTGCTTTTTATGGGAATGGAAAAGGAAGCTAGGTCTCCCTAATTAAAGGATATATTCTCTAACCTTTTACATATTTGAAAGCTAATTTAAGCTCTGAAGAGAAGCCTCGTCCATTAAGTGATCATTGGGATGCCCCAAGGCAGCTGTAGATCCCGAATGTAATCATTGAAATGTCAGCATCTTCCCTCTCCTTTTCCGCAGCGATACAGAGAGCTCCATTGTCTATTCTCTCAGGCAGCTTGTGCTGGCAGATTCCCCCTGAACTCACAGAGGGCAGTTCTCCTGCCTTGGGAACGCGGTGGGGGGAGGACGGCTCTGCTCTGCCAGTTAGTTCAGCTCAAACAGCTCGGGCTGGCTCCAGGCCCGGCACTGACAGGGAGGAAGTCTCCAGCCCGAGGCCCGGCCCTCGCTGGGATCAGAGCCCACTGACCTGCACCGCTGACCTCAGCACTGGGCAGAGCCAGGACCCCCAAACATCACTGCGGGATGTCACGAGGACAAGCCCCGGGCTCTGTGTGCTGAAAATCCGCATTTGAGGGTTCCTCTTGGATGATACCCAGAGATGATAGAAGGAAACTGAGTTCTGGACAAACAGAAAGAATATGCATGGAATGAAAGAAACAGTTGTGTCTCGTGTGTGTGTGTGTGTGTGTGTGTGTGTGTGTGAGAGAGAGAAAGAGAGAGAGAGCACATGCGTGCATGCACACGTTGGGGCTCACGGGTAACCTGTGCTGTAATAACGTCCTTTGTCTCTGACCAGGAGTCTTGTGTCTTCTGCCAGCAACGATGAAGCCGTGACTGGCTCACCTGTTAGCTTTCAAGCAGGGCCAAGCTCAGCTCCTTCACGGTTCTTGACATTATTATGTCTTGTCATCTCTTTGGGTCATCATTTGACTTGGGGTTGGGGGAAATTACAGTGAAGATGATGTGAAAAGGACAATCACAAAGTGGCTAATGTGAGATTAATGCTGCTCTCTTCAGGACCCTGCCAGCTTCCTGGTTATCTGTACCCTTTCTTTGTCCCCATCAGGCCAGCACATTTCGGGCACAAACCTAGTTATTGGTCACTAATAGTTCCACCATGTAGTGAGCACCCCTGTGTACCAGCCACTCCTCAATACATGATCTCTGTATCTTGCAACAGTTTTGAAAGCTTAGTATTGTCCTTGACCTGAGGCTAAGAAGGGTTATGAAACTTGTCCAAGATCATTGAGAGATACAGGCAGGATTCCTACTCGGGTTTGTCTGGTAGCGAAGTTCAGTTTCTTTCCCCCACAACCCCATGCTACCTTGGCTAGTCCATGAGGTTTCAGAGGAAAGTAAGAAACGTTTTAGTGGCAATATTAGCCACTTTGCTTAACTTCCTCTCCCCAAATGAATACCACCACGCTGTTTCCAATTTTATTCGACCCCTATTATTGCCAATGCACAGCCACTCCTCAGCCTTTTTCCCATTAGCGTCTCTTCTTGAATACAGAGATATTAATAGTATGTGTTCACATGATGTAAGAGAATAATGGCAGGAGGTGCAAGATGAACTGGCACTTCACAGCAATGGGAAAGTAATCCATGACCTCAGCTTCCAGCGCGTGGGTTTAATGTGTGTCCACCGGAAACCTGAGTTGGGAGCTCACGTCTCTGCATCTCTTCCATGGGGGCTCGTTTGAGGGATGGCTGCCATCCAGCCTGTATTTCCAGGAAATGACACTTCGATTCCTGGTAGTGTTCACTTTAAAAAGAAGGCAATTTTGATGATTCTTAAAAGGGAAAGAGCATCTGAAGACAGGTTGACTGAAAAGATAGAAAAATCCACAACTCACTTTCATTTTCAGTTGAGTGGCTCCTGCTGCCACATCTGTGCTGGCTGTGAAATTCCCTGTGGTCTGTGAGCAGGTGGTGGAACCTCCGCTAAATGAGCTACCAACTTAAACATTTCCAGGCACCCCCTCTTTTCCCCCGAATTCGCCAAGCTTCTCAGCCTTGGGGATGCCTTGGGGCATGGAAGATTTGAAAACAAAAATGTGTTTACAAACTCACCCTCACCATCGGATGAAATGATACTATATTTTCCCAGCAGAATTTGTATTCATTGCTGCCTTTAGGAGTACAAGGGCTGTCAGGGAAGTATCCAGCCATTGTTAATATAACGAGAACAGTCACATGGCTGGATACCGGACGGCCCTCGTATAGGCACACTCTAAAATACATCAGAGTCAATAGCTTGATGACAATTTAAACTCTCATTAGGGTCGAGTTAGTGAAAATTATATAGTTGAGAAGCCATTTGGCTAGGCAGAGATGCAATAAGACCAGAGACTATAGGAGGAATAGGGAGATGGTTCCAAAGGGTAGAGAATGGAAAATATTGGTACATGAAATAACTGGATTGATCCAAGTCACTGTAGCTAATCAAGGAGGCCCAGTGAAGGGCAAGAAATTTGAAAACTCTCCTTTACTGGTACGCTTGTTCTTACTCACAGGGGTACAATGAAGAGAAAGGTTATGAGATCAACGGCGGGAACTGGGCCTGGCCTTGGAGGGTGTGCCCAAGGAGGTTCCTAAAAGGAAAGAAGACACATGATGTACAGTTTTGAATCTGTTTGCCAGCAGCTTCTGGCCTCTTCTGTGGACAGTCAAACCAGCCACAGCTGGTTGGCGTCCCTGTCAACTCAGCCAGCTGCTGGCTGTTTTGTGATTGACATGAACGCCCATCATTACAAGTCTCCTCACTTCGGGCTGGGTTTGCCAAGCCATCCTGTGGGTTTATTGGCAGGAAAGATTCTCTCATTTTCCAAAAACCTCAAGTTTGTGTGGCTTGGTGGCTTGTGAAACGTGGTTTACTTCCTATTGATGTAATTTTGTTGTTTTTGGTTTTGGTGTGAAAATCGTGACACAGCTTTTAAGGGAATAGGATGTTAAAGACGAGGTACAGGATGCCGTGAAAGTTGGGGCACATGGCCCTGTCGCTTTGTGTATTTCTCTGTAAAGTATTTCTGCCCATCCGTCTGTGGGCTTGGGCACGTTCTCTGCTTTTCTCTGCATCATTTCTCTTTTAAACTATCTTTCTATTTCTCTCTTCAGTTTTTGCCTCTTTTTCCCCACCCTTTCCCCTCTTTTCCTTCCCATTCATTTATTCAAAGTTGGATTGAGTGTCAACCACTGCATATTGTCTTTAAAAATGATAAAATGTCCCCTCCCTTGCAAACCTGAATCTAGCAGCTTTTTCATGTAGGTACCTTGTTCTGCCTTATTTTCCATGGGTCAGTGCCCTTTGAGGGAAAAAAAAAAATTTGTTCTTGACCATTTCCCTGATCTGGGATGGCGTTTCCTGAGGATTGTACACCACGCCTATCCCACATTAGTCTGTGCAGAATGTTGATGTCCCTCAAAGCTGGTAAGACATAAGTTGCTAAAATGACGACACAAGTGCCCGGGTGTAGAGAGAAATGAGACAAAAAATCTACAAAAATGAAACATTTAATTAAGCTTCCTGATTTTAAACTTTTTCAAACATGAAACATATGGCCCTACAAAGCATGGAACAAGAACCAAAAATCTGACAAGCTGGTCAAAGTTTGAATTTCTTTCAAATCTACAAACAAGGCGTTTAAATGTTAAAATGATTCAGACCCATGACTGGGATGCCCTCTAATTTATTTTTCCCTTTAAATAGCCAGAACACAGACCTCCTAAGGGGCTCAGGCTACGAGCGCCTTCGGAATCCTAAACACGACAAAGCCTCCAGAGCCAGCACCAAGTCACCTTGCATGAAGTAGGGACTGAGTACACATGGGTTGAAATTCAAAATGCTGGAAATCATTTTTCTCCTACTGCATCCAGTAACACACTAAGATTCTCCCCATTGCCTATAATTACTGGAAGACCTCATGTTTCACACCAGTAACTCTAGTATTAGTAGGAAACTCAGAAGACATGAGGAAAGACAGAATTCATTATTCATGAGAGTACTGCCGTCCTCTGAGGAAGCCCAGCGCACTTACTGCCTCTCATCGATGAGGCGGTGCGCTCATTGTCTATGGCATCCCTGGGTGGGCTCGCTGGAGAGCACGGCAGCTAATTATCTAACCCTCTTCGGCCTTAATTAAGCTGCCCTTTCCTGTCTGTCGTACCATTTCATGGGTACTATTTCAATGTAAGTTGAGACATTTCCTGCTTTATTTATTTTACTCCCATTATAGAGCTGCATTCAGATAATATCTTTTAAAATATGACCCCATTAAGCTTCACTTTTCTAAGGAAATGCACATATGCTCACATATTTTGTATTTTAACATGAGGTGAATTCGCTTAAAAGATTAATTTCTTTTTTACCTCCTCCTCCCCCTCCTGCTCCTTCTTAACTGATGGTCTGTGAGTGTCTTGGTTTGCGGGGTCAGCCATAACCACGTACCACAGACTGGGGGGCACAAGTGATAAGCTCACTTTCTCACAGGTCTGGAGGCGAGAAGTCCCAGCCCGCGGTGTTGGCAGCGTCATTCCTTCTGAGGGCAGAGGGAAGAGCTGCTCCAGGCCTCTCTCCTTGGCTTGTAGGTGGCCGTCTTCTTCCTGTGTCTCCACACGACCTTTCCTCTGTGTCTGTGTCCACATCTCCTCTTCTTATAAGGACAACAGTCATTCTAGATCAGCACCCACCCTAATAACCTCATTTTAACTTAATTGCCTCTGTAAAGACCTTATCTCCAAATACAGTCACATTCTGAAGTATTGGGGATTTTGGGAGGTCAGGTGGGGGGCAAAATTCATTCCATAGTAATGAAGAAATGGTGAGATTTCCAAGGGGAGGTAGTAGAATATATGGTCAAGGGCACCATCTCCGGTGTCAGATCACATGGGTTCAGATCTCAGCGTTCCCACCCACCACCTAGGTAACATGGGCAAGTCTCTTAAGTTTCTGCCCTTCAGTTCCCCCATCTGTAAAATGGGCTAATAATGATATTTCCTGCAAGGAGCTTTTGTGAAGATCAAATAATTGTTTGCTATAATAATTGCAAGCTTTTCCCTTAAAATGCTTAAAGTGTGTTTATGCATTTTCTTCATAGGGGAAAGGAACAGTGACCAAGCATGTCTGTCTTACTATTCAGCACAGTGCCCGGCACACAGTAGGGACGTAACACTCGTTGGTGTTGAACAATCCTACAAAGGAGATATCAGCCATTTTTTTGGTGTTCAGAAGCTTAGGGTTTGGCAGTCACAAAGCCAGTGCGTAGCAGCTCTACCAGGCACCCAATCCTGGGTTCTCTCCATCATCACACCTGTACGTGTGCCCAACTGTGTGTTGCCAATATTCAGCCTACTGTCTGCTGTGTGAGATTCTGGGATTTTGCTAAAGCTTCTGATGAACCAAATCCCTTTGAGGACCTTGTGGATTTGGAATCCGAGTGCCTTCCCTGCACCTCCCAAAGGAATCCCATTATTAAATGTATGTTCTTTCAGATCATAGGTTTCTATAAAATGGACACAGACCTCATGGCTCAGAGGGTTTCAAAGCCCTGTTGCAACCTTGCTCTTCGGGTATGCATTTTCAAAGTCTTCAGAAGACAGAGCAGTTTTTGCCCTCCCCTCCGCCCGGCCCACTCCTCAGCTGGCCTCTGTGTCTGCTGAAAGTGCCCAAATGAGAGTGATTTTTGAAGAAATGTTTTCATCATGAGAGTTGAATGCAGGCAAGCCTCTGGCTTTTGCTTGTCATGTTGCGGGTTCCCAGCCTTTTTAGCTCCTCTATCAGATACTTCGTGCCCCCTAGTGGTGCGGAGCAGCAAAAAGAACCAGCTGACCTAGATTCCGTTTCCAGGGCTGACTATTCACTCATGAGAACAATCACTGTTGCAGTCAAGCAAGAGCAGGAAACAAACAAAAACCCCTTCAGGGTGGTGCTCCAGGGTCTAGCTACTGTTAAACTTTTTAGTGAGGAAAGGCTCTTCATGAAAAATCGTATTTGAGCATATGAGATACAAAATGAAAAAGGAGGGGCCACACCTTACCATCCTCCAGGGACATCGTTCTCAGCGTGCTCTATGTGGACGGCCCTGCCCGGCATTGCGAGGTACAGCCACCCTGCAGTGTCCCTACGTTTCTGTGATGCTGAACCAAGGCACTGGCCTATGCATCAGACTATGTGAGCAGCAGCTGGGGTCGGCATGCAGAGGAAAGGGGAACCACCCTCAGCCCAGCACCCTTGCCTGGCTTAGTGGGCATCAGGAGAGGGCTGCCCCTCACTTTCCTTTCCGGAAGCAAACAATGACCGAACGGGAGATGAGCCAAGAGTCCTTATGAACTTTGGTTACTCAGTCGTGCCCTGCCTTGCCCCGACACAGTCATGTTTCTTCCGGAAGTTATCCTGATACGGCTGGGGGACCACTGGCTTTGGAACCAAACAGATCTGGCTCCACCGCAATTCATTTGTTAGCTGTGTGACCTAGAAAATTAACTTAGCCCCCCCCCATCCTGTTTTTATCTGTAAAGCCTGGTTAGTGATACTTTTCCCACAGAATTGCTGTGAGAACTAAATAAATACCTATCTCATATATATTATACGTATACAATCATGTGTCACTTAATGGTAAGGATATGTTCTGAGAAATGTCTTGTTAAGCAATTTTGTCACAGAGTGTACTTACACAAACCTGGATAGCATAGCCTACTACACACCCAGGCTACATGGTACAGCCTACTGCTCCCGGGCTGCAAACCTGGACAGCACGTTACTATACTGAATACTGCAGGCAATTGTGACACAATGGTAAGTATTTGTATACCTAACTGTATCTTAACATAACAAAGGTACAGCAAAAATACAGTATAAAAGATCAAAACTGGTACACCTGTATAGGACACTTACCATGAATGGAGCTTCCAGGAGTGGAGGTTGCCCTGGGTGAGTCCGTGAATGAGTGGTGAGTGAGTCTGAAGGCCCAGGACGTTCTTATACACTACTGTAGACTTTTTAAACACCGTATACTTAGGCTATACTAAATTTATTTAAAACAATTTTCTTTCTTCACTAATAAATCAACCTTACTTTAACTTTTTTACTTTATAAATTTTTAATTTTTTTTAACTTTTGATTCTTTTATAGTAACACTTAGCTTAAAACACAAACACAATGTACACCTGTACAAAAATATTTTCTTTCTTTATATCCTTATTCTACAAGCTTTTTTTCTATTTAATTTTTTTTTTTTTTTTTTTTTTTTTACTTTTTAAAGTTTTTAGTTAAAAATGAAGACACAAACATACACATTGGCCTGCCTACACAGGGTCAGGATGATCAAGATATCACTAGGTGATAGGAATTTTTCAGCTCTGTATAATCTTACAAGACCACCATGGTATATGTGGTCCATCATTGACCATTGTTATGTGGTGCATGTCTGTATGTGTGTGTGCGTGAACGTGTATACACACACAAAGTGTCTAATATGTTGCCTAGCAGGTGCTCAGTATCGGGCACTGCCTTCATCCTCCTCTTCACAATCACACACTCAGGTCTCTCCATGCCTGGGAGGACACTGGTCCTTACACGTCATGACACAGGACCCCATCAACACCCCAGCAGTCTTCATGTTCTGTTCTTGCTCCAGGGAAGGGCAAGATAACTAGACTCAGTTCACCTGCTTCTGAAATTTCTCAAGTCTGAATTTTTATTTGGCACGTTTTGTTTGTTTGTTTTTGTTTTGCTTTGTTTCATTTTGAAATGGCATTGGCAATTTGATACTGGGGATTTTTTCTATGCTCTATCCTTGGTGGGACATGATCTCATTTTTCTGTGGTGATTGGGAGTTGCCTTTAATCCACTGAGATTCTTATCTATCCTAGAAACTCCCAAGTTCCTTTCATTGAAAAAAATTTAGAATTGTCTCTGTACAAAAAGGGTGTGATGTGGTGACAACAGGCCCTCCAGTAAGGAGGGGACTTCCTGGAGTCAGTGCCCAGCAGCTCTGGCCATTGTCTTCCAGCATCACATGTAAAAATGCTGCCACCTAACCCAGAAGGCGTTCTCTCCACCTACTGACATCACCCTTACAGCGTCCCCAAGATTCTCACCCGCCTCGCTGAAACAGAAAGCAGGCTGGGGAAAAGTCTGCTGACCATTACGCCTCCCACCCCGTGTCAAGGTTTTCTGTTCAATTTTTAGTCTTGGAATTCTGAACCGGTCTATATGTGCGGGCAGGGCGATTTCTGAGGACCATCAGAGCATTTCTGAAAACTGTTACAATATATATTCACATGCTGACAACTAAGAGTTGTGGTTAGTATTAAATACAATGAAACACTCTACATTAAATCTGACAAAATCAATTAAGAAAATATTTTTAAACATATATATCTTTAAATTGCCTTTTATAATAAAACACATCTTATTTTGGTCAGATGTTTTCCCTAAGTCACGAACAGCTCCCTCAAGTCTCCTGACTCTAAGGTGAAGACAGCCTGTTGTGTACAGCCAACACTGGTGGGGAAACACCGGGAAAAAGAAAAGAGAGGGGAAATGAGAAATGTAGATGAATGGTAACTCTTCCCTCAAATATTTTAAATGTCTCATTCAACAAATTTATTTTTTAATTCTTTAAGAGACAGAATCTCACTCTTTTGCCTAGGCTGGGGTATAGTGGTACAGCCTTCAATTCTCGGGCTCAAGTGGTGCTCCTGCCTCAGCCTCTGGAGTAACTCGGACTACAGGTGCCTGCCATCACACCTGGCTAATTTTTCTATTTTTTGTAGAGACAGGGTCTTGCTACGTTGCTCAGGCTGGTCTTGAATTCCTGGCCTCAAGTGATCCTCCCACCTCAGCCCCCCAAAGTGCTGGGATTACAGGCGTGAGCCACATCACCTGACTTCATTCAACACATATATTTGTGCCAGGCACCCTTCTAACTACTGGGGGAACATCAGTGAGCAAAACAGACAAAACCCTTGCCTTCATGAAGCCTACATGGAGCCCGAGGCAAAAGGAGAAATCAGTAACATTGATCTTGTTTATTTAAAAATTTGATAGTCTATTCATAATGGATTCTTTGTGTGTATTTTGATTTTTTAAAATATGGCATCAAATATATCCATCTTGGTCTATGGCCATACCACCCTGAACGTGCCCGATCTCATCTGATCTCGAAAGCTAAGCAGGTTGGGCCTGGTTAGCGCTTGGATGGGAGAAAATATCTACCTTGAATACTGAATTTTTTGGAGTCCCCTCAAATTTTGTGCCTGAGGCAAATGCCTCACTCCTCTCACCCCAGTCTTGGCCCTGAAACAGATACTGAGGCGCACACCTGAATTTCCAGTTCAGGACTGATGCACCCACTTTCCCCAGCTGCTGAGAGTATTGGCAGCTCACAGCTCACAGCTGAGTCCCCTTCCAGAGATTGCCTTTGGCTGCAGAGAGCCCTAGCCCAAGGTCATGCCCCGCCCCCTCCCCTCCCCAGGGGCAGCCTACAGCCAATAATTGATCAATGTGGCAAGATAAGTTCCCAGAATAACAAAGGCCCAGTGAGTGGCAATACTTAACTGCCAGGACCAAGGTGGGAGCAAATATCTCAGTAAGCAGCAAGGTCAGAGTGGCAGGCAGGGAAACTGACTCACAGAGAGCTATGGAAACGGCTAGAGTCCCTAGAAGCAAGATGGGCATTCAACAGAAGTGATGCTCGATCTATACCAGTGGTCTCAAAGCGTGGTCCCTGATGAGCAGCAACAGCATCACCTGGGAAATAACTAGAAACACCAGCTCGCAGGCCCCAACCCAGACCTACAGAATTAGAAACTCTGGAGCTGGTGACCAGTAATTCGTGTTTAACAAGGCCTCTAGGCGACTGATAATACTGATCAATACAGACGAAAGAAAGGATCAGAGGGAAGCTGTGCCAATAAAAAGTCACGATTCTTTGACCAGCTTCTGTGCCTGAACTGTGATAATCAAAATGCGTGACTGAGGTAAGAATCCCAATCAATCCAGGTTTATTAAGCCATCGTAGGGCATGTCTGGGAAAAACTCGAGCCACAGAGGTATCTGTGGCTGTTTTTTCCCAAAAAGGTTTTTAGGAGGTTTAGTATTCATACATTTTCTTGAAGGAGGGAAGGCATGTAGGGAGGGGCTGGTAGGTGGAGGATGATTAATCTCATCTTCTTTGTTCTGCACCTGGGAAGACAAGCTTGTAATGGACATTATCAGTATGGAATCAACAGACTTTAGTTTTAGGAGCTAGACTTAAGATTGCAGACCTAAAGTTGTGAGTGGCACGTCCCTGTTTATGGGAGGATATACATCTTGCAAGGGTTGGAGGACAGCAAAGAATTACTTATGATTTGTGGGGGCAGTCATTCAGAGATGCCTGAAGCCTTTTGCTTTTTTGTGGGGGTCTGGATAATGTATAAAGCTTTGATATGAGGTTGTGAAAGAACAGCCATTCATTTGGAAAAGGTTTTGCATGACTTAGCCTCCAGGCTTGGCTTTCCCTTTGGCATAAGGAGTTTAGGGGTCCTGGAATTTTTTACTTTCCTTTACAACCAGTTTTTGGACTCAGAGCCCCACTGACTAAAGCAAAGGCCATAACTCAAGGGTTATGTCCCTGGCCCCTGAATATATAAGTGAAATGGACAAATTGGAAGTTGTCAGAACACCCATATGCTCACATTGGTTCCTTGGCCTGTGGCAAAAGCTAGCATAGTGGGGAGGAACTCTCAAATTTCCCCCTACCCACCCAAGACTGCAAATTAAAAACATCCTGGGGCAAATGGCAGAAATTAATGTCACCCTTGAAGACTGAAAGGAAGCAGAGTGGTGATCCCCATCAAATCTCTATTTATCAGTCTGGCCCCTATAAAATCAAATAGATCCTGAAAAATGTTAGTAGAGTTCCCCAAGCTGCAACTAGCAGTGCCCACTGCAGCTGCTGTACCAGATGGGGCATAAGCCACAACCCTTGCCACAATAGCTATCTGGAGGGAGCAAGTGATACTCATTGTCTCTCTACTATCCATTCTAGATTTCCCTCACCCTTGGTTAGCACCTGTGAAAATAAAATAAATGAGTAAATTTTATAGTATACTAGATGATAAAAATGCTACCAAAAATTGGATAAGGGGAGGAACGTTTTGCAATTTTGAATAGGTTAGGGTAGGCTTCACTGAGAGATGACGTTTCACAAAGCCTTGATGAATGGGAGGGTGTGATTCTGTCAGATCTTAGACTGAAATGTCAGTTCTTAGTGCACTCATGGCCAAAGAATGACCAAACACACCAAAGAAACACAAGCACGAAAATGAGGTTTATTGAGGAGAGAAAGATAGGATTATAGAGTAAGTGGAAGATATAGGCTTACAAAGTGTGATACATGTGCCACAGATGACAACCAGACCCACTGTCGCAGCAAAGGGAGAGCAAAAGGAAGGACACAAAAAAAGAGGTGGGTTATGGTCTGCACCTTGTTTTATAGGGCCTGGATTGGGATCTCCTTCTCAGCTCAGACATCGTCTGAAACTCTCTTGGGGAGAATCTTGACTGAATGGCCAACTTATAGTTACATGCCTATGTCTAAAAAGAAAATGTTTTGTTGTAATACTGCTTGGCCAATGTAAATGCTGCAGCATGAGAAGTGGCTGTTAAATGGAATCTTAAATTATTATTTGTCAAGGGTCAGATAAATGGAATGAGATCCCATATTATAAACCTTCATGCAATTATATAACAAATAGGCTGAAAGGCCTGGGACAAAATTGAGGAGGAATTAACTAGGTTAAATCTCATGAACCCTTTCAATCCAAACCTTGCAGAACCAGCTTCCCCACTGCTGGCTTCCCTTTATCTGCCACGGCAGGTGGAGGAGCCCTGGGTAGGGAAGGTGAGACTGGAAATAATTCTTCAGTCCCATGCGCACTGGGTTATAACTCAGGAGTGAGAATGTCTCTCCTTTCAAGACCCAGCAGGGAACTCAATTTGGCTAAGGGGCACCCATAGCCGGGGGCAGGGTGATTTCCACTACAATAATATCCTATAGGGGGCTTGACAAAAAGTTAATGAAGACCCCTCTGAATTTTTGGAATGCATCTATCAGGCATATTGGAAATATACAGATGCAAATCCAGAGGCTCCTGAAAATTTGCACATGGTTAATACAACTTTTATAGGACAGAGTGCTCCAGATTCAAGGAGAATACCTGCAATGTGTAGAAGGGGAAATTGGCATGAATCCCTCACGGCTTGTTGATATCACCTTTAACATAAATAGCAACAGAGAAAAACAGAAACAGAAACCTATGCATGTTTTGTTAGCTACCCCGACCAGGAATTTATGTGGCTCCCTTGGGAAAGGTGACGCAAGTGCCTTTAAAGGTATGCTCTCTCAACTCAGTAATTAGAAAAGAATCAATAGAGATTGTAGAATTGTAGCATCTATAACCAAAATCCCTGCGGAGATGGGGATGTGGTACACTGGCCAATCACTGCCTCCTGTCCACCCACAGCTCAGGCTGCTATGCTGGTACCAGGCAGCCACTTGCCCCTCCTCCTCCAGTTCCTTTTTAACCAGTGAACCAAGAATCTGAAATGAAAAGCACAGAGCCTGAATCAGTAAATGAGGTGAGTGCATCATCTAGAAAGGTCGGAGAAAATCACAGCTAGAGTCAGGCCCGAAAGCAGATCAAAAGCCACAACGTACCTGGAGCAGACGAGCCCTGGTGAGCACAGAAAGTGGGACTGCAGAGACGGGCAGGAAACTGGGGCACACTCACTGAGAGAAGCAGCAACAAGGAACCTTGAGGACCCAGGAGAGGCTGAGGAACAGCTTCAGTACTGACTTTATAGTTCTAGGGCCATGTAGCCTGGTTAGATTTTGTTTTCTGTCCTTGATGAGACTTCCTGCTATATGCTATATCCTTACAGCAAACTTACTTTTATTTCAGCTAGCCTTGGAGGTTTCCCTTTTTTGTAACTCAGCAATACATAACAGATATGCCTGATCCTCTGCTTTCGTGGACAAGACCACTGAAGACAGTGCAGTCACACTGCTGGCTAGTTCTAGAACTCAATTTGCTGATTCTCAATTTTGCTCCACTACTAGTCTCCTTTATGTATCAGCGGGCATTGAAAAAGTTAGATCTGAACTATTAAGCAGTATTTCCACACTGGTTTGGTTTCTTATGAAAGCCTTAAGTGAAACCAAGTTTGAGTCCACATAAAAACACACCTGATACAACTGCATGCTTTCTGGTGATTCAACTCTGCCAAGGCACTAAGATTCCAACCAAGCATAAAGAAGAGTGGCCTAAAGATAATTTGCATTCATAGGTTTTATAAGTGACTCCCTATTCTTGGTGAGATTTGGCCCAGTGTGCACATCTCATTTCCTTCCGTGAACTTTATCTCGCACCAGAGTATTCACATAGACACACCAATTTTGTTGAATTTAACATTTGTCAAGTTCATTTTTACACATATTACCCTTACACGCATTTTTAACGGTGACAGTGGAACTGATTTAAGAACAACTGAAGAGTGTGTCATAAGAGGCAGTTACCACCACTTCCTGTGTATGTCCTGAGTGACAGTGAAGAGGATGTGCGTGGGGACTGGCTCCCCATATGCCTGGGGGCTATGCCACGTGCAGGATGGGACGCCAACAGCAAAACCCCAGTTGAATGTGAGCCAGGAACTTTTCTCTTTCTTTAATGCTAACAATATGGAAAGCGGACTCGGAAGATGATATTCTGAACACTGGGGAGTAAGCACAGGCCCACATTGTGAGGCTGATGGGTGTGGAGTAGGTTGCTTGAAAAGCAGCACCTAGCTTCACCTGGTCGCAGCAGTCCCTAGTGACCCAGATCTCCAGGGCAGGTTGGTTCTGAACTCCCAGATGGTGTGGATTGAAGAAAGGCAAGCTGTCGGGATCCTCCTTGTGGGTGAACTAAGACTTCCTCTCGTGTTCCACCAGTGAGGCAGGAGGTTCAGCACTTGGGGAAGGGATAGAAATCAAGTGCACATGAAGAATATCTAGGTTTGTTAGAATTATAATTTGTCAACCAAGAATGGATCTTTATGATTAGAGTTTTCGCACACCTTCAAAAAACGTTAAAATTTGGTTGAATTAAGCCAAAGAGTTAAAGATATCAGAATAATGTGCTTGTTTTGCCTGTATTTCTATAAGACATCAAAAATTATAATAAAAATCCCTATTATAAATTTTAGAATACTACATAAATATACAGCAAAGAGTAATCTTTTACAGTCAGAAAATGCAATACTTTTTTATATAGTTATAACAGAATTTAAATTCTGGTTTGATCCTCTCACAAAGAAAATTAAGTATAGCTTTCATTGTGTTTAAATAATTTCACATTATTAAAATGTTTTCAAGGAGCCCACTGGCCTGAAATAAAAATATTTGGCAAGTTGATTCTGAATTAAAGGTTATTTTTTTTACACTTTCTTCGCTGACCAGAAATATGATCTTTTAGACTGCACATATTCCCCAAGACACCTATATGCTTCCTTGATATACACATTAAAGTCCATATAAGAGAAAGTTTTAGTTGTCATGAAATCACAAACTCTAAGAAAAGTAGGATACAGCAAGATAAAATGTGATCTCAGGGCATTAAAACATTTTTCAGCTCCGAAATTACTAAAAAATGACCCAATAGCAGTGGTAGAGCTTTTGCCCCCTAGTGACTCTCCTGCACAGGAGATGCTGCGACCCAGGGTGTGGTCTCCAATACTACTGACCTGTAAGGGAAACAGTACCATGGGGATAGCTGATTCTAAGACTTGGGGCAGGAGAAAATCAAAATGGGTCTGGAATATCCTGTTGTTTTCAGATAGCATGGATGCATTTAAAAATACCAGAGTGCTAAAAGGACATTGGAGTCAACCTAAAGGGACTTCCCAATGACCAAGCTGTGAGACTTTGAGCATTAAATACAAACACAGTGAGGTAATCACAACACAAAAACAGGCTGTGATAGAATTTTTTAATAAGTAGGGGAGTGTTTACACAGGTTGAGTATCCCTAATCCAAAAATCCAAAACTTTTTGAGGCTGACATGATGCTCAAGGGAAATGCTCATTGGAACATTTTGGATTTTGGATTTTTGGATTTGGGATGCTCAGCTGGCAAGTCTAACGCAAATATTCCAAAATCCAAAAAAAAATTATTGAAATCCCAAACACTTCTGGCCCCAACCATTTCACATAAGGGGTATTCAACCTGTACTATTTTATTTCTTCTGATAATTATGTCTGTTTATAATATTTATTCATTTTGTTTTTGAGATGGGGTCTCACTGTGTTGTCTAGGATGGAGTGCATGATCATAGCGCACTGCAGGCTTGAACTCCTGGCCTCAAGTGATCCTCCTGCCTCAGCCTCCCAAAGTTCTGGTATTACAGGCATGAGCCACCATGCCTTGCCTGTTTATAACATTTAGATCTGTAGTTATTTCTATCTGGGTAAGCACCAAAGAATAACCACAGGGACCTTGTAATTTTGGCCAAATGATCTTGGCAGAAGGTACTAAATCAATGATTTAATTAGCACAAATAATGGGATGTATGGTAGGCACAAATAATAACCAGGGAGAAGGTGGCATAGGCAGTCATACACAATAACCAAGGAAGAGAGACAATTCAACACTATTTTAAAACATGAATTACTCAATGTCTTCAAGAGATAAGTTAACTACAAAAATTAAGTCTCTCATTACTAAGAAATGAAACCTCTAGAATCAAGAGTCCCAATAAAGAATACAAACATTTTAAATGATGATAATGGAACAGATCAAAACACCCTAATGACAGGCCAACAGGTTAGGTACTATTGGCCATGCAAAACCCATTACATCATCACTGCAAAAGATACCAAATTTAAGGCAAACATTCATAAGAAAGGGACTTAAAAATTTACCATTAAAAAAAGCATTCTTAGTCTGGGGAGTGAGGGAAAAAGAAAAAACAAAAACAGTCAGCTCCACATTGTGGCTCAGGTTTGAATTACCCCCATCTACACAATCAGAGCACATCCAGACCAAGATTCAACTAGTCAAAAACCTATATCCTTTCTTTTTCCTTTAGTTCTAGTAAGAACACTGAAACCCTGAAAACCAAAAATACTGAAAGGACTATATCAAATTAAGAATTATACTATACTGGGAAGTTATTAAACAGGTACAGAAATAATACTATGTAATCCATAAACCTCTATTAGAACAGGTTTAAGTGAATATGCAATAAAAAATTTTATAATCACTGCTTATGTATATCTTTTATCAGGTGTTTAAAGTATTTCAAGACTTCAAAAGACTCATCCATATTAAATTTGTATTCACAGCTTAAAATTTTTCAAAAATGTAATTAGTTAATTTTGGAATTAATGTTTAAATGTTTAAGTTGGATTTCCTAAATTTGTTTTCTCTCCATGAATTTAATGAAGTGAGCATTAAACAAATTACATATAGTTTTCAGTATTCTTCATGTCCAAAACTCTCTCAGACAATTAAGGAATCAATCACGTTACAAATTCATACTTCAGAAGAGAAAGTCTGTAATTATGAAATCCTAACAACCCTTGCTAGAATCCAAAGGAGTAAGTGATTTTAAAAGCACACAGAAAGACAAGCTTGAGTTATCTATTATTATCAAACACAGTACATGATTTGCTTGGATTTAAAGACAAATGAATCATAACCTAGTAGGAATCATATTTGTATATTATCCACCTGGGTAGATGAGACATGATGTACGGTTGAGACTACTGCACATTCTTCTTCTAACTATGGGATTGGAGTTGTGTTGAAGGTAGGTCCCCAAGAGAAAAAAAGAAGCTGAAGCACAAAATGTTGGCTCAAGAGAGAAAGGAAAACTCAAAAGATCAGTACTTTAGAAAGCTACTATTTGACCAGTTGCCAGATCTTTGGGAATACCATGGAACTGGAAGGATGTCTCTCAAAGAAAGAAAAGCTTAAGTCACATTTAGTCTGATGTATGCAAATAAATACAAAAATAATATTAGAAAAACCACATGATTTTGGCAAATCACCCCAAATGATAATAAATATTCATTGTACTTAGCACATTTCAGGTGAAAATACAAAGACAAAAATAACAAGAATTCATCTGCCTTGTTAGATTTATGAGTGCTTTCTTCCTGGCATTTGTTCCTGAGTGAATGAAAGAAGGGATCTAGGGAAGACCCTCTCTTCCTTAAAAAACAAATAAAAAAAACGGAAGCATCTTTGGGAATATAAGTAGTCCATTCGCAAAATTAAGCATAAGATCTATTAATTCAACTCAAGTGCTGGTATAACACTGACCTAAGCCGAGCAAGTCATGAAGCTGAACCTGAAATTAGCAAACCTGATGGGGAGCTGGTGTTTAGAATGGTACTCAATACGGCCAACAGTTCTGTACATTGGTAACTCTGACATTGATACCCTGAGGTGCTGCGCTGAGTTGTGAAAGGTGAAATTTGATCAGAAAGCTTTTCATAATTATGGCGTTTTTCTCATCTCTTCATCCCAGTCAAAATCTAATGTTTCATCATCTAGTTCTGATAAAGTGAAGAGAGTTTTGGAAAGAATCGCTTTCTCGGTGGACCCCTGGAGCTGAAAAGATTTCCTCTTACTGCCAAGCGCCGGAGCTGTGGTTGTGGGAGGAGGGCTTGGACCTCTCTCACTGCAGTTCTTCCTTTCAGGAGGAGGAGGGGATTCTGATTTGGATTCTGACGGGGAACTAAAGGAGAAGTTTGCCAATTTGGCTAATGTGCAAGCATGAACTTTGCTGCTTTTAAAATTGCATGAAACCTCTTCCTTTTTGTCTCCCTCGCAAGTAAGACGAGCGCGCCCAGTCTGGTTTCCAAGCTCCGATCCATGCTGAATAGCTCTCTTCTCAGGGGCGCAGTCCCTCTTCTCTATTGACCCAGCTTTCTCTGGTGGCTGCTGTGACACCTCCTTTGTCTTACCCCGTGGATGATCTGAGCCTCTTTTTCCTGAAGCAGATGTCAACTTTTCTGAACCATTCACAGGAAGAACTGCTTCTCTTCTTGTTCTATGCTGGGAAATTTTAGGACTATGAACTGCTATTTCCGTTGTGCCAGGAGACGCATGGCTGTGGTCTTCAGGGGAGTGGATCAGTTTTGACTTCTGTTTGAAAGTAAATTTTGCCAGTTTGGCCACAGGAGGAACTGGAGTCTCAACACTTCTAAGGTCAAGTTCTTCTTGAGCAAGAGATTTCAGTCTCTTTCTTTTGGGAGTTTCCAGTGTTCTTTCTGGGCTACGTACAGGAATGGACTGAGGATGAGAAGGGACTGTGGACTGTGAGGGTGCCCTGGTGGCATTTCTGTACAACTTCTGGGCCCTCTCCCTGCACAGCTTATTCAGTCCCCTAGGGGCATGATGAGTTAGTACCGAGTCTGGTTCACCAGCAGGTGCTGCTGCTTCTGACGTTGGTGCTGTCCACTTTGCCTTTTTACCCTCCACACTGTCTGGCCTCCACGGAGCATCTGTCTCTACTGGTGATGGAAGTTGCCCAGCTTCCACTTTGCTCCTTTGGCCTGGTTCACTCTTTCCCTTACCCTGAGATTTGTTGTTAGAGATCTTTAAAGCCGTATTTTCCTCAGTTGTTTTGGGACCAGGAGACACAAGAACAGTGTTTTTAGGTTCAGTGTGATGAGCTGCCATAAAGTCAAACCAGTCCAAACTGTCATCTCTGCTATTTTTGTGCTCAGCTGAATGTTTTTTCCTTGTTGATCTTTTAGGCCCCAGAAGGGGTGGGGGGTCTAGAAGCGGGCCTGCCCCAGGACTGCCTCCAGAAGAGGAGGGACGCATGCTACAATTCATTTCCTGCTCTGCTGAGGTTCTGAAATTGGATTCTTCCCCTGGATCATTTCTCGAGGGTCCTAAAGTAGTCTCTGCCTCCATTACCCGTGGTTCAGATTGGTGCACACTCTGATTCTGTAACCTGTAACAGAGATAAATAAGGAAAATGTGAAGAGAATTTGCTTTAACCTTCTCATTTCTTTAGTCTCTGAGATGCCATCTTAAAGGTTTAAGTCCAATGTAATTCCAGGTTAATATCCAATACAGTCTCCTAGAGCAGCAGCAGGAAATTATCTTTTCTTATCAATATAGATTTATGTGCTCTGATAAGTGTTCTAATTTAAACTAAAACTGGAATAAAATAAAGAAAATTAAACAGGAGGTTTGTCTACATTGTTAGATCTCTCTGGAAGTCCATTTTACTCATTTCGGACTGTTTGAAGGTCAGTGTAAAATGCTCAGCCTTATCTCTCGTGTTCAATGTTTAAATATAAGACAGACTTGTGACTTCTTGCACAGCAGCTGACTGCTGACCAAGTAGCTTGTTGCTCTAGTTGTTTAGTGGCCAGTCTGCAGACCAGAACCAAATGAAAGACTGGAGGCTATGATGTCTCTCTTCTCTTCACCCGATGGAAGTACTGAATTTTAGTGCATCTGAACAGTCACCTTCCTCAAGAGTTGAGAGTCTGTGATACCCTGTGCTGGTGCTCCCACTGCCCCGCCAGCGTTCTCATCCACAGCAGACATCCCCAGGGAACTGTGACAGTCTTTCCTGCAAAGCCCAGTCATGTTTCAACATGTGTTCTGGGCAGCTACTCTTCATCAATTTGATACAGAATTAAAACCTATTTACCTTCTATGAATGAAGGATCTGTTCAGTGATGATCACTGTAAACCTTGGGCATATCAGAAACTGAAATAATGGCAGAAGGACCACTTTCTAAAAGGGATTGTAGTTCCCCAAAAGTAGGTCCTTTAAAAGAAAGCCCTTCCTAGCAACCTAGAAATGTCTTTTCATTACAAAGTGCCATGTGACCCCTCTTCCATATGCTAACTCTGAAAAGAAATTATACCAAAAAGCAGAAGAGTAAATTATTCTAAAATTCATGTGTAATCATACAAAATAGAAAAAAAATATTACATTTAAATATGTTAAAATGTTACTGGTATATATCTATGGGAAATAAGATTACATGTGATTTCTGTTTTCTTATAATTACTACTTTGCAAAATACTCTATAAAGAACATTACCTTTATAATCAGAAAAAAACCAAAAAAATTATTGTAAAAATATTGGGTTATATTCATTCATAGTAGATTTGCAAATATCAACACAGCAAACCCATGTTCCTTGTTACTACTTTGAATTACAATCAAACAAAAAAAGCAAATAGCTTTAGAAATTACTACTATCTAATATACTTTTTAGCATCAAATAGAGGTCAAGGACACTTATAATTGTTAAAGTTCCATAACAATGTCCTAAAAGATGAGAATAAGTTAGGGTAAAATAGGTTAGCCCTATTATTTTTATCTAATTCTTACTTCAAGAATTAAACTCTCCCTTACAGAAAATTTCTACAGTTTTACTACACCTTCCTGAAAGACAGTATCTTTGCACTCTGTTTTGAAGTGAATAGAATGGTCACTATTTGAGGCAGACTATCACTCGTAAAGCATTTTCTGGAAGAAAAGTGTGATAAAAATATAAATACTTTCATTATAATTATGGGGTCTCCTTAAGGAATAAAGAACTCTTTCCTAAAAGGTAAAAACCCATATAATAGTTGGGTGTTTCTCACTTGGTAAGATTAGCTATAGACTGTGTCTTGGAGGTAATTTCATTTGCAGGGCACCTGGTTTTGTTGCTTTGAAGATCAACATGGAACTTGCCTCTACATCATAAAGAAATACCAGTAGAAAAGAACATTTTAAGGCAGAATCCTATCTTTTAAGTTGTCATATACTCTTTTCTTTTTTCCTCTTCCTTCTTTCCCTCTAGGAGGGTCATGTCGAATTTGGGAAGTCCAACTGCCATTTTTCTAACACACAACAATGATTCTGAGCCTCCTATTCCCTCCTTTCCTGAATTCAGCTTATGTCAGTTTCTAGTAGCTTGGGGCAAAGTAAGGAGCTGTTCCAAAGGCAAAGCCAAGCCCAGGAGTGGCTTGAAAAGGATCAGCTACATCAAACCATATAACCCAAAGGAATAACTTTGATCTCAGCACCATGCTCTGGATCATAAGGGCCAAAAGAAAGGAGGGTTGATTTTATACAAAGTGCAAGTTTACTACAGTCTGGCACCTGGGTGTCAGCAGGATAAAGCCAGTCCCCACATCTCCCCAGGAAGGCTGTGCTGCGGTTTTATAAATTAGAACAGAGAATGCTGCTGGGAGAAGGAAGAATTCTCAAGGCTTTACTTTTACAGTCAACCATCCCAGTAGTCTCTAATTCTTCTGCGGGGCCCCACTTCCACACGTACTCCGTTCACCAGCCCCCAGCTTTGAGGTCGACACCGATGAGCAGGTGCAGGTCAGTTAGTAAGCTGCTCACGCTGATCATGAAGGCACCCAAAGGGATAGACTTGCCATTCCTTACTCCTGTTTCTCAGGTACAGACTCAAAGCCTAGCTTTTTAGAAGCCCACGTATTTCCAGAGCATGCAAACATTAACATTCAGGCAAAAATTCTTTAGGTACCTACCAAGTCCATGTTCTCACTAATGCAAGTGACGCATTCCTTCCCATGTGTCCTCCATGTCTATTATTCACCTTTTAACAAGTCATTAGAAAGGTAAGTTTTGAAATGTTGCTTCTGCCATTCCTGAGTTGTGACCTCAGCCAACACAATGTAGAGCAGAGACAAGCCATCTCCACTGAACCTGCCTGGATTTCTGACTCCCAAAAAAGTGGGCACTAAAATGGTGTTTTTTCAAGCCACTGAGTTTTGGAGTGGTTGATTCTACAGCAATAGATAACTGAAAGAATCCTCTACAGGTAGCACAGATAGATTTTTCCACTTAATTTACACTTCCTTTGTTTCACTAACTGCCAAACAAGGATTTTCCATTAAATGCCTTTCTTGGTTTTCCTTCCTCACCTTTCAAGTCTTCTAAGCTCTTCACTCAAGAGGCTCTGCAGCTCCAGCTTTTCCAGAATAAGTTCACACTGCCTCTGGTACTGCTCCCGGGGGTTTTCAGGAAAGGAGGTGTGGAGAGCATTCACACCTCCTAGCAGGGCACCTCCCTGCAGGGGTGAGACAATAAGAGGGAGAGTCACCATGCTGGCCATACACTGGGATAGGTAAGACCGGCCCTCCACACCCCTACCTTGGGTATCAGAATCACCTGGGAAGCTTTTTCAAATTTTGATAGTTCCTGCCCCCAGGTCTTAGTGGCAATCATTGCTCTGGGAAGGCATGCTGTCACTGGTGGAGCCATGAACATCCTTTAGGTGTGCAGAGGAGAAAAAGGATTGAGACCCCCTACTTTATACCAATGGGCAAATGCAATGCCACCGATGCAGTGAATGTCTCTATGACATATTTTCCTCTTATTTTAAATGGTTACCTTTTGGTATATTTCCAGGAATTATTAGGTCTAGAATATGATCATTTTTGTAACTCTTGCTACATTAACAACATGTCTCTTTTTTTAAGAAAGCTTGTAATTAGGGTAAATATTAGGTACACAAAGTATCCTTACCTGCATTGAGGACTCCATTACTGACACCACTGTAATAGCATCTTCCAGAGTCACAGTGTCACGAAACATCAGACGGGCATGAGCTGACAAAATAAAACACATATGTTTTTTAGGAATATTTGAGGTGATAATGGTAATTCTCTACCTGACCTCCCCAACTGTATTTCATGAATGAGCTACTAATAATAAATTAATCTTACTAGAACCAGCACAAAAGTTGATGTTTAACTAGCCTTAAGGTTGTTTCTATAAGGGGTCTAATCCTTCTAAATAGCCCATGCAATTTTGTACATTTATATGTAAAAATACTCTAGACTCTAGCAAAGAAAGCTGTATAAATGCATATTTAACATTCAGCAACTTTTAATCTTCACTTTGTAATTTGCTATAGAAACACATAAAATTAAAACTCATTTCATATCTCTGGCACTTTTCCTTATCTATGATCTATATGAGCTTTTCAAAGCTACCAACCTAGCAAGCCTAAATTTTGAGTATTACTTGCCCTAATATTAGCTATAAATCTTTGAAAAAATGAAGTCCATTTGTTTTACAGTAATTTTTATTAAGCTTATATTATTTACTATATGACACATTCAGTATACATGAAATTGTTTTTAGAATTATCTAAACAAAGGCTAAAATGTAAAAGCCAATGTTGGAAAAAAAGTTTGAGATACATATTCACCATATGTGTACATGTAAGCCTATACCTTAGGGACAGATAGGGCACCACATTGCTAATTTGATTGTTATGATGACAGGGGTGGGTTGCAGCTGGTACATACACAGCAAGAACCACAGATAAACAATTCCAAACAAGAAACCATCCCACTCAAAATGCTAACAGAGATGGCACTGAGAAACAAAACATCAGAACAAAGGCTTTCTAAATGAATGACATCTTAAGTTAAAGGAGGTCCTGAGATGTCACAAGGATCCCTCTCTCTTAATGACACTACATTCCACTCAACACACATAATCTGTCTTCAGAAGAGCAGGCAAGGTCTCATGGCTCAGAGTCTTTACTTTTTAAGTGACTATGAGCACCTTAGAATACGGGTTATTCTTATTCATCTTTGATTTCATGGTGCCAAGCTCTATGCCTTGCACACAGTAGACATTCAATGAAAGTATCATTTGTTGAATGAAATAAACCTTCTGCTAATCGTATCAAGCTTTCCAACAGGCGGATGGTGGTCCGGGCAGCGTTCCGGGAATCACTCTGTCTTTGCATCTGGTAGTACCGGAGAAGAACTTGGTTACCCACGTCAGACAGTGAGGGCTGTAGATTCCTAATGAGGCAGAAGTAGGCTTTCATCTTTTCCATGCTCCAGAGCTTCTCTGATTTGCTTGGGTAACCTGTGTATAGCAGGTATTGGGTCAGTAATTTCAAAGAAAAGGCAAACCTCATTTTAAGGGTTTTTATAAAGTTCTTGTACTCATTGTTTAAAAGATAATCTTCAGGTTTTGTGGCTATTGAAATCTAAATCTGTTCTCTGCATAGCATACAGTTCTAGAAAGAACAGTCTTATGATCTAAGATGAATAAAGGTAAGCTTCCTACAGGGGTTAAAATTATTCAGAATAATGCTGGTCTACCCTATGGTAATAAATAGTACTTGAGTAAATCTAACTTAAAGAGATGTCCACATTTAGAGATTTCTGTTTCATAATTCGGTTCAGCTTTCTTTGTGTACAAGAGGTAAGCGGTAATTCTCTACCATATGGTTGCCCCCTTTCACTGCAAGGGACATATCCAACAACCATATTCTCATCAATGGCTGGTAGAGAATGACCCTTTTCCCTCCACTCAGTATTCTGGGGCCCCCTGACTGGCTCCTCTCACTCACTGCTTTCTGTCTAAACATATCTCTATTGCCTGTTACGTAGCATACCCTGGGTATTTATCTAATTTTCTTCAAATGGAATTTTCTTATTTATTTTTTCAAAGCTAAACAAAAGAATTTTTTCTTCTTCTAGAGTCCAATTCACACAGGATAAAAACAAGATTTTTTACTATGAATCAGTGCTTCTATTACTCTTCTGAAAGAAGTTATACATTAATGTGATATAAAGGCAACATTGAAAAGTTCTTTAAATTAATCACCTAATTTATCCCTAAAATTACAAAGAATCAAAGTCTTTTACAGGTCAATTGCAGTAAACTATAATGTTCTCTCAGCACAAAGCAGCACTGGAAAAAGTAACAGTTACAGATCGGAGTTGACTAGTTTTGTCATGGCTAAAGGGAATTTCCTCTAATTATGCCTAATCTCTCTTTGTCACTTTGAATGATTTGTCTCCGCATACCTTTATTTTCCAAGATAAAGGAGGAAATTATACGATCCCAGTCTTCATTCTTGGTATCAAGTAAAACCAGGATCAGGTCAAATCGACTTAAGAGTGGGCTGCCGAGGGCGATGTTCACGGACACAGACTCGTGGGGGTCGTACTGGCCTTTGGGGTTAGTTGCTGCAAGGATGGTCGTTCTTGTGTTCAGCTTGCACACGAGGCTACCGAGAGAGAGGGTACAATCACTGACTCTGAGCTTCAAATAAAAAGCAAGATTAAGTTTCTTAATAAAATGGGGCTGATCTTGAGCCTTGAAAATCTAGAAAGTCCTGTGAAAGCAATGTGGAATGACACAAAAGGATAGCACAAACACCATGTTCAAATAAAGTGCTTTGAAACTAGTCTATCTTGAAGTAACTGTTCAATAAACACTTTTTATGCTGATGCTATGAGCAGACCCCTCTGCTAAGTGCTAAGAAGTAAACAAAATTAAACCAAGCATGAATGCTGTTCTTAAGTGGCTTGTAATTCACTAGCTATAATGTAACACAAGGCAGCATGTGGTAAATTCTATAAGAATAAAGTTCCCAGGGGAAATAAAGATGATGTGTATTCTTCCATGTGGATGGAAGAGTGATCAGAGAAACATCATGAAGCAGCTTCTGAACTGGGCCCTGCAAGGCACCTGGACATTTTTAAGTGGAGAGAGACATACACTTGTGGAGGGGGTAAGGGTAGAGGGAGAGGATGACTTTAGAGAATGGTGAGTGGTTGAAGCAAAAACTTTCTTTGTATTCAATTATTTTGTTTTGATTTTTCTAAACATGGAAGAAATGAGAGAGAGGGAGGAAAAGGAAATCAGGAAATATAAGGATTGGTTTAGCATGGAATTTCTGAGGACAGCTGTGGACAGAAGGCTGAAGAGCCTGGGCTTAGCGCAGGGTTGGACAGAGGGACTGGGGATGGCAGACAGGGCAGGACGCCAGTGCAGGGGTGCAACAGGGAGGAGCCAAAGTCCTAAATGGAGCAGAGGTAGAACAGGGATGGATGTGATACAACTTAGATAGAGTTTTGAACTAATTAATGAGGGGCAAGTCTTCAGAGTACTATGGAACATTCATTAACAATAACAAACATCAAAAATTTTATCTGTAAATTTGTATGCCCTGTATTTCCTGCCCATTTTTAGTTACAGTTGGATGTCTGCCTCTCAGAAGTCACACCCCTGTGACATCAGCAAATGTGCGCTACATTTGTTAATCCTGGATCTATTTCCAGTGGGCTGTGGTGGTTACTTCATTCCCTGAGGCTGAAAAAGCTAGAGAATCTTTATTTGTGGCAAATGGCATATGACGACACTCCCCAAATAAGAGAAAGACAAACAAGGCATTTTTACCAGAAACTAAATCCCCTTTTAAAATATTACTGAAAGAGAAAAATTCTGAACAGACAGTCCACATCTTATTATTTATGTGCCAAAATGGCTTTTGTAAAGGTAGTTGTTTAGAACTTGGAATCTAATTTGATATAAAAACAAGGTAATAAATGGTTCCTAACTAATCCCACAAAAGTACATTTAAGCCACACCAAAGTGAGACTATTTGCATTTATCATTAAAAAACTTCTGCAATACTGGCAATGAAATATAATTGCATATGAAAATATTTTTTTGAAATTATTTTCAATGCTAGGTAATTAATTGTTTATTCTTCCTCTCTCTGATCAACAGATAGTTATATAGGCCATTTCCTGTGTGTACGGGACTGTACTGAGAATTCAAAAAGGTATACAGCTGGTCCCTGCTGCCAGTTAGTTTGCAATAGAACCTCTGGAGGATGAGGAGGCTCAACACAGCCCCTGCCAGACAGCAAGTGTGCAAGGAATTCTGGGTCAGTGTTGGCATCGGTATCATCAGAGAGGAACTGCCGTGGAGATACCTGGATATCTACAAAGGAAATAATCTGAAAGTTTTCCATGATAGGAGAAGGAAAATAAACAAAGATAGAAGGAAGGTAGCGAATTATTTCTGGGGTAACTGGGAGGAAAAAATGGAAAGAATAAGTGTAAGAAAGGGGACTGAGGAAGATTCATATGTGAAGAAAAAAGGCTGCCTGAGGTGAAGTCAGCAGAAATGGAAGTGATGAAAACAGGGGTGTGGGCAGGGGAAAAGGAGATTACATGGGATAGATAATAAGTGGGGCAGATCCCTGTAGCAAAGGAGGAGGACAGTAGCAGGGCCCAGAGGGACAGGGTGGGCTCTGGGCATTTGAAGGAGGGAAAGCAGTACATAAGCCTGGTGGCTGCAGACAAACATTTCCACTAAAAACTGAACAGGGCTTTAGAAAACAAACACAGATATACACACACACACACACACACACACACACACACACACACACACACACACACACAGTCTAATCCTAAATACTTATGCATAGTAAATAACTACTGAATGAATGAATTCATGAGTTAGCCACAGTGCCCAACCTTTTTGGCACCAGGGACTGGTTTCATAGAAGACAATTTTTCCAGACGGGGGTGGAGGGTGGGGGGAGCTCAGGCAGTGATGCTGGGGAGCCATGGGGAGTGGCTGTAAATACAGATGAAACTTCACTTGGTCGCCCTCTCCCCACCTCCTGCCGTGTGGCCCAGTTCCTAACAGGCCACGGACTGGTACCTGCACCGGTCTTCAGCCCAGGGCTTGGGGACTGCAGACTTGGTGTAAGGTAACTCATTTGTTCCATCCCATATGGACTCTACCTTCTTCAGTAATGTTAATGAAAATAACTACAAAGTAATACCAAGTACTGTGTTAGGCTTACACAGATTACTCTTAACCACTATAATCTGAAAGGTAGGTATTATTATAACAAACTTAGAAATAAGGAAATGCTAAGCTCAGAGATGTTAACTTCCCCAAGGTTACTCTGAGCAGCGGAGCTGAGATTCAAACCTAGATCTGCTGGGCTCAAAAATCAACGCTCTTTCACTTCCAGACTGCCTCCCCTGTGGGTTCTAACATTTCAGGTGTCCAACTCCTGTGATCTTAGAGAGTCTGCCTGGTGTTTTAGGTACCTATTTACTTGCCTTATTTTTTTCCAACTAAATTTGATCTTCCTTGAAGGACTGTAACTTATCGTTATAATTCTCGCACTGCTTGGCACATATTAAATGCTCAATAAATGTGCATTCATTAAATGACAAATAAAAAAAACAAATCTTTACTTAGTTCAGTATTTCTAAAATTCAGAGTTACTTTATGCTCACAGGCTTCAACAGTCACAATAAAATGATGTCGATAACATGTTTTTTTCTGCCTAACTTCAAGGAGAGGAACCACTCCAGTTTCTGAAAAAGCTACTTTTCCATTTATTTGATCCACATGCTTAAACTTTCCTACAAACACAGTAGTAACTGTTTTAAATGTTGTAAAGTTAGGTTACATAAGTTATTTTTACCAGCATAGACCCTCCAGAAAGTGCCCTTGTTTTTATGAAGGTTTCCTATTACTCCCATTACACCTTTATGGGGTGATCCCCATCTTTACTCATAGCTTTAATCCCCACCTGTATGCTGGTACTTCCATATTTAGCTCCAGCCTATGGTAGCAGCTGCTATATGTTCACCAAAACTTGTTTTCTTTTCCCCCTAGGAACAGAGCAAGACTATATTTCCTATCCCCCATTATAGTTAAGTAGGGTTATAATAACAGGTGTGGACAATGGAATGGGGGCAGAAGAACATATACTACTCTTAGGTCTCTCTGGCCCCTAAAAGCCTTCCGGTGCAATCCTTTCCTCTCTCTATTTCTCAGTGGAGTACAGAAGAGGATAAGGCCCTGGAGGCAGAGAGCCACACGAAGGAAGGAGCCTGGGTCCCGAATGACTATGTGGAGTACAGTACCCCACCCTCAATCCACATCAGACCGTGACATGAGCGAGAAAACCTTCTTCTGGCAAAGTATTACAGGAAAGAGATGAACATAGGAAAGAACTGCCCAGTTTTCAAGGAGGAATGGAAGGCAATAAAAGACAGCTCAGAAATTTGAGGTTTTGAAGGATTAGGGGAAAAAATTGCTTTTAGACCAGAGAGGCAAAAAAGAAAAAAGCTTTGAACAAAGGCCCAGTAAATTTTTTTAGTTGTATAAAATGACTTAGATTGAGGGTGAAGTCTTCTGCTGTAGATGCCCTTGAGGTAGCCACTGTTAAGTAACAAAGGCCACACCACGTCCCTAGCAGCACAGAAACCGAGAGGTGGGAGTAACTCAAATATGTAAGGATGAAGAAATGGATAAGGAAAGTGTGGTCTATAAATACAACAGAAAGTTTTTCGGCCTTAAAAAGAAAGGAAGGCTGAGAGTGTTGGCTCACGCCTGTAATCCTAGCACTCTGGGAGGCCGAGGCAGGAGGATCACTTGAGTTCAGGAGTTTGAGACCAGCCTGAGCAAGAGTGAGACCCCATCTCTACTAAAAATAGAAAAAATTAGACAGATGTGGTGGTGCATGCCTGTAGACCCAGCTTCTCAGGAGGCTGAAGCAGGAGGATCACTTGAGCCCAGGAGTTTGAGGTTGCTGTGAGCTAGGCTGATGCCACAGCACTCTAGCCCGGGTGACAGAATGAGACTCTGTCTCAAAAAAAAAAAAAGAAAAAAAAAAAGAAAGATAGGGAATTCTAACACATGCTACAATATGGATAAACCTTGAGGATAGAGGATGTGATTCTAAGTGAAACAAGCCAGTTACAAAAAGACAAACAGTGTATGATTCCACTTAAGTAGTTAAATTCACAGAAACAGAAAGTAGAATGGTGGTTGCCAGGGGTTGGGAGGAGGAGGAAATGGGGAGTTGTTTAATGGGTATAGAGTTTCAGTTTATAAGATGAAGAGTTATGGAGATTGGCTGTAAACAATGGGACAACACTTAAGAGTACTGAACTGTACACTGAAAATAAGATGGTAAATTTTATGTTATGCCTTTTTTACCCCACCCACTCCCCTTACACACACACACACACACACACACACACACACACACACACACACACGGAATGAAGGCTATCATGGACTGAATGTTTGTGTTCCCCCAGATTCATATGTAAAGCCCTAACACCCAATGTGATGGTATTGGGAGGTGGGGCCTTTGGGAGGTAATTAAGCTTAGATGAGGTTATGAGGGTGAAGCCCTCTTACTGTCCCGTACATACACAGGAAAGCAGTAACCTTTCATTGTGTTAAACCACTGTTTGCTATAGTTACGCCTCCTACCCTGACTAATATAGAGCAAAATCTCTCTAGCAAGCTCTAGATCCTTTGGCTATGGCAACACTTATCCCAACAACATTTGAGTGCTCTCCTTACCAAAGGAATTAGGCCAGAAAACAGCCTGCGAGGCAACACTCAAATATTAGTATCTAGATTTTCTGACATTTCTATATTAACAAGGCCTCAATTTTTTTTTTTAAAGTCTAGCACCAAAAAAGGGAGCAAAAACCCCAACAAAACAATACAAAATAAAAACACATTAATGGTATTCTCACAGTCCATTATATATTTTTTGGTAATCTGAAATGCTAGGTACACACATCCTTTCCTCCCGTACTTTTTAACTAGGTTGGTAAAGTTGGCAAATTGCCATTCACGTCTACATTGACTTAATGAAGGGAAATGAGATTTACCCGCAATGGGAATAGGCAAGAAGAGATGGGTAAAAGTACTGACCATACATATTATCTAGAAAGAACAGAAAACTTTCAAAGGGCATGATTTGAACTATTTTCACATCTTGGTGGCACGCTTGCATACTTCCAAGGAACATTTTCCAATAAGTCCCACAGCCCGTTCAGCCCCTGCTCGTTGGGGTTGGGTGGAAGGACACATATCCTCCTCTCTCTGCCTCTCTCATCCCCACCCTCCCCCAACCTGAGGCTACTCTGTGATGGATGCCACCAGAGATACAGAGTCATAAGATCCTGGAAGGATGAGGCAAACAGCGTGCCTGGGTACTGAGCAATCTTACCCTGCAGCAGTGGATTCTAAGCCAGGCTGGGTGCCTGGGTACTGAGCAATCTTACCCTGCAGCAGTGGATTCTAAGCCAGGCTGGGTGCCTGGGTGCTGAGCAATCTTACCCTGCAGCAGTGGATTCTAAGCCAGGCTGGGTGCCTGGGTGCTGAGCAATCTTACCCTGCAGCAGTGGATTCTAAGCCAGGCTGGGTGCCTGGGTGCTGAGCAATCTTACCCTGCAGCAGTGGATTCTAAGCCGGGCTGGGTACCTGGGTGCTGAGCAATCTTACCCTGCAGCAGTGGATTCTAAGCCGGGCTGGGTACCTGGGTGCTGAGCAATCTTACCCTGCAGCAGTGGATTCTAAGCCGGGCTGGGTACCTGGGTGCTGAGCAATCTTACCCTGCAGCAGTGGATTCTAAGCCAGGCTGGGTACTTGGGTACTGAGCAATCTTACCCTGCAGCAGTGGATTCTAAGCCAGGCTGGGTACTTGGGTACTGAGCAATCTTACCCTATGCAGTGGGTCCTAGGCCGGGCTGATCGATGGGACCCAAGGTAGGTTTTCACAATACATATTCCCAGGTCCCACTTCAGAGATTCTGATTCAATAGGCCTGTGTGGGCCAGAAAACTAATGATCAGTCAAGTGGGGATTTGTGCCCTGGCTCTTGTAGAGCTGTTAGAATTGCAGTATGTAATACATGTTTACTTGTCTGTCTTATTCCAAGGCTGTGAGCATCTTGAGAACAAAGGCCTTGTCTTTTCATCTTTGTGGTGCTAGTAGCTAGCAGAAAGCATGACATTGCTTAGTGCTCAAGACATGTTTATCGAGTAAATCAAAAAACTGCTACCGTGCCACTTCCGATCTAGGCATGTGAGCATAATTTAGTAGTACCACAAATCTCATTGTCCTAAATGTGTCCTCAGCAAACAGTGAGGATTTCCTCCATTATTTAAAAATCTAGTGATACCCTCCCCTTGATGAGATGCTATCCTAGTTACGTTTGAAAAGCACCGTGAAAATAATGAAACATTATCTTTCCCAAATCTTTATTTGGTTTAGAATCCTACAACCTTAAAGATCATCATCACATAGAGTTCTTTCAAATGACTACACGCTGTGTAGCACTGTGCTGCCATTCAGCAGTCACAGGTACTGACGTGCACAGTTTAAAAACAGGTAAATTCTCCTACTGACACTTTTTTTTTTTTTTTTTGGAAACAGGGCCTCGCTCTGTCACCTGGGCTAGAGTGCAGTGGCATCATCACAGATCACAGCAACCTCAAACTCCTGGGTTCAAGTGATCCTCCTGCCTCAGTCTCTGAGTAGCTGGGACTACAGGCATGCGCCACCACACCCAGCTAATTTTTCTATTTTTAGTAGAAATGGGTTTCGCTCTTGCTCAGGTTGGTCTCAAATTCCCAATCTCAAGCCTAAAGTGCTAGATTACAGGTGTGAGCCACCATGCCTGACCTTGTAACACCTATTATAGACTTATCACTTTGCTGTTATTTTTATCTATCCTCCCCCCCCCAAAAAAATAATGAACACTTCAAAGACAGTATTTTATTCATCTTTGTATTACTCAGTGTCTAGCACAGTACCTAGCAAACAGGTTTTTAATGAATATATTATATACTGAGTAAATGAACAAACGAATAGATCTGATAATGGTTCTGCCTACTTCTTTCTTGTGTCCTTTTCCTATGTGCTATGTCCTGTTCTCCCTCCCTCCCCACCTCACTCCCCATTATTGTTTTGCTAGTGTATATAAATAGATCTCATAGAATCTATATATACCATTATCTGCTTGGCTCCCAAGTACCCATTACTATTTGAAGACGCTGTTGGCAGCCCTATCTGCTCGATCAGTTGGCTTTACATCCATAATAGCAGCATTAAGACTGAGATAGTTCTGGCCCTGTTGTTGCTTGAATGACCTGGCAGCCTGGTTTGGTGGCCAGTCTTTGTAGCCACGTAAGTTTCCCGTAAATAAATCAGTGGATTTCTGTCTGAATCTAGCTTAGTGTTCCTCCCCATGGGTCATGTGTAACCAGGGACTCACATACCTCAATCCTGAATCTCCTTGAGTCATAACAGGCACTTCATCTTACGCCAATATATATTATTATTTACTTTTCTATGTGCTGTGATCAACTTTCCATCGGGGCTGCGTGTGGTGGCTCATGCCTGTAATCCTAGCACTCTGGGAGGCTGATGCAGGAGGATTGCTTGAGCTTAGGAGTTCAAGACCAGTCTAAGCAAGAGCAAGACCCTATCTCCACTAAAAATAGAAAACTTAGCCGGGCATTGTGGTATGTGTCTATAGTCCCAGCAACTTTGGAGGCTAAGGCAAGAGGATCACTTGAGCCCAGGAGTTTGAGGTTTCAGTGAGCTACAATGATGCCACTGCACTCTGGCTAGGAGGGCAGAGCGAGACTCTGTCTATAACAAAAACAAAACAAAACAAAACCAAACACAAAAAACCCTTTCCATTAGGATGCATAAGCATGCCAGAAATTATGGTCTTTTTTTCTTTTTAAACTGTTCTAAATTCCTAACACATATGCTCAGAATATACACACAATATTTATTGAATGGAAGAGAGAATAGGTTGAATCCTACACTGAAAGCTCTTTAAATCCCCTCCATTAGTTAAGTCAACCTACATTTATATTTCACTTTTCCCAATAACTCATTTTCATTTCCTTACACACCTGTATGGTCTAATAGGGAAAAACTTTGATGTGTGTCTTAAAGGGAGATAACTGATAAACCTTGAGAGGACCAAACATATCTTGCCATTCAACAAGGTTCACACTTTCCCCAAATCATATATTAAATAATCTCACAATTTCCATAGATTTTAAAGAAAAGAAACTCTTACCCAGCCTTAGCAACACTTATGGTTTGTTGCTCCATTGCTTCGTGGATACTGGTTCTGTCATGCTCTTTGAGGCTGTTAAACTCATCAATACAGCAAAGGCCTGCATCTGCAAGCACTAGTGCCCCAGCCTCCAAATTCCACTCTCCTGAGTCTTTTACAGCAGTTACCGTTAGACCTGAGGAAACAAGAAAACTATGTCAGCTTTTA
This sequence comes from Lemur catta, assembly GCF_020740605.2. Classification (NCBI taxonomy): domain Eukaryota; kingdom Metazoa; phylum Chordata; class Mammalia; order Primates; family Lemuridae; genus Lemur; species Lemur catta. Next base: position 109,392,804 of record NC_059129.1, read on the forward strand.
TTTTCAAAAGCATATCTTACACCTATCAGGGGAAAGAGATGCCTCCATTTTAAAGAGAAGGGCATAGAATCAAGGCTTTTATTTGCTATCTACCAAGAGGGGACGACATCAGGACCATCACTTCAGGTATCTAGTCACTAGAAGGCCTTAAAAGCTCCTATGCTCTGAAAATCTAAGACGGATTATTCAGCATTTTGTAGCAACCAGAAGTCTCTGAATTTTCTGTCTTTCCTTGTAGGTTCCCTGACTGAGTGCTCTAAACTTTTGGAAGGAACAAACAGGTCTCCAGAGACCTTATGACAAGAGGTTCTGTACGATATGCTGTTTACAGAGAAAGCCCCAATGACAGAGAATAGCAGTTATTACAGTCCAATGATGGGAATGAAAAGTTTGCTTCCAGTTACACAATGAAGGAGGAGATTTTCTTCAAATACCAATTTTGATTTGTCCCTTATACCAGTCAATAAAGCAGAGTGGTCAAAAGCAAAGGCTTTGGAGTTAAGACTTGATTTGAATGCTGGAACTCTCATTCTGGCTATTCAATCGTAGTCAAGTTTCTTAATATACATATAGACCTCAGTTTATTAACCTGTTAAAGGGGATAACAATAGAAAATATAGATTCTCGGATATACAAATAATATATAACTAAAGCTCATTAAAGGCATATGACACATAATGAGTACTTATAATAACTATTGTTGATAAAAATTGATAAACTGCCAGACTGACCAAGAAAAAAAGAAGAGACACAAGTTACAAATACCAGGAATGAAAGAGGGGACATAACTACAGACCCTACAATAATAAGGAAATACTATGAACAACTCTATGCAAGGTTTCCTTTCATCACTCTTACTCAAAAATCATACTAGAGGTTCTAGCCCATGAAATAAGGCAAAGAAAAGAAATAAACAATATACAGATTGAAAAAGGAAAATTTAAAACTGTTTAAATTTGCAGATAACATGATTATGTAGAAAATTCAAAATAATCTACTAAAAAGCTACTAGAACTAATAAGTGAGTGGAGCAAGGTTGCAGGATGCAAATCAATACACAAAAATCAATCTTATTCCTATATATTAGAAATGAATAATTAGAAATTGTAATTTTAAATGATACAATTTATAATAGTATCCCAAAATATGGAATATTTGGGTACAAGTCTTATGAAATATATGCAAGATCTGTATGCAAGAAACTACAAAACACTGATAAAGGAATCAAGACAATTAAATTGAGAGACATTCCATGTTCATGAAATAAATTAAAAAACTCAATATTTTCAATATATCAGTTCTCCCCAAACTGTTCTATAATTAAATACAATTCCAAACAATATCCCAACATGGTTTTTTGATGTATGTGAGTCCCTGGCCCAGCCACTTGTTTTTGGAAATATAATTTTATTGGAACACAGTCATGCTAATTTATTTATATATATTATCTATGGCTGCTTTCACACTACAATGGCAGCAGTAAGTAGTTGTGATAGACATTTTGTGGCCACCAAATCTAAAATATTTACATCTGGCCTTTTACAGAAAAAGGTGCCAACTCTTGATCTAAAGTATTAATGTCTATGGTGGGACATAGAATTTTAAAAGAAATACTAATAAAAAGAGAAGGGTAATGAGATAATGAAGGACATAGAAATATTAATAATATCATTTAAAGAATAGTTTATAACATGAAGTATGTTTAGCCTGAAAAAAAAGATGTAGAGAATAGACATTATTATATACTCAGAGAATTATTCTACAGAACAGGATTAGATATATTTGGAGCAGCTTCAAAAGAAATAACTGAGACTAACATGTACAAGTTTACAAGGAACTACTGGCAACTTGAGGTATTTAAAAAGAAATGAGCTGCCTTACAAAGTAGTGAGCTTTTCATCACAGTACCAATTAAGTAAAGGCGGAATGTCCACTTATCAGAGATAGCATGAAAAGGTATTATATTTATGCAATGAATGGGTAACCACCTAAAGGACGAAAGGGTCTAAAAATCCCTTCCAACCCTATTACTCTTAGTACAGAAGGCCTTTCAGCCATTCTCTGAAATCTATGGCAAAGGGGATTAAAAACTAAGATACCTAAGTATTTCTTCCCATTTTTGCTATAATAATTCCTTGAATTCCAAAAATAGAAGGAAAACAATGTTGTCTGTGTCTTTGTCTCTATCTTATGAGAGGTAAGAAGGGGGAAAGAAATATTATTGCTAATGATTAAAAGGTGATTATATTTAAGATGTCTTTCCTTTTAAATTTTGGGTTTTTAGTACTGGAATAGGAAGGGCAATAGAAGGCAATCAAGGGGCAAAGGGCTAAGTCCCAATTCATTCTCCCTTCTTGTATAGGACTCCTCTGTTCAACAATTCAGCAAGCATTTGTTAAAGTCCAGTAGTCCCCCCTTATTCACAGGGGATATGTTCCAAGACCACTAGCAGATGCCTGAAACTATGTAGTATTGAACCCTATATGTACTGTTTTTTCCTATACATATATACCTATGATAAAGTTTAATTTATAAATTAGGCACAGTAATTGTGGTTTGTTTGTATTCTAAGGTAATACTCAGTGGGTCAATGTGTCGAATTACTTATATACTGTAATTAAAGTTACATGACTGTGGTCTCTCTCTCTCTCTCAAAATATCTTATTGTACTGTACTCATTAATTTTCAGATAGCGGTTGACTGTGGGAAGCTGAATCCATGGACAAGTGAAACCTCAGATAAGGGGGGACCTACTGTATGTGCTAAAGAAGTAATAAACACAATGCACTCAAGTACTGTGTTGGCCCAGGATTAAATGTAATTGTATAATAACGTTTAATTATATACCCTAACTTCCCTGAGTCCCACTCCTTTGAATCCTACTTACCTCCCCACCTAGATAACAAGAATGTTTCCTTCCTCCAAGAAGCTTTCCTTTTCATTTCCCAACTAGCACCTACTTATACATACCCTTTAAAAAATGTATAACTGTCAGAGAAGGTTGTTACACGTGAGAAATATTTTGTCTTTTGCAGTACAAAATTGCTCAATTAAGAGTTTGGCAATTTTGGCAGGCAAATTATCAAAGAATAACAACAGCATTCACCTTCCTGTTGACTTGTGGTTTGTTTGTATCCTAAGGTAATACTCAGTGGGTCAATGTATGGAATTAATTGTTTAAATATTACATTTTCTCCATAAGGACATGGAACTTGTAGCCTATTCTAATAAAATTTCCTTAATAACACTAAAGGGGGAACACTGGCACCAGAGGTTACAAACTAGGACTAATGGCTGCGCTTAGACCTGAAGGGTTCCGCTTTTGGAATGGCACCACGAGGTGCTCCAGGGACGAGCTCCTCAGTGAAGCAAGCATAACTGGTGTGAATTATTTTTAAAAACTCAACCGTTGGAACTGTCCTAAGGGCATACAGTAAATGAAAGGACATTTATTCATAGAAATCTGAAACTTGGTAAGAATAGCAAGAGTCTATGACACTTAAATCACGACCTGCTTCCTTCCTCTCCCCTGTTCCCCTACTTAGGTGGATGGAGGCTTCACTCCAGGTGGGTATGGCCAAGAAGAGGGGCTCCCTTTCAGCTCCTAATCAAGGGATAAGGTATCTCACCAGGAGGGATAGACAGCACTTGTCCTCTCCAACTTTGAGGCCCAAATATTTAAAGAATCAAATACCATTCTTCACAAACTCTTCTCTAGAGGGAAAAGAGGAAGAAACACTTTCTGACTCATTCTATGAGGCCAGTATTACCCATACATCAAAAATCAGACACAGACATCACCAGAACGCTAAAAACTAATATCTCTTATGAATATGGATGTGAGAATCCTCAACAAAATACTAGGAAACCGAATCCAGCAATACATAAAAAAGATTATATTAATACATAATAACCAAGTGGGATTTACTTTAGGAATGTAATGTTGGTTTAATATCTGAAAATCCACACCCATTAATCATAGTAAAAATGCTGAAAACAAAAGACAAAGAGAAGATTTTAAAAGCAGTTAGAGAAAAACAACTGTACACTTATAACAGAGCCCCAGTAAGATTAAGACCTGACCTCCATCAGAAACAGTGGAGGCCACAGGCAGTGGGACATATTCAAAGTGCTGAAAGGAAAAACAAAAGTCATCCAAGAATCTTATATCTAGCAAAACTATCTTTCAAAAATGAGGGTAAAATAAAGACATTCTCAGATAAACAAAAACTGGGAGCATTACTAGCTAGCAGGCCTGCGTTAAAAGAATTACCAAACGGAGTTCTTTAGGCCGAAAACAAATCACCCCAGATGGTAAGTTAAATCCACAACAAAGAAGAATGAGCACTGGCAAATGTAATTATGTAATTAGAAAAAAAAAAGTTTAAAGGCATATTTTTTCTCTAAACTGATTTTAAAAGCAATTGTATAGAACAACATGTATATAATTGTATCATTGGGCCTATGGCATATAGAAATGTAATGTATTTAGCAAAAACAGCAAAACAAAACAAAACAAAAAACATAGGTGGGAGGAAAGTTATATTGGAATGACTCCAGATGGTAACTCAAATCCATAAGAACAAATGAAGAGAACCAGAAACAGTAATTAAGAAAGTTAATATAGGGCCGGGCGCGGTGGCTCATGCCTGTAATCCCAGCACTCTGGGAGGCCGAGGCGGGTGGATCGCTCAAGGTCAGGAGTTTGAGACCAGCCTGAGCAAGAGCGAGACCCCATCTCTACTAAAAAAAATTGAAAGAAATTATCTGGCCAACTAAAATATATATATATATATAAAAATTAGCCGGGCATGGTGGCGCATGCCTGTAGTCCCAGCTACTCGGGAGGCTGAGGCAGTAGGATCGCTTGAGCCCAGGAGTTTGAGGTTGCTGTGAGCTAGGCTGACGCCACGGCACTCACTCTAGCCCGGGCAACAGAGCGAGACTCTGTCTCAAAAAAAAAAAAAAAAAAAAAGAAAGTTAATATAATAAACTCTATATATACAACTTTACTATTCTTTCTTTTTTCAGCTTCTTTAAAAAGCATAAAATTACATAAGGCAATAAATAATGTATTTTTGTGTTTGTAACATATATGATGGAATATGTATAAATATTATAGCATAAAAAAGGGAAAATGGTATAGAACTACACAGAGGTAACACTTCTGTACTTCACTGGAATAAAATAAGTATACATCTGAAATAGATTCTGATAAGTAAGCCCTATAACAACCACTAAGAAAATAACCCTCCCTCCAAAAAAAGGGAAAAAGTTAAAGAAATAAAAAATGATATATTAGAAAATATTCATTTAATGCAAAGGGAAGCAGTAAAGGAAAACTTAAAGAGAAGACTTGAGATATATAAAAAACAAAAAGTAAAATGGCAGACACGAATCCAACAATATCAATAACATTAAATGTGAATGGATTAAACAATCTAATCAAAAGGCATAGACTGATAAAATGAATTACGAAAATAAGATCCAACTCTATGCTATCTATTTACAAGAGACACTTTAGATTCACAGAAGCAAATGGATTGAAAATAAAAAGTTGGAAAAAGATATATATGTAAACAATAAGAGAGCTGGAGTATTTATACCAATATCAGACAAAACATTTTAAAATGAAAAAATATTACTAGAGGTAAAGACAGGCATTTTACAATGATAAAAGAATCAATCCATCAAGAACCCTGACACAAGTAGACCAAAAAAGTCAATGGTATGTCTATAAGCTTAGCAAAGAAGAATCTGAAAATATAATTTAGAAAATATTTCCATTTACAATAGCATCAAAAAGAATATGTACGAAAAAATGTAATAAACTACAAAACCTATACTCTAAAAACTACAAAACATTGTTGAAAGAGATTAAAAGTTACCTAAATAAATGCAAAGAAACCCCATGTTCACAGACTAGAAAACAATATTGTTAATATGGCAATACTATACAAACAGATCTACAGATTCAATGCAATCCCTATCAAAAAGCCCAGGTAGCTTGTTTGCAGAACTGACAAGGTGATCCTAAAATTCATAAGAAAATACACTAGATGCCAAATAGCCAATCTTGAAAAAGAGGAACAAAGTTGGAAGACTCACATTTTCTGATTTCAAAACATAATGCAAAGCTGAAGTTACCAAGACAATGTGGTACTGGTATAAGGACATAGATAAACAGAACAGAATTCATTGTCCAGAAATAAACCCATATATATTTAAGGTCAATTCATTTTTGATAAGGGTTCCAATCCAACTCATGGGGGAAAGAATAATCTTTCAAAGAGATACTGCTGGGAAACTGGACATCCTCATGTAAAAATATAAATTTGAGGCTGGGTGCAGTGGCTCATCCCTGTAATCCTAGCACTCTGGGAGGCTGAGGTGGGTGGATTGTTTGAGATCAGGAGTTCTAAACCAGGCTCAGCAAGAGAGACACCCCATCTCTACTAAAAAATAGAAAGAAATTAGCTGGACAACTAAAAATATATAGAAAAAATGAGCCTGGCATGGTGGCACATGCCTGTAGTCCCAGGTACTTGGGAGGCTGAAGCAGAAGGATTGCTTGAGCCCAGGAGTTTGAGGTTGCTGTGAGATAGGCTGACGCCACGGCACTCTAGCCAGGGTGACAGAGCAGGACTCTGCCTCAAAAAAAAAAAAAAAAAAATATAAATATATATAAATTTGGACCTCCTACTTTATGCCATACACAAACATTAATTCAAACTGAATCAAAGACCTAAATGTAAGGTGCTAAAATTATAAAACCCTTAAAAGAAAACATAGCCATATAGCCATAAATCTTCATGACTCTGGATTAGGCAATGGTTTTTGTGAATGACATGAAAAGCACAAGCAAAAAAAGACAAAATAAATAAAATGGGCTTCATCAAAATTAAAAGCTTTTATGCTACAAATGATGCCACCAAGAAAATTAAAAGATAACCCACAGAAAAGGAGAAAATTTTAGCAAACCATGAATTTGATAAGAGACTTGTATTTAGAATATATATAGAACTCTTACAACCCAATTACAAAAGGACAAATGACCCAATTTTTAAAAGGAGACAGAGTCGGCATGGTGGTGCATGCCTGTAGTCTCACTACTTGGGAGGCAGAGGTGGGACGATCACTTGAGCCCAAGAGTTCAAGTCTATCCAGGGCAACATAGTGAGACTCCATCTCTACTTAAAAAGGGGGGGGGGGGGCAAAAAAATCTGAATAGACAATTCCCCACAGAAGACATACAAATGGTCAATAAGCAAATGAAGGATGTTCAACATCTTTAGCCATTGGGGAAATGCAAATCAAAACCATAATGAGATACTACTTCACATACCACCAAGGCCATAAGCAAAAAGACATACTAACAAGTGTTCGTGGGGATGTGGAGAAATTGGATTGCTGGTGGGAATATAAAATGGTGCAGCCATTTTAAAAAAAACTGTTTGGTAGTCCCTCAAAAGGAGTTACCACACATGATCCAGCAATGCCATTTCTAAGCATACACCCAGAGAAATGAAAACATCTGTCCCACACAAAAATCTGTACACAAATGTTCACAGCAGCATTACTCACAATAGCCAAAAAGTGGAAACAACACAAATGTCCATCAACTGACTGAATGGATAAATAAAATGTGGTATGTCCATTTAATGGAATATTGGGTAATAAAAAGAAATGAAGTATCAGTATATGCCACAACATGGATGAAAACATCAAAAATACTATGCTTGAAAGATGTTAGTCACAAAAGACTACATATTATATGATTACATTTATATGAAATTTCTAGAATAGGCAAATCTATAGAGACAGAAAGTAATTTAGTGGTTGCCTACTGCTAGGAGACGAGAGCACAGGGGTGAGGAGGGGGATGCTAAAGGCCACAAGGAATCTTTTTGAGATGAAGAAAATATTCTAAAATTGATTGTGGTCATAGCTGCACAACTCTGAATATTCTAAAAGCTATTGTCTCAGACACTTTAATTCAGTGAACTATATCTCAACAAAGCTGTTATTTAAAAGATATTATTGTGCCATCACACCAGGGGTACTTGGAGGTGGATTCTTTGTATCCTGGATTCAAAGCCTTAGCAGGCAAATTCTACCAACCACCTACCTACCAATTAATGGCCTATTAGCTCAATTGTGAAACCTTTCCCCTTCCTATCCCTTCTAGTTTTTGACTCTTTGTAAATGGCCTTGCCTACTTGCCTAGCTTTTGTCAAGCATAACTCCATCTAATGTCATTTGTCTCTATAGTAACCGACTAGAAAAGCTTAGCAATGGCTTAGTGCAAGCAGTGGTCTAGCCCAGAGATGTTTTAAAGATTTGAGCCCTCTCTCTACTGATCACTGCTTTTTTCCTGGTATTAAGAAAAGAGCCTCTGATGAATGGGAGAGGCAGAGAGTTAGAGAGAAAATGATGGACTATAAAACATGAAGGAAGATGGACTGTAAGTGGAGACTGAGTTCAAGAGGAAAATGAGGTAAGAAGGAGCTTGATTTACAAAGACCAAGAAGACATGGTTAAAGAAACAAAAAAAAACTAGGTATAAGGAACAAAGTAATTATTAGGCATTTCCATTCACATTCTTCTGGTCAAAGATATATGATAATATTAACATCAAGAAACTGTCAATAAACATAATCATGGTGCTTCAGAAAGCTGAATATTTAAAACTATCCAAAAGTGTCTAACAGTAGAGTCCAGCTAAGGACAAGGGATGAGATATAGCTTGTATCTTTAAGAAACGTCTAACCTGATGGTGGGTAGCAATGAAGACCAAACAATGAAACTTTTATTAATGAGGTGAAGTAGAGAATGAGGAGGGAGTACATTTTATGTCGCAGACATGAAACCTTATAAAAAGTATAAGGATGTATTCCAGGATGACTAGTCCATCCTCCCTATTTCCCAATGGTCCCTTTTGCAACAGGAAGCTCAGCATCTGTAGTGTCTCAACAGGGAGACTCCCCCAGCTTTGGCTTGGCTGGGTCCTCCTCTCATTCTCAGTATGTACCTGGGCCAATTTCATTAATGCAGTTTTATTCCTCAAGAGTTCATTGAAACAGTCATTTACTACAGTATCTGCCGGCCTGTGTATTCTTCCAGAAACTGATACCAATCCATTTTCCTATACATAAAGGCCACTCTAAATTTTACCTGACACGATATTGAGAGTAGAAAGATACTAGGACAGTAATTAGAGGAGCGGGTTCCTGAGCATCAGCGTCTTCATTTGTCAAATGGGATAATACCTTACTCTCCTACCATAGAATATTGTGAGGCTCAAAAATATGTTATTTAAAAGTTTTTACAAATGGTAAAACATCTTCTCTTTTGCCTATTTTAACATAATCGCTTAAAGTTGTATCTAACAGTTTCTATTCTGTACCATACTTATTTGATTACATAGTTACCTTTCCTACTGGACCATAAGGTCTTCATATGTTTTATCTCTATTTCACAGTGCATAGCACAAAAATTTCACATAATAAATGCTCTCTGTATATATGTAATGAGTTATTATTAAAATCATCACTATACAATGTATTCCATTTGGAAATGTCTGTAAACTCCAGCAAATCTCTATATTCTACTTATATATAGAAAATTTTATTTAACACTGTCATTAAATTTTGACATCCTATCACTAATAAAAGGGAACCTTTTAAACTAACTAAAGACAATATTAAAACAACAAGCCTTACATGAGAATTTTTTAAAAAGATGAGAATAATGGGCGGGTGAGGTGGCTCATGCCTGCAATCCTATCACTGTGGGAGGCCGAGGTGGGAGGACTGCTTGAGCTCAGGAGTCCGAGACCAGCCTCAGCAAGAGCGAGACCCTGTCTCTACTAAAAATAGCAAGAAATTAGCTGGACAACTAAAAATGGAAAAAATTAGCCAGGCATGGTGGCAAATACCTGTAGTCCCAGCTACTCGGGAGGCTAAGACTGGAGGATCCTTTGAGCCCAGGAGTCTGAGGTTGCTGTAAGCTAAGGTGACGCCATGGCACCCTAGCCCAGGCAACAGAGCGAGATTCTGTCTCAAAAAAAAAAAAAAAAAAAAAAGATGGGAACAATAATACAAATGACTCTTTACAGACAATTCAACACCGTGATAATTTAATTACCTCAAGTAAAATCTAGGATTTGAACAAAGGCAAGAGGCTAGTACTTCCATTCCTATGGTAACTTTTGTAGCAGGCAGGGGCTGAGAATGGACTTGATGCCTAGCTCTAATACATTTTAATTCAGCACAATTTAATTTAATTCAATTTGATTCTAGTACATTTAAATTCACTCTTTCATCTTGTTTTGTGTGTGATCTCAATTTAACTTCAAGTTTCAGATTCTTAGAAGTCTTCTGTATAGGTACCTTGGATCCATGGAGGGATGCTACATCTTGTCTCTTCAGAGGTCAAGCTGTGTGCCCAATGGTAGATGCTTCCTTTGAAGAATGGCCATAGCACACCATTCCACAGTACACTACACTCCTTCCTCCTGGCAAGGCTAAATGACCACTTCATTTCATACCACAGAAAGCACTCGATAGCTGACCAATATTTGGATTAAATAAGTTTCAATTCTCAAATAAGCTTAATTAAGAGGAAAAAATCTTATAGCTATATTAGTTTGTTGGGACTGCCATAAAATACCATAGACTGGGTGGCTTGGACAATAGAAATTTATTTTCTCACAGTTCTGGAAGCTAGAAGTCCAAGATCAAAGTGTTGGTAGTTTTGGTTTCTTCTGAGGCCTCTTTCCTTGGCTTGCAAATGGCTGCCTTCTTGCTGTTTCCTCTGTGCCTGTGTGCTCCTATGTTCAAATTTCCCCTTGTTATGAGGACACCAATGAGATTAGATTAGGGCCCCCTCCAATGACCTCATTTAACTTAATCACCTCTTTAGAAGCCCAATTTCCAAATATACTTACATTCTAAAGTGCTAGGGGCTTGGGGTTCTTCAACATATGAATTCAAGGAGACATAATTAAGTCTATAACAATAGCTAACTAGGTTCCTTTATTTCTGCCCTAGGCACTAGTGTAGGGTTTCTTCATGTTAGAGCCAAAACAATCTCTCTGAGCCATCCTTCCCCCAAGTAATCTGTAGAGAAGTGAGCTGAGGGTTACATTTCATGTATCCCTCCAAGCATCAGGCAGGCTCCCTTTGGTACTTAATAAATTAAGACATTCATAGAGACTTATCTGTTGCAATATGGTTAGCTGCTTGGGAGTCACTCCAGTTTGGTGGTTTCATTAACAATACTTAAGGAAAAAAATGTTTTATGAATAGCAGGTAATAAAACTAACCTTTACACCACTCTTACTTAGTAAACGGAAATAGTCTGAGTTCACAAACGTGTTAAAAGATTTCCGTTTCCCCACAATCCTAGTCAAGCATAAACTAATACATTTCCTCAGTTCAGACCCTGAACTGGTTACAAGCAAGCAAAGGCTCCTCAGAATTTACTTGTCATGCCATAAATTTTTATTTACTAACGGTTTAGGTCACACATTTTTTGAAGATCAAATGTCTTGGTGTGCCTTTGTGTTCTTTCCTATTCCTGTTATATTTGTTGCTCTTTTGGTCTTCTGATACTTCCATTTTCTCCTTTTATGTTCCTGCTACGTTGCCCAAACGGCAGTAACCTGGGGTGTAACTGATCACATCTCTTGTAATTTTTTTTCTTGTTCTAGGACTTTTCAGATCTGAAATGGCAGAAAGAAGACTCAGGTGCAGCCCAAAATTACCTATTTTGATTTTCCAAGTAGTGTGTGTGGAAAATCATCTCCTTGTCCTTCATTTTGTGTCTACTCAACGGCGCTGTCGTGCCCAAACGTACAGTGGCCAAGAACTAGATTTCCAAAATGGCATTGCTCTTTTCGAGCTGCCATCGGTCTATAAAATGCAGTTTATTTCCACTGCAACCAACCCTTCTCTGTAATCCAAATACTACCCTACATAGCTGAACCTAACCTAGCGTAGACAACCGAATTTCATCCGCTAAATTCAGGAGAGCCGGCATAGCCATTGCACTGATGCAAAAAGACCGTTAAAAGGAGAGAAAAAAAAAAAAAACCCCAAAACCCCAAAAAACCAAAACGAAGCAAACCCGAGGGGCGGGCATAGCCTGGGAAAGCGACTCCCACCTAAGCGGGGCCACGCCCCCCGGCGCGGCCACGCCCGACGTGAAGCGCGGGAGTCGCCGGGTCGGGGGCGGGGCCTGCACTGCCCCTCCCCCCGCCGCCGCCGGCGGCGGCCTCCGCGCGGGCCTCCCAGCCCTTATTCCACTCACTTTGTTCTCCGCCTTTGTCCTAATCCACACCAGCAGGTGGAGCCGCAGTTAAAGTTTCCGAGTCCGTTCCGGGAGCGGGAGCCCATCTTGCTCGCTGCCGAAGCCCTCGCTGGAGGAGGAGGGTCAGAGCTCGGGTGCAGCCAATCGCGGGCAACGCTGCTAGTTATCAGAGCAGAATGGGCTGTAGTTTAGTGAAATAGGAAAGCTGCAAAACACTGTGGAGTGCTCCCGTGTAAATAAAAAGAGGAAAAAAAAGTTTCTCAAGTGGCCGCTGCACGACGTCGGGCAGGCACCGGGGCGGGGGTCTGCGCTCTCCCGAGCGGCCACGCGCTGGACTTTATTGTGCCGCAACGAGCCCCAGGTCCCATTGTTTGTTTTTTTTTTTTTCTTCAAAATATGGCAAAGGTTCAGGTGAACAATGTAGTGGTGCTGGATAACCCTTCTCCTTTCTACAACCCGTTCCAGTTCGAGATCACCTTCGAGTGCATCGAGGACCTGTCTGAAGGTGAGTCGCGACGCCCGCCGCCCGGGCTGTCAGTTGCGGGCTGCAGACGTTGAAAGTTTCCCGGGCCCGGCCCCGGCGGGGCGGCCGTCCTCGGCGCCGGGCGGGCTGCGGGCCGGGCTCCGCGGAGGGAAACTTGAAGTTGACGGACGACGGCTGCCGAGGCGCGTGCTGCGTTCGGCCGCAGCCCCGGCGCCCGCCGCGGCTCAACTTGGGAGGAACTTGTTCGAGCAGAGGTAGCCATGTTGTCAGCTTTGTCTGGCGGGCAGGCGGTTCGCGGGACCCGCACTCGCGCCCGCCGCGCCGGCCGCGGGGCGCTCCGGCTGGCCCCGCGCCGCGAACGGCCTCCGCGACCCTCGCGGCCCCGGCGAAGAGGCTGGGAGGGAGAGGCGTGCGTGTGGTCGCGCCGGCGAGTTAGGAGCGGAGCCATCTTACCCCGAGCGGAGAATTGGGCTCGCGACCCCGGCGTCACGACGCCTCCTCTCGCCCCGCCGCCCGCCTTCCTGCCCGGAGCGAAAGGCACGTCCCTTACTGGAGCCGACAGCGGAGTTGCCCTACTCTCCTGGCCTGCCGTGCCCGGTCGCTGCGGGGAGGAGAGCGAGGCTGTCCTCGCGCTGATTTCTGGCTCCCTCGACCAACCAGCGGGGGAGGCGGGCGCAGGCTCGGCCCCTCCGCGCCGCGGGCCGGGCGCCGGCGCTCCCCGGGGGCCCTGGGTCCTCCCGGCCGGTCCTCCCCGGCCGGCGCCCGGGACGCGCGGGACGCCCGGGATGCTGTTGCGCGGGCTTCCGGACCAACCCGGACTCCTTTTCCTCAGTGACGAAAACCTCCTCTGTCTCAGGAAGAAAAATACAGCTAAGCTAGGAAGTTACATTTAACCCAAGAGCAGAAATTAGTAAGATGCTAAAATAATTTCCAGGACTTAATCTCTGATTTATAAATAGTCCCAAAGACGACTTTCTTCAAAAACGTGTTGAAATCTAATTAACTCCACATCCAAACAAATGCAGAACATACTCTGGACGTAAAACACAAACGTGGGCTAGGAAATTAATGGTAAGATCCTGATGGCAATGCAAACGTTTTTAGTATTTTTTCTCAATACCTTTTAAGGTCTTCCAAAAAGATAAATATTTTTAATATGTTCAGTAATAAGTATTTATAAAGCTAAAACTGGACAGTTTCTTACCTTTGCTTTCCTTAGATTTTAACAAAGTAATCCAGTATTTCATTTTCAAAATTTGAGGGGAAAAAGTTTATTAGTGTTAATTTTACAACTGAACAGGGGACATGCTGCTTTGAATTTACAAGTATATTTAAAAAAGTGTATTTAAAATTATTTGGCTAATGGTGGCATGTAAAGCGTTTTTATTTTAAAAATTAATCTTTAAAATGTATCTTATGTAGGGTGTTAACTTTAATTATAAAAGCAATATATGCTTATTGTAATAAGCTTTCAAAAAGTTGTACATACATACACAATGTAACAGTCCTTTGTATTCAATGCCTTCTGTCTCACTCCTTTTAAAGTAACCACAATACTTTAATGAGTCTGTTGTTTTAATACATATATAAAGCATAAATGCACATATATTTTATAGAGGACATATTCTGAAAGATGATTTCATTTATTAAAATAAACTAATAGGCCATTGATAATATTAAAGGGTATTCTTACTATTGTGAAATCATTTGATCATTCTCCCATAGTTCTACTACAAGCATTTCAGGAACCAGGCCCATTTTTCATATCCAACAGTCAGCAATTTTTCCTTCTTATTCCCAATTGTACATAAAAAATATGGGCAAATATAAGAAAAACCATTGATCGACGCATTCTGGCTTACACAACAACGTTTTAGGCGTTAGATGTTCTCCAAATTACAGGTATTTCTCAAGTGATGCCTTCCATTTTAGGAGTTAACTGAGAACAAGGAAAATGATTCAAGGTGCTGTTACAGGGCCTTTATATTGGATAGTTGAAACCAGCCATTTATAGAGGCCAAACTATGTTCCATTTTTAACTGGGATTCATTCAAAACCCAGCTGAATCACTTCAGGGTTTTTACAATACTGATGACAAGTATACACCTACTTCCACTGGTACATTTCACTTGCAGGGTGCCATTACTGAGCATTTATTTAGTATTTTAAAAAATATTTTAAGCTGAGTCATACTGAAGCTGCAAAGGAATCTTTCAAAAAGGTGCCATGCCTGTGTACTCCACCTAGAGGCTATGTGGATTAAGGAAACTGCGTGTACTTAGCAAAGGCTCCTTATAGGTTCCATACTTTTATATTATAGTTCTTAAAAAGAAGTGTTCTTGAAATTAAACTACAGAATATTTTGAAGAGAATTTTGACTTTGTCTCAAGTCTCAAACCAGAGTTTGGTCACCATTTTTCATACTTTGTCAGCAACCCCCAAATATTTTCACTTTCCTTTAAAAGCTGCCCTGTTAGATTTGCTTTAGAAAAAGCCTTGAGTCCTTGAGGCAATTTGGTTGTTTCTAATATAAGGCTTATGTCAGGGGGTGGGGCAGCCTTAAAAAATGAGAGGTCAAGATTTTAGCCAGAAGCTTTCCTGTCATACAGGGACATGGGAGACCCTGGCTGTGCTTGAACCTGATGGTCACCAAGCGTGTACAATTTTTGATTGGCTTTTCTGATATTTTTAAGTCTATATATGTCAATAATTATAGCTGTCTATTGAATACTTATAATGCACCAGAATTGAGCATGGTGCTTCATACTTTCCAACTTCAAAATTTGTTCCAATTCTAAAGATTACATACTTTCCACTAGACCACAGGTCTTCCCAAGTATTATAATTAGCTTAGATTCCCTTGGTGACTTCCCTCACTCACTGCCACCACAAATGGAGATACTTTCATACTGAGATTACCATGATCAAATTAAACAATTAGTTAACTTTAAATAAACTTTAACTGAGAGGGCGGCACACCTATAATCCTAGCACTCTGGGAGCCCAAGGAGGGGGAGGATTACTTGAGGTCACAATTTCCAGACCAGCTTGAGCAAGAGTGAGACCCCCCCTGTCTCTACTAAAAATAGAAAAAATTAGCTGGGCATTGTGGCGCATGCCTGTAGACCCCAGCTACTTGGGAGGCTCAAGGATCCCTTGAGCCCAGGAGTTTGAGGTTGCTCTGCGCTAGGCTGATGCCATGGCACTCTGCTCAGGGCAACAGAGTGAGAGTCTGTCTCAAAAAAAAAAAAAAAAAATTATTATTAAGAAAAACAAACTTCAAGTGAGAACCTGTGTAAAGAATCTGACTGTATCCTTTCCCTTACCCCCTTCAAATACTGAAGGCAGGGGAATGAAATGAAAGCTGGGTTTAAAAAAATAATAAAACAACGGATGCTAATTTATTAAAAAAAAAAAAAAAGCACTGAGCATTTGAAACTCAGCTACAGCATCTTTTAAGCAGGAAAATCAATGTGCAGGTGTTCCCTAAACTGCAGCCTGTTCTCGTGAAGGTGAGATTATCTCTCCACCTCTGCTCTCACCCTTTCCCCTGCAATTAAGTTCCCTTATTCCACTATTAATTTGAGAGCTAGAAAGAAAGAAATTTATCTTTCCCAGTTAGGTTTTTGGAAAAAGCCCTGGCTTTGGAGTTGCGGGCATAGCTTGAATTCTTACTCTTTGATTTACAAACTGTGAATGTAGGTAGGTTAACCTCTTGGAGTTTGCATCAAAGTTTGCAACTTGGTTTGCATCATAGGGATAATTAGATCCATATGATAAGGCTGCTGAGGTTTAAGCAACAGGCATGAAGCAGCAAGACCAATGCCCGGCACATAGTAGGTATTTTATAAAAGGTTTATAAATTAAATTACAATTCCTATGCCAGTTCACAAATACCAGTTTGACTTACACCAATTAGAAGACCAACAGTATTATATGTAGTGGTACAAATACATATGAAATTAAAGTTTTATGAAAACCCCATGTGACAATTCTTAGTCTCATCCTCACTTGGCTAGTTTAGTAGCTTTCACACCCCTTAACAACTTCTTTACTTGGCTTTTGGGTCACCTACTTCACTGGCCACTAATTTGTAACCTACTTTATTGATTCTTCAACTTCTTAACCTCTTAACTTTTGGAAAGCCCAAAGGCTCACTCACTAGGAATCCCTTCTATTTTCAAGGCTTTACATATCATTGAAAATTTCCAAATTTTTACCAGACCTATTCAGTATCTCCATTTAGATATCTAGTGCACATTTCAAACATGTCTAAAACTAACTCCTGATAGTTTCTCTCTCACCCTCTGCAAAAAAAGTGGCTCCTGTTGCTTCCAACTTCAAAATTTATCCAGAATATAACCGCTTCACACACTCATGGCTATATGTGATACAAGCCACCATAATTTCTTGCCTCAATTGTTGAAATATTCTGTTTCTGCCCTTGCCCTCTTACAATCTGTACAGAACACAGCAGTCAAAACAGTCCTCTTAAAATGAAAGCTGGATCATGTCACTCTGCTCAAAACCCTCCATGGCTTCCCATGCCACTCAGTGTAAAAGCCAAAGTCCTTACGATGGCCTTCAAAACTGCATGATCTGGCCATGTGCCTCATCCCCCATCATATGGTTGGCTACTCTCCCCCTTGCTCTCATTCTGCTCCAGCCCTGGCCTCCTTGCTTTTTCTAGAACATGCCAAGCATGCTCCTACTTCTGGGCCTTAGTATTTGACAAGATACTCACATTGTTTGCTTCCTCTATCTCCATCAACAAATAAATGATCTTGTGAGATGTTAAGATGCAGGACCCTGCATCTGGAAATGTGCTAGAAGCTGGAAATACAAGTGGTCTAGGACAGAACCATGACATAATAGGTCCTCAGAAAATGACTACTGACTTAAGAGAAAATATAAATCTAAAGGAGCTTTCAGTTCAGTAAATTGGCAGTTTATAATACAGTATGAATAAGAAGTAGTACCTATAATATTTCTGTTATCAACATGGGGAACATAAATATCTACACAGTTATGCAAAAGTGGCAACACACAGTGGCACGAACTAGATTCTCCATGAGCGGCCTAGAAACACACCCCTCTGAGAGTGCTTGTGTAGTCTCTGTGTAGTGAATGCAACAGGCAAACCATACAGTGCTAAACACTCTAAGAGGATGAGGTCTCTCAGAGGTGATTTGTGTGATGAGTTGTCTTCTAACCCCCTACTGAAAAGGAAGCTCCCTCAAAGAGTAGCAGTTCTGGTGATCTTTGGGTTCTCCTCACAGAGCACATTATAAAAGATGCTCAATAAAATCTGCTAGATTGAATTACATATAATGTCTTGGGGTGCACCTGAGTGTCTTGTCCTCTTGTACTTATCTCCACTGAATATACTCTATTGTATCAAGTGGTGTAAAGATCTCAGTTTCCTCTTCCCAATTTAAAGAATGTATGACATGAGGAGGTGCCATAAGGAAAAAACACAGCTGTGGTCCTTTTAAGAGTTGATGAGCTGATGCCACTTACTTCTGAGCCACAAGGGAGGTTTGCTCATAATGATTTTTCCACTCTGGAGCTCTATGATGATTTGAGTCTCTGCAACATAGTATAGGGCAGCCCTTCCAATGTGTGTTGAGGAAGGTGTTAAAAAATGAAATACAAAAAAGGGGCGGAGGGATGCTATAACCAAATAAATTTGGAAAATGCTGGATTAATGTTACTGGTGTTCTTTACTAAAGGATATCTCAGGACACTTACCGTGCCAGTGTGCTTTATGAATCCTCAAGACAAGGTTTATAGCATTTCCCAAGTTTTTGGCTATGTTATTTGTGAAGAGCACTGACCAGGAACCAGTGTTTCACAAAAGAGCATTTTGAGAAACTGGCATAAGGTGTGAACTCTGGTAAGAATTTCATAAGGAGCATTTCAGTGCCTCTCTGGATTTTCTGCTATAAGAAGCCAATTTTGGCAGCCAGTAAATGGTTAAGTGGACATCAAAAAGGTTTTTTATGTCATCTGGTAATGTAATTAATAAGTGTGAAATAACACTTTGGTTTTTACCCTAGACTTGGAGTGGAAAATTATCTATGTGGGCTCTGCAGAAAGTGAAGAATACGATCAAGTTTTAGATTCTGTTTTAGTGGGTCCTGTTCCTGCAGGAAGGCACATGTTTGTATTTCAGGTAAGATGAATCTTGGTAAATGTGTATGCCAAATATGTTTCTAAGTAGACTGGATTATCTCTTCCTTATCCCTTTTCTTTTGGGTTAAATCACTCTGCTTCTGCTGTATTCTCTTTTAATTTGCTTCCATCATGTTTTAGGCAATCTCTGTGTCTCAACAGAACTTTACTTCTTGGTTTTATATGTTCAGAAGTGTTAATGTGATACTTATTTTAGGGAGATACACAACATACAGTAAACTTTATACTATATCATGATATACATGGTGGTTAATTTTGGGCTCTTCTGTGAATAGTCCCTTAGGATCAGACTTCCCCGAGTGGCAGTCTAGCAGCCCAAAACATGGATTCAAAATGCTTATTACTAACGAGAATAGTTAGTAATGCATCTTCAGTTTATGGTTTCAGCTACTAGGAGTGATGATGATGTAACAAAAACAACTTTATTTCAGCAATCAGTAAGTGAGCTAGGTTAACAGGTAGTAGATAGAGATGGGTGATCTTTGGTTGCTGGAATGAAAGTCTGGTGGTTTACTGCAACATCTAATAATCTACATGTCTTACAGAGGACTGCTGTTAACAAATCTACTACTACCCCACCAGTTATTGGTGAGGGGAAATTCTACTACTATAAATTATGTTCTTAGATCCCACTGACAGTATTTGGGTCTGTGCCAAGTCTTCAGACACTGTCTTCTGTACTCAAAAGTGTTATTTCTTTTAACCCATGTTAAATAGCTATATAAAAGTATTCAGTCATTTCTCAATTATCCATTCTTATTCAGAGAAAGATATTTGTAATAGTCCAAAGAGTAGCCATAGGTTTTTAAAAACCTATTTTTGTTATGAATATTTCTACCCAACAGTTAAGTAAAACCCACTGAAAAGACTTAATCCAGAAAGAAAATCTAACTCTTCCTATCCCTGACCTCCCATGTTTTCTCACTTCTCAGATGGGGCCCATTTAAATGAATGCTGTTGGTCAAATAATCCCACCAGAAATTGGGGAAGAATCACTTAGACACATGCCATCACTAGAGCTGCCACCTTTCCCTCCGTGTCGTAAATTTTGAATTCAGAATCTTGGTTTTCTAGCCTTAGTGCTTTTTGTTAAAAAGCAACAGATAATTTAGCGTATACTGCCAGGTGCAGTGGCTTATACCTGTGATCTCAGTGATGCAGGACTGCTTGAGGCCAGGAGTTTGAGACCAGCCTGTAACATAGTGATACCCTCCCTCTAAAAAACAAAAAAGAAAAAAAAATTGGCCCAGTATGGGGGTGCATGCCTGTACTCTCAGCTGCTAGGGAGGCTGAGGAAGAAGGATCACTTGAGCCCAAGGGTTTGAGGCTGCAGTGAGCTAAAACTGGGCCACTGTACTTCAACCTGGGTGACAGCACAAGACCTCATCTCTAAAAAAATTATAAAATAATTTGATGTATCTAAACAAATGGTTAAGAAAGGCTCAAATATGCTAATTAAAAATGCTGTTAACCTGAGCTGTGTGAGTGCATAACATTGTAAAATACATGGGTAACAGAATGCCGTGTTCTATAGGAGGAAGCACTGCAGTTACAGACCTGATCAAATCCGGACTCCTCTGCTTATTAGCCATGTGTGACTTTAGACAAGCTCCCTTGGTCACTCTAGTCATCTGTAAAATGTAGATAATATTCTACCTCATAAGAATGGTATGAAAAATAAAGCATTTAGTACAATCACTGACAAATAGTGTCCTATTTCTATAATTAGAACTAAATTTTTATTCTCTTAGCTTCATGAAATTGTTATATAAAGAAGCAGGATTTGCTTTGACCCACAAGCCTGAGGAACCCATACTTTGGATGATAATTCATGATATAGTACAAGAAACTTGAGTTGACATACAGTGATACACCTTTTTATGCTACTCTGAAAACTTACAAATAAATGCCTTATTTTTTAAACAAACCCTTGAAAATCTTTTGTGTTTATGTTAAGAATACTCCTAAGCTTTTGGCTGAGAATGCTGTAGGAAAAAAATTATGCAAAAATGTTTCCTTCTGGTGATTTTTGAGTAGCTTTACCTTGGTATCAGTGCACATATTGCCAAGAAGAACGGAGGCGGCACAGTGTGATTTAGGTCATTTGTTTGGCCCGTATATTTTACAAAATTCACCATTATCCACAGAAGCTAAAGTACAGCTTTTGTTTTGTATTTTAAACTGTTATAGTATTCTCCTGGTCTGCCATGATTTTGCCTCTCAGAATAGTTAAACATGCTTTTCTTGTGAGTAGGTCAAAGGCTAGCAGGAAGATGTCCAAACATCTGCCTCGTATTGCTGGCTAGAGTCAAAGATCTCTGCCCAGCACTTATCCATCTTAAATGATCTGAGAGGCCTATAAGTTTCTCCACCCAAATTTGCTCAAGCTGAATCCTTTTCAAATTTTGATTGTTTTAATATTTGCAAACAAATTTTAAAACACAAACATGTCTAGAACCATTTTACTTCTGAAGGTATGGGAAGCAATGTGGGGGAGAGTTCCCATAGCAGTACTGATTTATATTTCCCATCTCTACCCACTTCCAGTACATTGGCATACCTCTGGACACCCTGGAAGTAACATAACCCCTTTAGGGAAGGGGTATATAGGATCTCTAAGACACAACAGCACATTCACCAGGACAGGCTCTCTGTCCCCATCCTGGTGTCTCTCCAGAGAAATCATATACCCCTTCAGGTCAAGAACTGAGTTATGAATGAATTTCAAAATACTAAGTGTTCATAGCTGTGCCAGACATGAGATTGAAAAGATGAACTGGATGGGACTCCTGCCCTGGATAAAGCCTGAGTTGTATGTGTGTGTAGCAGGGAAGACTGAAAAGTAATATATTTAGATTGTTGCACATGCATTTGTAGAGGATTTGTGTCAAGTAATATAAGCACATAAAAAAGGAATCTACTGATTCTACCTTCTGAATTAGAAAGGGCTTCATTGAGAAGGATACATTTGATCAAATGTTAAGCATCAAAAGATGAATTTTTCAGGATGTCAGGGAGAGAACTTTTAGGCCAAGGGAACAGTGTGTTGGAGGCACAGAGCATGAAAGATTAGCACCACGTTTGAAAGAACTGGATAATTCATATATAGAACAAGGGTGGAGTTAAAGGAGGTGTGAATGGAGATGTTGGTTGGAGACCAATTGTTATGGGCCTTATAAATGAAGTTAAAGAAGTGAGATTTTATCTTTTAGAAATGGGAACCAATCATCTGAGGTTTTAAAATCAGGCAAAGAGATAGGAACAGATCTGTGCTTAAATAGCTAATGCTGGTAGCACTGCACATGATTAGGCTAGAGCTGGGGAGACCAGTTAGAAAGTTTAGGAATATTCTAGATAAGAGATGAAGGCACAAGTTTAGCCTTTAGAAATGAAAAATCGACTGATTAGATATGGGAGATAGAGAAGCTGTGGGTGATTGAGGTTTTTAGCCTAGATGACCAGGTAGATATAAAATGCCTTTTTGTGTCATCTACACGTGGTAGGAACATCAGTCTTCAATGTTTCCAAGCTGAGACATTGGCTGAAGCATTCACCTAGGCCCAAGGATGTTCCTTGGTGTCCGAGCAACAGTAAGGTAATTTGCTGGGACTTGACCCACTCATCACCCAGAATGGCTGCCTCAGGTCGAGCTCAGATGCCTCAGCCATCACTGCCTATGTCCCCTCAATCTGTGGCTCCCTCCATCCAATCAGTTACTTTACTGTTCCACATGCTACTATAGACAGGGTCCTACCCTTTGCTCATGCTCCTAGCTGCCTCTAACTTGCTTGCTTACCTTCTACACTCCTCTGGGTACAGTTTACAATAGCTTGATTCAAAACAAGGTCTTTGACATCTGCCAAAAACAATCTTTACCTTCACTGAATTTCCACAGTTATGTGTGGTTTAAACAGCACACTATACTGTAGTGCCTAGCAAAGTGACTATTGAGTAGTCTCAACAAAGGATTATTAATATTTTTTGAAAATCTGCTATTTCCATCCCATTTTCAGTTTTATACTATCTATTAGAATATCTGTGAGGGGTGGTTGAGTGGGTATGAAAATATAGCGTCCTGAGTTGAAGAACGAAACTGGTATAATAAATATTTGCTGCCAACAGGCTGTGTGGAGATAATTTAATATTTACTAATTTAGGTCTGAAAATTATGACTAGAAAAGGTTAAAATCAATAAGACTATTTGCTTTGTTTACTACATTTTATGAAAGATTTTGTAATAAATATTGCATAATCCCTCATGAACCACCATGCACTGTAGCCAGAATTATTTCCCAAGAGAAGTGTGGGGTTGCTTTGAAGTATCGAGGATACTTACAGGAACTGTACTTTCTAGCTATAAGTCAATCTCAAAAATGAGCATTTGCCTTCCCAGTATGATTTCCAAGTTTTTGTTGTTGCATCCTCAACTGATGGTACTCAAGATAACTAAAACTCCAGCCTTGCCTGCTCTTAACAACTTTTTCTGTTTTCCTTTTCTTTTTAAATTCTAGGCTGATGCCCCTAATCCAGGACTCATTCCAGATGCAGATGCAGTAGGTGTAACAGTTGTGCTAATTACTTGTACCTATCGAGGTCAAGAATTTATTAGAGTTGGCTATTATGTAAATAATGAATATACTGAAACAGAATTAAGAGAAAATCCACCAGTAAAACCAGACTTTTCTAAGGTAATGTTCTTACTATTCCTTTTTAATTACTTTTACTATACAATTTTTTAAGTGGTTGCTATTACTGTTTCATAGTACACTATGAAAATGACTTTGAGACAAAATAAATTTGAGGTCCTTGTGCCAACTGGGCTAACTAATTATTGTTCCATTACTATGGATGACCTCAAACCCTACCCTCCAGGTGAGTCATTAGTAATTAATGTTGGGCAGACACCTGAACATCTCTATTGGTTTAGGAAAATGAAAGTGTCTCTTGTAAGAAAGAAGCCTTTTTTTATGGCTTTCTGTGTAACATTTCCCATACATCATAACTCTATTCATGTCAACCTTTAGGACATGGGAATTTATGTTTGTTGTACTGATTATTCAGTAATGATATTTTTATGTATAACTGTTCCCAAAATTGTGGGGGAAAGTTCTATTTGTTTTCCATGTGAACAGTGTTATCTCAGAATACCTATATGCTAAAGATCTGCCATTTGTAGAGGTAAACTAAAGCTCTTAAATACTTCTCATGGTGAAAAAGAGTTAAAACTCTGACTGAGAAGCTGAAATCTGTGATTCACCGTTCTCAAAGATACTTAATACCTTATTTTCGATTGGGAACTGTAACAGTTTAGTAACTGGTGATCTTGTGAGGATGCAAAGTAGGGGAAGTTGAACATGACACACTATCTCTTAGACCATGCAAGAAAAATTACAGGGCAACAGAATAGAATGTTCTCCTTTCTATAATAAGGATGGAATATTTTTCATACAGATTGTAGGATCTTCCATTGATCCAATTTCTTAGTTTCCTGTATGGCACCTTGTATAGCAGAAAAGAGAATAAACTAGAATACTGTTTCTAAGAAGGAGACATCTTTAAAAGCCATCTTTAAAACCATTAATAATAAGAGGTTATATTTGAGGAAATTTTTCATTTTCCTTAAAAAGATAGCAATGTGAAGAGGGCTTAGTTTGTTAGATGAAGCATTTTCTGAAGCATTCATCTTCAAAAAAAGAAAAGATCGTCTCCGCTTTAGAAAACAGACGTATAGAGGAGGTATTTTCTTGAATAGTAAAACACCTGAATGTGTATCCTCTCAGATTCTCCATGTTTCCATTCATCTAAGGTAATCTCTTTGCCATGGCTCTAGTCCTGATTGGCTAATATTATATTTAAGGTGCTTTATTTATTTGACTTACACTTTGTATATGAACTTAGCCCTTCAGGAGTACTAACGTGAACCATTTATTAAGCTCTTATTTGCATATGGTGATCTAACTTTATTAATGTTTACCATTTATATATTTCCTTCTTCCTCTAGCTTCAAAGGAACATTCTGGCATCTAATCCCAGGGTCACAAGATTCCACATTAATTGGGAAGATAACACAGAAAAACTGGAAGATACAGAGAGCAGTAATCCAAATCTACAGTCACTTCTTTCAACAGATGCATTACCTTCAGCGTCAAAGGGATGGTCCACATCAGAAAACTCACTAAATGTCATGTTAGAATCCCACATGGACTGCATGTGACCACCTGCCATCCCTTTAGTACAAATTAAGCTATTAAACCCACACAGAACTATTTCCCTGAAATTCCGTAAGTACATAGTCAAGATACAATGTGAAGAATTTGTTTAAAAACATCCTGTAGAAAGAAAGTTTATAAGAAAACCAGTATTTGAACAAATTGTGGAATATAAATACAGCTATTTTTAAGTAATTTTTTTCTCTAATGTGTTATTTTATTTGTCCTGAAACTACTCTAATTAAAGCATATATATTATTTTCTTCTCCTTTACATGTAATTAAAGCACTTACAAAGAAAAATATGAATCATTGGACCAGGTTGTCAAGATATGTTAGCCTCTTGGAAAGTAATCTTTGGACCATTAATTTTATTGGCCTTTGAAAGAACAAAGTTCACTTCAACTAAAATGTTTCTTCCTATGAAAACACAGTGTGGTTTAATTTAAGGGGAAAATTTCCTTTCTTTTTTGGTATGGCCTTTAAAAGGGGATTTGAAATTAACTATAGGCTATTTTCCAGGTCACCCTGAAGCCTCTCATGGCTACTATTACAGTTCACATAATGTTGGACAAAATTTGGTTTGTTTTCTAAGATAATAACAAATGTGGCTAATTGTTTATAAGGCAACCCTGGCTATGGTTTTTGTTTTTATAACAGAGTTTAGCACATCTGAGCACTTCTTGAATCATACATTGTTACTACCCAATGAATTCAAGACCAAATACAAATATCAAGAGCAAATACAGACTCCCTAAGTTGAAGAATAGGAGATTATAAGGACTCAAATTTGTCCATTACATTTATAAAAATATAAATAAATACTATAAACTTTTTAAAATTCTTCTGATCATTTGTTGTTGGCAGGATATAAAAAGAGTATATAAAAACAGTGGATTTAGAAAGGTATATTTAGCTTTATCATAATAGTTAAGTCACTATTTTAGAAATATGTATATTTTCACATTTGTACTACTCTTCCCCATTTTCTCTGACACGAAGAATGAGATCAGGCATATCTGTGGTTAACATTTTCTAGATAGCTTTTCTACATAAGTTTTTGAAAAGCAGTGTTGGACAGGAATTCATTAACTAGATGGGCTAAAAGGTTCTTTTTGAGAGCTACGTCCTTCCTCAAAAAGTTTCTTATGTTGTGTTAAATTAAGGGTAGAATGTTTTCATTATTCTTGCTCAGCAAGACAGCAGTATAATGCAGGTTATGCAGTGCCTTCATATATGAAACTTTTATACTTGCACTTTTTAAAGGTTTTATGTTGAGGAAAGAAAGGGCATTTGTCTAAATACAGATTCTAAATTGTATATATTTCCTATTATCCTAAAAAAGTAAATTTATGAAGCCAAGTTTTGCCAAATGTTAAAGTTTGAAATTTTTAATACACCAGATTAAAATACTGTCCATTAACTAGTTCATAGATTTTAAAAGTAAAATACTTCTGACTGTTAAACTTGATGAAGAAAATCTCATTTTTGTCTAATTGCAATTAAAAGAAAATGTTAAAATATTAAAATGAAAATAAAAGCATTACTTTCCAATAAGAGCTCAGTGATTAATATAACAGAAGCAAGATATGTGCTTTTTAAAAATAAAGCATAATAAGCCAAATCACCAAATAAAGTAATTTACTGCTGAGTTTTTATTCTGACTATAACTATCAGTTTGTAGTAATATCAAAAGGTTTTTATGTCAATTTGTAAATGGGTAGTTAATCTTCACAGAAGTTTGGGACACAAACATTTTCCTTTTATCTTAAATGTTATGGCTTTATAATTTTTAAAAAATGAAAATAGATTTAGAATTCATACATTAGGAAATAAGAAACTATACCATGTAGATCTTTTCCCTGTTTAGCCTCATTTATAGATACTATATCTGAATTATAGCTAGAAGGCATAGAATTGTTTTTCCCCTTTGATCATAGTAAATAGCTGTGTCCTGAGAAGATAAACATGAACAAATTACTTATGGCACTGAAGAGATAGGTGAGAAGACTGGAGGAAATAGGGGTAGCGCTTGAGCTCAGAGAACATTCAGGAAGTCTGAGGAAGTGTGTGTATGTATTTACTTATTCTTAACCTTAGGCTCCCATGTGGTCTTACTCTCTGGTTTTAAGATTTGGGGTTTCTAGTTTTCCCAAGACTGTGGAAGCAGTTTTCAAAATTTTTTATCATAATCCATGGTACAAAAATTCTTTAAAAAAAATAAAGTGTGACCCCTGTAACACAAGTATGTATTTACATTAAAAACTTTCATGAAAATGCACCCTTAGTGCACCTGTTACTACGTGCAGTATTCTGGCATTTTTTTTTTAAATTGTATTTCACTGTCAAAGTGCTGCTTTTGACCCACTGAATTGACTTTTATGACTTTCTAATGGGTTGCAATATACAGTTTGAAGAAAGGCTAGTCTGGCCCTTTAGGTAGAATTAGCAATAACTTTTCTACAGTTGTAAAGCTTATATTCCCTATACCTGTCTTTTCTCTCAGATTTGGATTATGATCTTGGTATAAAAAAGGAGGGGAAAGTGCCAGTACAGTTTTTTACACTAATTCATTAATCCAGTGAATCAGCAGCTATTCACTTTTAAATTGCCCTAATACTCTGAAATTATGAGTAGCCCACAAGATAGCCTGGACTCATTTTTTGACATTCCACATAATTACTTAGGAAACATTCTGCATAGTTACTTGGGAAACATCTTTATTATCATTTTATACAGACTCTAGAACATTGAGTCATAAGGATTTTAAAATGCATAGGAAATATTCTTTATATATTCTTGCTGCCTTCCCTTCTAGTAACCTGAAGTTTATCTCTTCTCCACAAATCCCTTCTTGTCAATGCTTAATGTACTCTTCAGTTATATTCATATTTCAAAACCTGACAGCCCCTTCACAATGGTTTCCCACTTATATAAGATCATTAGTGAAGCATTTTCAGTTATATGATAAATTTTAAAGTATAAGCTTCTCATAAGAAACTTAGGCACAGGTCAATGGAAGCTAGATTCCCTTTACAAGCAGCAAATAACATTTGCACAATGTGTGAAACCAAGGGCTTATTTTTAGAAGAACATTGAAACACTACCCCAATCAAAAGTGTAAAAGTATAAAATGGCATCAAAACATTTTTTAAAATAAATTTTTCCTAAATTCCCTAGGTCACTTTATTTATAATCAAATCTTGACATTCTATCTGCAAAGGCTTTTAAATGTACTTGCGAAAGAATCATTACAATGTATGAATGAAGCTTCACATTGCAGTGATGAAAGTATGCTTTCCGAATACTGATAGACAAATTTTCTACATATTTTGATAGAAGCTACTGTTGCCTATCAGATCTATGAGCATGAACATGCCTTAAGTTCTGCACCTTCTGTCTACTTTTGTAAATTTACCCCTATTTAGTTTATTTTAACATTCTGTTTGCTGGGTCTTCATAAAATGCCAGATGATGTGTACTTTTTCCTGCATACATATGTATGATGGAATCACTAGAGAATGAGAATATCAAATAGGATTGTTCAAAATTAAGATGCAAAGGTAAGTGAAGGTGGAGCTTTCAAAATATTTTCTTAGAGCTACAAAAGTAATGTTGCATATTTCCTTCAGTTTTGGGCAATAATCTCAAAAGTTAGCTTGAAAATTATCCTATTATAGGCAGTTTTTCATCAGAAAACTATTGTGTTAGCTTCTGTAGTAATATTAAATTACTTGAAATTGTCACATAAAGTACCTGCACTCGTAGATCCAATTCCTGTGGTCAGCACAGATCTTGGTGTAATCTTTGCTGCATATTTCAGGAATTGAGATTTCCCTGTGCCAGGATCCCCAACCAATAAGAGATGAGATTCACCTAGGAAAAAGTAAATATGTAAAGTTTTAAATTTTAATAAAAGGACCTGTGAACAAATACAATTAATCAAAAAGAAAATGGTCCACTTGGAATGCCAACACTTTTATTTTTTTGGTTTTTTTTGGCAGGTGAGTTGGCAATTTATATAGTATTTCTGCTGTATACTTTCACATAAGGTCATTTGAGGAAGAGTTTAACTAGAAAAATCTTTAGAAAAGTTAACTTATAAATTTAACAGTCTTTGATTACTGAATGTGACATTTAAAATTTTATTAAATAAGTTATATGCTATTTCCAGATGTTTAGGCCTATAGTTAACATTTAAAAAATTTTTGGCTTACAAGGTTTCTGATTTTATTTAATCTATTTTTAAATACCAAACTACTGTGATTAAATCTTTCCATACAAGTCATACAAGTATTTTATTCTATTTTTATTTAAGAACTTGTAAGTGTTGGGGACTTTGTAAGTGCTTTATAAATATTAAATCACATAGGATTCCAATAGTTGAAACTTTTTCATTTTATGAAAATTCTACTAGTGAAATATTTTAATTATATGTACTCTTATTTTTCAAATATAACATAAATGAGCATGTTCATATCCTATAGTATATATTATCTCACTGACCAAATGAATTTCTTTAGTAATACTCCAGTGTTTTCTAAATGTATTAATAGGAAACCCTTTTATAAGCTCAATATTCATCAGAGTGCCTTGCAAATAGGTGATCAAAATATATACATGAACTTAATACTGAACTGTTCTATACTGTACTGTATATGGTTTTAGAGTCCCTACTAATAGCCTGATCTATAGTTTTTGGTTTACATACTTCATGCTAGACTCTGGTCAGTTAAGTATGTTAGCTGCAAAAGAGCTTTCTGCCATCCGGACATAATTGTACACTTAAGAGTAATCTTTGCTTGAATGTGTGTGACCTACAGCAGCACCTCACAGCAGCTGGAACATTTGTTCTCTAGCAGCAGAAGGGGAATCGGCAGGCAGATGCCCAAGAGCAGCAGTCTGAGAGAAACACTGACAGTCACAGATGGAAAGACACTGACTTGGAGACATTAAAATGCACCATTTCTAATCTTTTCCTCTTGAAAAGACTGAGGATCCAATGAAAAACATACCCAGTAATGGAAACGTAAAGGTGTTATTTTGTGGCACCCTTAAAGGCTAGAGCAAAAGCATATACCAGTTGAAAAGCATGATTTCTTTTAGCCTTTCTAGATTTCTAAAATAGCTTCTCATATATAGATGCTGGACTAAGTATGAGATATTTGGACAATCGTCAGTTTTAAAAGATTACCTTTAAAAGATAAAGCTGAACAAGTGGTTTTTATTCAGGAAAGAAAAAGTCTAGCTTCTCTCCCTGTGTTAATATTTCTCAGAATTTTTCAATAGCTACTAACCTCTGACCCGTGTTCCTGTGGCATCAGTCCTTTGAATCCCACCAGCCAGCACCATGGCCACAGCAAGCTTTACTAGATACATCCCAAATACTTGAGGGCACAAGCTGGCCAATATTTCATTCCTTCCTAAGAAAGGCAGAAAGATCAGAAGTCACCAATAATTATCAAGAAACCCTAACTGAAATTTCCCTTCCTATCCTAACTGACCATGCTCCCATAAACATACTCTTTCTGCAACTTGAAATGAGCAAGAGGGCAAATTCCAAATGACTAAAAGGAGTAAGTAACTTTTTGGTTCTAAAAAGTCCTTTTCTTATTAATTCCATGAGATAAAAAGTCTGCCTTTTATTCCTGGGTGCTACTTAACTTTCTATGAATTTATCATACTTTAGAAGGTATGTAAAGAAAGGAAATCTTTTCTCCCTCATCTATGACCTATCAGGCCAACACATCATCCCTTAAAGTAATACCAGTTGTACTTTCTATGTGGTAATTTCAGTAAAATTACTCTTCTGCCTAAATACAAGGAAGGTGTTCAATCTCAGAAACAAGGAGTCAGGTCATAGGACCCAGTAATCTTTGAATATAGAGCTAGTTGGAGCTCATGGAGCTTCTCTAGAAGTGTAAGAGAAGGAAGAGAAGTAAAACCAAAGTAAAATCAGTCTACCCTGTGAGTCAATTCAGCATTTGCTCCGGGCAGTTTGGTAAATTCTGTTTTTATCTGGAATAAAGTTACATGGGTATCAGGGTATTAAGATCATTGCAAATTACAACCCTAGCAATATAAGCTGGAGATCCTGAATTCTTCTGATCATGTGTCCTGTTTTCAGAAATATCAAAGCACTATGTCTGAGAATCTGCCTATCTTATTCATGAATAAAGTATTTCATTCGGCCATTGGCCTAACGAATCTATAAAATTCTAACAAGCCATTCATTCCTGAGCATTTCTACAATTTATGGCCCTACGCACAAAAGCTACTTTTTGTAATGAATCAAAATTGACTCAGTGGCAACTAAGGTATGGTGATGTGACCTGAGATGGCAGAAAGGGTGAAGAAAATCTTTTAGTAAAAAAGGAACCGGAAAGAAGATTTAGTAAATCCAGGAAGTCCATTAACTGCCAGGAGGAATCCCTCCCTTTCCTGAGGTAAAACGCCCAGAGAAAAAAGGTCAGGAATTTAAGCATATAAAACGACCTGACAGTAGGTAGATAAATTGTGACCAGAATCTAGAAATTACACAGATAAGGAAAAAAGGAACAGCCCCAAAAAGCAGATTTAAGTATAAGCAAACTGACCAGGGAGTCACTCAAGCCAAAGCTGTTAAAGAGCCAGCCTTGCTGAGCAAAACAGGAGTCATGACTAATGTGCTGAGGGGAAGCATATCCCAATGTAAAGAGCACAGGCTAGGGGGTCTTGTCTGGATTCAAATC
This sequence comes from Lemur catta, assembly GCF_020740605.2. Lineage (NCBI taxonomy): Eukaryota > Metazoa > Chordata > Mammalia > Primates > Lemuridae > Lemur > Lemur catta. The sequence goes on from NC_059129.1 coordinate 109,424,734, forward strand.
CTGGTACCATTATTTACTAGCTGTCTGACCTTGGACAAGTTTCTTAACCTCTCTGCCTCCATTTCCTTATCTGTAAAATGGAGATAATAATGGTACCAACATAGAATTGTTAGGATCAAAGGAATTAAGTGTATGCACAAAGAAAAAAGTACCTGGCACATAGTGGGAACTACTTAACCATTAACTATTTTATTACCTGTATTACTTGCACTTAATTTCTGATCTCAAGATTTCCTCACATTGAAGTCAACACAAAAGATAGACTATGAAGGTAGGACTGGGATACCAGAGAAAAAAAAAGGGAAAAGGCCATAATCCTAAACTTGTCTAAGTTGAAAAACCTGATTACTTGGATCATGGCAGTAGAAGCTCCCCTGGCTGTATCATGGAAGAGAATGCATTAGGGTCAATACTACCCCCATCTCCACCGCCCTCCTAAATCTGTGGTTCTAGACCATGTCAATAATGTGGCAACAGCCCAGTTATCACCTCTTGTGGCATGGCCCTCAGTTATCCCAATGAAGAGAAGCTCTCAGATTTAAGATAATTGAGTTACCCCAGAGTGGGTTCAGATGGCCCAACAGACCCCAACCCATACGTTTGGGTTTCTATACAGTATCTAAGCACCAGGGTCAAGGGGTGCCTGAAGTCACTGCAGAAGAAAGCTCCTAGAGTCATTCTAGTCAATACCCACAGGATAAAGTCTTCATAAAGCAGGTCAACCTCCAAGAGCAGGGGAAGCAATCTCCAGCTTTAGACTGGCAGAATGAAGACGCCCTGTTGGACACAGCTCCCCACCTTCACCTCCCCCTCTTGGCAACACACACGTGAAATGGTACAACAGTGCGCTGGTACTGGTCAATAGGAAATGAAGAGGGGAGAAGCCATTTATACCAAAAACAAAAAATGTTGCCTCATTTTCTCATTGTCTGCCTACTTACATTTCTCACAAGGTTGTTATATTTACTTCTTTTATCTAATAAATGTGTCATACAACTGTCTAATTAAAAAAAGCCAGACTGTAACCACCAGCACAAGCACTGAAGCTCTGGTTAGAGCCCTGTGTGGTGGCCTTCCTTCACGGTCATATGGCAGAGTTGGGGTGTGGCACTGGGACCGATAAGGAATCACCGTGGAAGGAAAAGTTACAGATTTTTGTAAGGACCTAATCCTAAGAAACCATTTCCAGTCAAAGAATTTATTTAAATATATATATGATTCTTAAAGTCCTTGCTTCATAAAGCCATAATGTAGAGAACTTTTGGTTCTTTCTATATAGATCAAATAAAAGAAAGATCAGGAACGACTACATATGTGCTATACACATAAGCAAAAAAAAAAAAATCCTACAAAATAAAGGCAAACTGCCCATATTTAGGTAAGCGGAAGCCTTATTTTGTGAAATAATATCTGTCTAGTTCAGCATGTGATTTAAGAAAAAAGTACTCAACAGATTTGAGGTGAAGTTTATTAGAAATAGTTTATTACTGGCTTCAGTTTATTTTTATGAGAAGATACCTCCAAGGAAAAATGAAAACTGGCATTTGAAGACTTAATTGGTGCTTTATACATTTGGGACTCTTCAATAAAAAACACACTACAAACCCAAAGGCTGTGTGAGGTTTTATTCTATGTAATTACACTAAACTGTCACAATCAAAATTTCTGCTGTGATGACAAAGCTTATTCTCAGCATATGCTATCCCTCATCATCTCTTTCCTAGTTACTCCCTATTTTAAAATCTTCAGCCAAAATAGGGTGAAGTTATCTCTATTACTGAAAATACATCAGAAGAGAAATAATGGCTTTAATATGATGAGGTTTCCTAATAGGATAAGTTTTGCCTTTTCAAAGAACTGTCTTTTTAATTGATAAAGAAGGTAGGAAACTCACACTGTTTTCATAGTATACAAGGTGTTTAAAAATAATAGTTAGAAATGGAAAATTTCCAGGAAGACCCCTAAACAGATTTCTAAATAGAAAAGACTATGCCATAAAATGGCTTCAGAGGGAGACGGCAGCTAGAGGTACTGACTAATGCTACCCGCTTTAAACTCGGCCACTGAGTTATGCAGCTTGTAAGGCTGTCCCCAAATCACAGACATCATATTTAACTACTGAATGCAATGCCATTAATAATAATCAGCTTTATCCTCTTAATCACAAACCTGAAAAGGGATCACTCTTATAGCATTCCCAAAAATCTTCAAATTCCTTTCGGACCTCCTCATCCATGGGGATCCCCGAGGACTGCTCATTATTTACTTGTATATAATTGGCTTTCAGGACTATCTCCACTTCACAGCGCACATCTTGCTGAAAGGGCTTCCACCGCTGCATTACAACCCCATAAATAGTGAGGTCATCACCTGGGAAAAAGCACCAAGAGAGTTGAGCAGCAGCATCCTACATGTGGGCACAGGCTCATATGACAAAGGACCAGAAATTAGAAATAAATCACTCCCCTACCAGGGTTTAGAATGTGTACACTCATCCAAAAAACAATTTGGATGCAGAAGAACACCCCAGATTCCCAACTGGGTTTTTCCCCACAGACACTTGTATAGTATCTGCACAGTGAAAAGCTGAAGTCAGCAATTTTATTTTTCATAATCTACTACGTGATAATCACACCAATTATCCTTCGCTAGGAAAATATTGATAGTTTACAGGATATAATTTATTCATCACAGTTACACTAAGTGAAATGTTCATTCTCTTAGAGTCTCTAACCATTTAGTTCTCATTTACAGAAGAGAGATTGGAATTACAGCCAGGTCAAACTATAATCAGTTTGGTGTCAGCAAGAGACAACCTTGTGATGACTGACACCTAGTTTCAGTTTCTTACATGTTCATTTTTTACTCACATTTGTTAACATTTTGCTTACTACCCCATTTTTTTTTTCAATGAACCAAAGAAACAATGAACTAAGAAATTAATGAATACCAGTTCTACTTCGAAGCTCCTTCCCATAAACTATGAAGGCATAAGATACAACCCTGCTTATTCCTTCCTGGTGGTTCCTTCCTACCTGAGGAAACCCTCTCATTCTTGGTAGGCAGAATATTAAACTTTTACAGATTTTCCTACCAGGTCTTGGGTAGTTTACAGGCACATTTGTCAAACATTGCCATCTGTGCTTATCATGTTATATATTAATACAATGCAATGCATCAGTTAACAAGTACATATGAATGTTTTGCACTTGATATTTTGGTACTAGAGAAAAGGGAGCCACAAACAAAAAATCAAAGATAAATCATAATCCTAGTCCCTCAAAATTTCAATCTTTTTGAACACAGGATGTTGGACATGCCCCAAACCCAATCCTGGTATTTATATTTTGAATAACAATGTCTCAGAATTAACAGGCAATTCTTCATTTCCAAGCCTTTGTGCTAAGTATATATTATTTGCTGATGAAAAATGCCTTTCACTTTCTAAATTTCAATGTGTAATGTGTAATCTGCAGAGCTTTTGATTTCCTGAAGAAAAGTGTTCTGTAAATGCAGAATGCATGTAACTGGTGGTGCCAATTCACAGAATAGAGGCACATTTCCAGCTAAAGGCAACTTCACACTAAATGGTAACAAACATACTAAATCAGGGCATTATACATATTCCAAGATCTTTCCTAAGCCACTCCTTGGATGATTTTCAAACCCAATTGGGAATAATGATCATTTACTATATTGTCGGCCCCCAAATTTTTAGATAAAAAAGATTGGAGCAACTTTACATGAGCATGTGCAACAGTCCTCTATTATGGTCATTTTAATGGATATTTATGTTGTTTCTAAACTAGTTAGAGGAGGAACTTAAGTTTTAGATATATCACTCATAAGCAATAATCTAATGTCAATAAGTGGTGATTATGTAGAAAATGTAGAATACTGAAGTGTGGCCAAGAGCACTCACTCTCATCAGATTTGGATATAAATCCCACCTCCATTGCTCACTGGCTATGTGACCTTGGGCAAATTACCTAACTTTCCTGAGCCTGTTTCCTGACCTACAAAATGGGAATTATATTTATATCATAGTGCAACAGGGAGAATATCTATAACATAGTAAGTGCTCAATAAATATTAATTGTTATTATACTAAACCTACCTTATGTTTGTAGAGTAACTGATACCTTTAAAAACCCTTCAATATTCATTATGATCATCAGAACAATTCTGTGGTACATATGATAGTCCAAGGCAATAGATACTCACTTTAAACTTTTGTAATTTTTCAACAGTAAATATTATAAACAATGTTATTTTCAAGAAGCTAAAATTCTCTTTTTTATACAATCCAATCTCTTTGTGCCCTGTATCTTCTGCAGCACATTTACTACCATAGCCGTCCCCAGTCAGACCCATCTCTCACTTCCTGCTGTACTAACATATACCAGCACACAACCTCCAACTTTATTACTCTGCACATATTGAATTGGGGTTCCTAACTAGGCTCTAAGTTCCTGAAGGTGAAGGATTATACCATTTATGTCTTCTGTTTCCCACAGAGATTTGTAGCTATGTATAAATGAAAAAATAGCTGTTCACAGACTGTTTTCATCCATCCTTTACTATTAATGTCATTGAAAGAAAAATAAGATTTATTTTTCATGCAGAATGATTTCAGTTTAGATGAACTGCATGAAAACACCTTATTCTCTATCAAAGGATATTCTCATGTTCAGGCTGAGCTCAGACAAACACTACTTTGCTGATCCAGATATTACAGATTTAGGTTAAAATCTAGAATTCTGTATGAACAAGGTATTTTGACATATCTTTGTGTCATTTAGCAGGCAATCCGTTAATCAAACCTGTTCTCTCCTTCATGTACTATTTAGACAACTATATGTTAATACAAGAAGTCAGCTGTGTGCAACCTACAAGAGGGCCCTCACCAGAACCCAAACACGCTGGCACCCTGATCTCTGACCTCCAGCCTCCGAAAGTGAGAAATAAGTGTTTGGTGTTTAAGCCACCTAGTCTATAGTAATTTGTTATAGCAGCCCAAAATGACTAATGCTTTTAAGTTCGATTTCTTACCAGTCTCCCCAGGGAGGAGAGGAAGAGGGAATGAGATGAATTGAGAGGGGCAAAGGAGAGCTTAGGACTAGTCTGGTGGGCCCAAAGATCAACACATATTATCTCAGAATCACACCACAACAACCGGGTTTCTGGAGCCCTCAGATTTTCAGAACAGCTCTGAGGCTCAGAAAGTCTTTAATTTGACTGGAACACTGCAGATCCTCCAGATCAACTCCCATTGTAAGGCCTAAATCCCTAATGAGGAGCTGTATATCCTCTCTGCTTGACTGTTTATGAGAAAAAGTACTCATCATCACCTAAGGCCCATGCTGGACACTTGATTATGAGGTATTGAGTCAAAATCTACCTCTCTGTAGCTTATCCCACTGAAAGCCAATAGTATCTTCTGTAATTATAATTCCGTTTCTATATGACAGTCTTCCAACTACTGAAAGTTGGCTGTCATGTCCTTCCTGAGGGTTCTCCATGATAAACACCTACAGTTCTTCATTGAGTTTGGTTTCAAGCTCCCTCCCAATTCCAGTGATGGGCCATTGAAAACATGGAGGACCCTCAGAGGACAGCAGAGCAAAATCAATGTGACTCCTATCATGGTGTCACCAGCACAGAGCAGAGAGAAATGATCACATCCTTTCCTCTAGACACCAATAAGACCTGTAGTAGCTTTTGAAAGAGTCACATCCTCTGATTCAATTTATATGACTGCCTATTAAATCCACTAAATTTTTTTAAATTGCTGCAGTTAAGCTATGGCGTACTCAAGAGAGCTCCAGATTAGAAGTCAGTGGATCTGGATTCATGTTTCAGTTCTGCCACTTAACTCTTTAAGTGACCTTGGGGAAGTCAGATTCTTCATCTATAAAACAATCAGCTGGACTAGCTCTTTGTTGTGTAGCTCCAGCCCAGCTCTCTTTCCTGCTATCATCTCCCGTCTCTATGCCAGTCTCTATTCTCAAGGCGAGCAATTAAGCCTACATACTTCCTTACCAGTGATCTTGGGAAAATAAAAAGTGGCTTTTCCTAATCAATACTTTAGGATCTTATACACAAACTAACCAAAATTCATTCTTACCAGATTTGCAACTGTCTACTAAGTCATCTTCCAGGACAACCTTCATAGATCGTGGAATACTTCCAACAGATAGCCTTTGAACCTAGCGAGGAAAAGAAAACAGATTCTGAGTATGCTTAAATCCATACTAAGTATCCAGAAGCCTAGCAGTACTTGAAATTATTGTTTCTATTTCTCTGGTATTATTATATCATACAATTTAATTATGATGGGGATTTAAGGATCTTTTCTTGAAAACTGTGACTACTATCAGTGTAAGAATTCACTAAAACTAGAGTAAAATAAAAGCACCAATATGGAAAATATCTCCATATATAATCTATCTACCCTGTGGATGGTAAAAGTAAACATATGCTTCAAATACTAAACATAATAACAAAGTTACTTATCTAGAAAAGAGGGACATTTCTTTCCTGATCTCTAACCAAAAGACATGGGACAAATCACCCAGTCCCCATGATATTTCTCAGTAACAGAACCCTGGTTTTATTTCATGTGGACATGTGCCTAATGAAAAGACTGTATTTCCTGGCTCCCTTGAATGTAGGTGTGGTTATATGACAAAGTTCTGGCCAAATAATCAAATGAGATATAAGCAAACATGTTATAGGAGACTTCCAGGGAGACTGTTTAAGTGGTGACTTGGTTAGGTGGTAGGCATTTTTGCCCATCCCTCCTTTTTTTCTGTCCTCTAACTATACTATACATGAGATGAAGTTACAGCCACCATCCTGAACAACCATAAGAGGACAAGCCATGTATTAAGAATTGGTGGAATAGCAACACAAGAGTCTGAGTCCTTGACGCTGAGCTAGCCTTGGAATGCCTATCTCCTGCTCATTTTAAGATGAGAGAAAAGACTTTTGCATTTAAGCTGCAAGTAAATGAAAACTAGGCTCACTCTCATACGTTAAAGAGTGTTTATGTATACCTCATTTGGCACAGCAAATAAAATTGGGCCAAAACCCCAAATCCTGTTCACTCCAATGTTTAACCACCACTTAAACATTAATTAACCTCCTATCCCTTAGTTAAGAACATTAATTTTCTCCTATTCCCTCAGTTAAGAACAGCTAGGTTGGAATTCTTAAATATTCATTTAATCTTAGCATAATTACTAAGTCATTCCACAACCTTCTTGCCAATGCTCTATCTAAAAAGGTAACTAGGCTGGGTGCCATGGCTCACGCCTGTAACCCTAGCACTCTGGGGGCTGAGCAGAGAGGATTGCTTGAGCTCAGGAGTTTGAGACCAGCCTGAGCAAGAGCAAGACCCTGTCTCTACTACAATTACAAATATTAGCTGGGCGTGGTGGCATGTACCTATAGACCCAGCTACTGGGGAGGCTGAGGCAGGAGGATCACTTGAGCCCTGAGGTTGCAGCGAGCTATGATGACACCACTGTACTCTACCTGGGATGACAGAGAAAGACTCTGTCCCAATCAATCAATCAATAGATGACTAGTGCATAGTTTCTAAAGACTATATTCTGGTATATGTGGAACAGTTTTAAGCTTGATATTCTACAAAGTAATGACAATACAAGTCCATTTGTCTCCATTTTATGTTCCCTAATCCTAGCAAATTTGCCCACAGCTGAAAAATACTTCTTTAAATTTGTTATTTCATTTATGTGATCATTTACCTGTTCCTGAATTTTGATTTCCTGGTAATCCCTACACCTCGTTGGAGATGAAGACAAGCCTGAAAGGCAAGTGAATTTAGAGGAATCACAGCTCTCCAAGCTGGGGCACGAGGATGGTCGGCAGAAGGTATAATACTGCTCAAAGTCAGCCTTGACCACAAATACATGCTTGCATTTGTTACACATGTAATCCCGCTCAAACTCCAGGACCTTCACCAGACTTGTTCGAATCACTGTCCCAGTGACAGATAAAAAGTGTCCCACATCCTTGGTTCTAGGTATGTGCTCCCTCACGAGCTCAGGACAGACAGGCAAACCTAATGAAGAAACAAACAAACAAAAACAGCATCAACTTATACCTTGGAATTTGACTCCACAGAATATATTCTCATATTTCCTGGGAGAAAAATTATAATCTCAGAAAAAAGGAAATCTTTGTGTTTTACTGAAGAAAAAATCAGATCAACTCAAGAAAATAGAAAAGAATTATTTCAAATAACAATTACCAATGGATTCTTTCTAAATGCACATAGCTAGATGCTATAATAACCAGGATTAAAAAAAGGATTGATTCTCACAAGAGGGCTATCTCAGTAGGATCTGAATACTGGATATAATTATAACCACATTTAACAAAGAATATACTGCTGCTTGCCACACAGAAAATCAATTGATGACTATTTGAGTACACCACAAAGCAAATTGATAAAGAGATGGTGGCATGATACCCAAAGAGTTTCACGGTGCTAGAAATTTATTGGGTTTTTTTGTAGTTAGATTCAGGATTTATTAATACATAAACCTGACAGTGTTTTTAAGCCTTGACTTATCTAGAGGTTTACCCACAGCACAACTTTATCCTTTAAAAACTTTGTGTTTTTCAACATTAAAAAACAGGTAACAGAAAAGATGCAAAACACTAAAGAAAATTCTTATGCGAAATGACCTCTTTCTCAGTTTGGCTACAATGCACCACTGGAGTACAAAGGTGCCAGCTGTGATGGTCAAAGGCTACCTCCCTACACGTTTATTGGGGTAGCATTTGCTGTGCTGGTTAATGTCCCATGACCTACTGTCTCCTCCTCAGGATTTAGCAGCTCAAAAACCAGGTAAGAATGCACACTGAAGGCCAATTTATCAGATTTTCCAGCACATGAGAAATAACCATAATAGGTATTATACCTTAAGTTTCTATGGTCAAAAGTTTTCTCTCTGTTGATACATCTATTCTGAAAGCCAAATAATAAAAACAATCAGAAGGCAGTTTAGGAAGCATGGGGGGAAGAAAAGCAAGTTAGTTAGAGTAACTCAATGTTTAAGGTGCCAGGCTACGTTAACCTGGTGTTATAGGTTACAAGTCTGCAGAAAGACTTAAATTTTCTCCATTGGCTGAGACACTCTCTCCATACAGTGTATATTGTATAGATAAACAAGGTGGGCACTGCTAACATTTGCCTTATGACCCCTTTTTCTACTCTTTCAAGGCTGATTTGCCCATATTCTAATGGGCATATTCTTTATTCATACTAATTCAGATTGCATCCCATTTTGCCACTAAGCGAGTCACGATTTTGGTTCATATCCTAGAATGTTAAGAAACAAGAAGCAACCAAAAGGGGATCTATCTCTCTTGCTTACCTGGCCTTAAATGGAATGTATATTATGGCAACATAAATTAACACTGCTTGCATACTCTTAGTTACCTTTCTTTTGCTCCTCACATGAATACTATTTTAAAAAATTATGATATTCACATACCATAAAATTACCCTATAAAGTGTATAATTCAGTGGTAATCAGTATATTCACAATATCGTACAACCATCACCACTATCTAATTCCAGAACATTTTCATGTATCCAGTAGCAGTCACTCTCCATTCCTCCCTACCTCTGGCTGCTGGCAACCACCAAACTATTTCTGGTCTTCACTGACTTATCTATTCTGGACATTTCCTATATAGATGCTCCTTGACTTACAATGGGATCACATCGTGATAAATCCCTTGTAAATAGAAAATGTCCTAAGTTGAAAATGCATTTAAAACACTTAACCTAAAAGCATCATAGCTTAGTCTAGCCTACATTAAACATGCTCAGAATATTTACAATAGCCTACAGTTGAGCAAAATCATCTAACAAAAGCCTATTTTGTAATACAGTGTTGAATACCTCATGTAATTTATTTAATCTTGTTCTGGAAGTGAAAAACAGAATGGTTTATGGGTACTTAAAGAACGGTTTCTACCAAATGTGCATCACTTTTGCACAATCATAGAGTTAAAAAATTTTAAGTTGAACCATGCAGGGATGTCTGAATGGAATCATATAATACATGGCCTTTTGTGTTTGGCTTCATTCATTTAGCATAATGTTTTCAAAATTCATCCATGTTGTAACAGACACAGTACTTCATTCCTTTTTATGGTTGAATAATATTCCACTGTATGGACAGACCACATTATTTATCTATTTATTCACTGATTGACATTTGAGTTGTCTTCACTTTTTGGTTGTTACAAATAATGCTACTACAAACACTTGTGTACAAGTTTTTGTTTGAACACCTGCTTTCAATTACCTCCCTCATCTTTCTTGGAAGTAACTGTTGGCAGATTCTGTTTATACTTCAAGAAGCAAATTGGGTTAATCACCACATTTCTCACTGAATATCATTCTATATATGTACAATAGAGAGTACTTACTGAATGCAAACAGAGGAGATTAGAAAAAAAAAGAATGAGTTAATAAAACATATTAATATAACCATATCATCTCTGGATCTCTGAAACATTCATTGTCTCTTCCTCGGCTCGAAAGTATCATTTTTCCTCCCATTTCTACTGCCCTCACCCCAGTTGTGCTTCAGATGCAAACTGAAGCTCAGTAAGACAAAGTAACTTGCCAAGTCTCCCAGCCTAGGGGTGTAGCTGTAACTAGGTATCCTATAAATTCTTTTCTTTTCACCATCCCACACTATGTCTTCTAAGAAATGGTTTCCATGTAATAAACTAATGAAAAACTGTTACACTGCAGCATCATTTTTTCCTAAAATTCTTAAGAGTTCTATAGAATTCTTAATTCAACTCTATCTACTCTTTCAAAAAAAAACAAAAAAAAACCCCTCACTTTTAAAACAGAAAGTGAGGGTCAAGAAGTCCTGGAGGCAGGAATTCAAGGACACAGCTCTACCACCACAAGTTGCTGACTGCTCCCCTGCAGTTTCTTAAAAATTCAGATGCTTAATCTGTCATGTATTCCATGAAAATTTATTGAGTGCCTGGTAGGTGGAAGCACAATGCTAATCTTGAATAAAAATAATTTCCTAAAATAGTTTTGAAGATCCTTGGGCAGAATCTACCACTTTTTTAATCCTTTGTATTAACAATTCTTTTACTGTTAGGAGTCACAAAAGTTCAAAAAGCTGTTTTGGATCATAATTTTATACACACACATGGAAATATATAAACATACAAGTCTATTGCTGTCTCTACACATTTTCCCTAGTCTCAGTTGGCATGGCTAATGCCCAATCCCAGAGAACACAATCATTATTCTGCTTTCAAAGAAGTGACCATCAACTACACAACAGATATAAATTTTAAGTATAGATATCAAATATTTCTTAATGTTCTGAATCCAACATGTGTTATATTTTCTCAAAATCTTCCTTGAAAAGAACATGGCAGTAAAACCCTTAAGTGATTTACCTGATATCCTGGCATGAAGATTCTGCTTCATGGAAACACCCTCGGGCTGAGAAAGGGACTGGAGAATCGTCAAGGCTGACCTTCGCAGTGCACTATCAAAAATAGTAAGTACTTCATTGGGGAACACGTTGAAGTATTCCCCAATTTCCATGTTGGTCTCTAAAAGGGTCATGGCATTAACCACAACTGGGTAATGAGCATCTTCATCTCTTTCCTTCAAGATTAGAAGAATATCATTCTTATGGTACTCTGAAACGTACGACTCAAACACTTGACCAACCAGTGCGACTTGATCACTATTCATCTTGAATCTAGGTTACTAGAGAAAAAGAAAGCATCGGATTATGCTTTTGATATTCAAGATCTATATACAATTTAACAAAAAAGATTAATTATAAATCATCCTGGCTTTTCATCACACTATAATCACAAAATAATATCTGAATTCAAATCTTAATTAGATCCAAATTACCTGTTACTGTCACTTAATACATGTACTTTAAAAATGAGTGAAGTTAAACCTAAGAACTATGTTGGTACTGATTATCAAAATCCAAAACATTTCAAAGCATCTCCCATATCTTTTCTCAAACCTTCCTCCTCATTAATCCTGTATTAGTATACAGGCATGCACTGAATAAAGTTTCAGTCAGCAAAGCATATACAATGGCAGTCTGATAAAATTACGATACTGTATTCTTACTGTACCTTTTCTATGTTTAGATACATTTAGATACACAAATACCTACAACTGTTTTACAGTTGCCTACAGTATTCAGTATACTAACATGCTGTACAGGTTTGTAGTGTAGAAGCCACAGGCTACACCACATAGCCTAGGTGTATAGTAGGCTATACCATCTAGGTTTGTACAACAATGAAACCACCTAATGACACATTTCTCAGAACGTGTCCCCATTGTTAACTGATGCGTGATGGTATCATAATTTACATAGCATACATAAGAGGCACTGCCTTTGACTACCTTTCATACAGACACATTTGCTCTCAAGTATAAAATCTTAAACATCAGTTTCCTAGCTGAAGTGGAGTTCTTTGTGAGGGTCCTGGGTCTAGGTTTTGTTCATATAAAGAGCATATTGTTCTCTCTCTCTCTCTCTCTCTCTCTAGCTACATACACTCATTTGTATTCTGGTATATATTAATAAATGGAACACATACTAATCAAATCAATAGCCAGTTTTAACTTGACTAATTAATAGACTGGCTTTAGAAATTCATATTTGGAGGTAAATACTTTCTCCTCTTACCCTGGGAAAACTACTGGCTTCAGCAAAAATGGTTGTGAAGAATGTAAAGAACATAAACAGTGGAAAGGAAAGGAACATTGAGTCTCTGAATGACAAATAATTAGGGCTGAAAATAAATATAACATATACCATTACTCTATATCATTCCCCTGGCAATCTTTTTTTTTAAAAAAAATGTGTACAGATTAAAAGGGCCTACCCCCCTACTATTTTCATGCATATAGTCAGATAACAAATTACGTATGTATAAACCCAATTCAATGTCCATTTCCCAATATCTACCATGTACAAGGCACCACTATGCTAGCAAATGAAAAGCTTAGTAAAAGGTGCTCTTATGTCCTCAGAGATCTGAGACAGATCAAATGAAATAGTGCTCTAACCAGTAGTAAAAATGCAATATGAATAGGTGCACAAAGGAGAGAGGAATTAAATTTAAATGAGATGACAATCTCAGCGGTGGCACTGGACAGTTACAAATAAGCTGTCCAAATAAGCAACTTGCATTTGGTTTGGAAAGAGCATTGGAGAAGAGATGTACTTTAATTTGCCTTATTTCATTTATCCATTATTTATTGTACTAGACCCATCAAATATGAATATTAAAGAAGACAGTTACAAAATTCACAGTTTAGCATCCTAAAAATGTGTTATACATGCCATTTATTAGCAATATTTGGCCTTCTCTGAGAACCTACTATTCTGGAAGGTATGAAAGGTGTAAGGGGGGTACACTACAGTTAGGCCAAGAATCCTGACAACTATAGGATGCCAGTGTAAGATTAAGAGACGAGTAACTGCATATCCAAGAGAATGAGTGAAAATAAATTATGGCCATCACTCCAGTAAGTAGTTTGTATTTGGTTAGGTAATATAAATTCAGCCAACATTAAAGCAGAAAAAGCACCTGGAAAGGAAGTAACCATACAGTATTTCCACAATGTGGCCTCTGCCAGAAAAAAAAAAATAATAATCCGGACTCCAAAGAATGACTACAAGAGAATCTTTGAGATTCTATAAATGTGTATTAAATTTAGAGCCACAAATTTAGCAATTTGAAAACAGCTCCACATAAGGGCAGGAAATGGGTAACCGCAGAATCCAAGGTTCCAATTAAAGTCGGATTAAATTTTGCCTCATTATACAAGCAATTTATAGGCTTCTATGCAGCATCTTTTATGAAAATAGCATTCTCTATCAACATCTGCGCAAAACTAACTAATCAACTGTTTTCTAAGCAGTCTGCTAACCCTGTAAACATTCCCATCCAGATACAGACTGGAGGCACTTATTGTTTCAAAAAAGCTCATTCCACAACTTTCAAGCTCGCCTCCCCTTTTTTTAGTGAATATTTGGGGTCAAAATAAAAATTATTTTGCGTTACTTTGCCCTCTTGAGCAAACTGAAGCGTCAAACAGAAGACGGGAAGGCGTCTTGCAGCCGGCCCCTGGGACCCGCGGCGGCCCCGCCCCGCCCGCCGGGAGCCCCGCCCCCTCCGCGGGGGGCCGAGCGCCGCGCCCCGAGGCCCCGCCCCCGCGGGAGCGCGCCATCTCCGCGCCTGCTCCCTGGCCGCTGGGCTGCTGCATGGGCGCCCGGCAAACGTGGACTCGACTCGTTTTCGGAGGGCGCTTTCCAAACTTTCTAATTCAGAGGGTCTCTGCACGTAGCCCCTGCCCTACGACACCTCGGCAGGTCTCTGGCACTTCCTGGGCTCTGCTCCCGGCAGCTCCCTCGCCTGACCGGTCCCGGAGTTGGATAGTTTTTGAACTAACCAGTCGTGGGCGAGACTTGGGACGAAGTGCAGGAGAAACAAGTAACCGTGAAACGAGGCGGTGGCTGTCACTTACTGGCTGACACGCACTGTCAGAAGTCGCCGAGGACGCGCTGCTCCCAAGGCCGAGGGCCGCGGAGAGGTCTGGCGGGGCGGCAGGTCCTCACCGCGGCCCCGCGCGCCAGGACGCCGGTGGGGGCGGGGCGTGCGCGTGCCGCTGGAGCGCCGCCGGCCGCGGGGACGCGCAGGCTCAATTGGGTCGGTCTGCAGCAGTGGGCTCAGCCCGGCAGGCGCTCTCGGAGCACACCGGGCCGCGCACCGCTTCAACTTCCCGGCCTCGGCTGCTCTTCCGGGTGGAGACGCGAGCGGGCGCGCGCCCCGCCAAGTGCCGGGGACTGCGAGGCGGCGGGACGGGTTGGGGAGGAGCGAGGCGGGTCCCGGGCGGGGCGGAGGGGCGGAGGGGCGGAGGGGCGGAGGGGCGGAGGGGCGGGGCGGGGATCGCGCGGCGGACCCTGGGCTGGATGGGGGAGCGGGCGGTGGGGTGGCTCAGACCCATTGTATGGATTGTTTTTGGCCTAAGGAATGTGCCTAACGCAAAAATGACAAAGATTCTCACGTTATGTTTTATGATAAAGGTTTTAGACTTTTAGGTCTTAGATTTAGGTCTGATCCAATTAGAGCTAATTTTTATATGTGGCGCAGAGTATGGGTCTTAGGTCACTGTTTTTGCATGTGAATGTCTAGGATCCTTCCTTCAAACAGCTTTCTTTTTCTCGCTGAATACCCTTTGCATCTATGGCAAAAATCAGTTGTCCTTAAAAAAATCAGTCGTGGGTCTATTCTTAGACTTTCTATTCTGTTCCAGTGACCTATTTGTCTTTACAAAAATACCACACTGTCTTGATTCCCGTGGATTTATAATAATTCTTGAAATCCAATAGTGTTTGGCCTCCAATTTTGTTCTTTTTCAAAGTTGTTTTGGCTCTTTTAGGTCCCTTGTATTTTCATATCAATAGTAAAATCAGCTTGTGACTTTCTATTTAAAAAGCTGGGTTTATGATTGGAGTTAACATTGAAACTATAGATCCATAGGAGAATAATTTACATGTTAATAATATTGTGTTATGACCTTTGAACAAAGCAAGCCTTTGTATTTATTTAGGCGTTATTTCTCTCAATAAATGTTTTGATTTTTTATCACGTCTATCCTTAAATCAGATTTATTCCTAAATCTAGGGATTATACTTTTTGATGTTATGTAAATGGCATTTTTAAATTTCAGTTTCCAATTGTCCTTTTATAGTATATAGAAATACAATAGATTTTTTAACATTGATCTTGTATCTGCAATCTTGTAAAAATCACTTTGAAGTTCTAGTAGGTTTTTTGTAGATTTCACCAGATTTTTTCCATTTAGCAGGATTTGTTGTCTGTGAGTAAAGGTAGTTTTATTTCTGTTCCCTTCTGGATGCCTTTTCTTTCTCTTGCCTTTTTGCACTGGCTAGAAGCTCCAGTGAAATGTTGAATGAAAGTGTTGAGACCAGACATCCTTTCTTTGTTTCTGATCTTACAGGGAAAGCATTGGCAATACTAAAGATAGAACCTGTAAATTGGTCTGTACATGATATTCTGTCACCTGAGGTAATCTCAAGTCATGTTCTCCATCTCTCTGACTATACCCTCCAAGTATTTGCTATTCAGATACCGAGACTTAAAGAAATGCTGAGGTACCAAATAGCAGAACATTCATACAGAAAATGGCATGAAGAAAAAAGCAAAAAGAATGAATCTTTGAAGTTTCACCTTAATTTATAATATTATTTACATATTGTGTTTATTCAGATACCAATGCAGAGTCACTGGAATAGTACTCCACTACTTAGTCCTTTTGTTTTTATTGTGGTAAAATATACATTACATAAAATTTACCATTTTAACCATTTTTAAGTATACAATTCCGTGGCATTAAGTTCATTGACAGTGTTGTACAAACATCATTACTATACATCTCCAGCACTTTTTTATCATTCCAAGCAGAAACTGTGTACCGTTAAACAAACAACTCTCCTATACCCCTTCCCCAACCCCTGGTAATGTCCATTCTACTTTGTCTTTATGAATTTGCCTATTCTAGGCACCTTAAATAAGTGGAATCATATATTTGTCCTTTTGTCTGTCTTATTTCACTCAGCATAATGTTTTCTAGGTTCATCTATGTTGTAGCATGTATCAGAATTTCATTCCTTTTTAAGGCTGAATAATATTCCATTGTATGTCTATACCACGTTCTGTTTTTCACATGTTGACTGACCCTTGTGTTGTTTCCACCTTTGGGCTATTGTGAATAATGATGCTAGCACCACTGGAGTACAGGTATCTGTTTGAGTCTCTGTTTTCAATTCTGCTTTTGGGTATATACCTAGAAGTAGACTTGGTGGATCATATGGTAATTCTATGTCAAGCTCTGATGAACTGCCCAACTGTTTTCCACAGTAACTTCATCATTTAACATCCCCACAAGGGCTCCAATTTCTCCACATCCTTGGCAACACTTGTTATTTCTTTTTGTTTGTTTAGTTTTGTTTTTTATAAAAGCCATCCTAATAGGTGGAAGGTGGTATCTTGTCTGATTGTGGTTTTGATTTACATTTCCATAATAACTAATGATGTTGAGCATCTTTCATGAGCTTATTGGCCATTTGTATATCTTCTTTGGAGAAATGTCTGTTCAAGTCCTTTACCCATTTTTAAATTGTTTTCCTTCTTGTTGCTCAGTTTTAGGAATCTTTATATATTCTGGATATTAATCTCCTATCAAATATATGCTTTGTAAATATTTTCTCCCATTTTGTAGGCTGTCTTTTCACTCTGTTGATAGCGTCCTTTGATGCACACAAGTCTTAAATTTTTATAAACTCCAATTTTTTGTTTGTTGCCTATGCTTTTGGTGTCATATCCAATAAATCATTGCCAGATTCAATGTCATGTGAGTTTTACCCCATGTTTACTTCTAAGAGTTTTACAGTTACAGCTCTTATGTTCAGGTCTTTGATCCATTTTGAATTAATTTTTGTATATACTATAAGGTAAGCATCCAACTTCATTCTTTTGCATGTAGATATGCAGTTTTCCCAGCACTATTTGTTGAAAAGACTGTCCTTTCCTAATTGAATAATGTCCCCCTTGTCAAAATTCATTTGACCATGTAAGTGAGGGGTTATTTCCGGGCTACTTTATTTTGAACAGATTTTGATTGCCAATAAAAGCAAATTAGAAGTATATTGTTAAAAGTAAATATAGGTTGGCCGCAGTGACTCATGCCTGTGATCCTAGCACTTTGAGAGGCCAAGGCGAGAGGATTGCTTGAGCCCAAGAGTTCGAGACCAGCCTGAGCAACATAGCAAGACTTTGTCTCTACAAAAAACATTAAGAAATTAGCCGAGTATGGTGGCACATGCCTGCAATGTCAGCTACTTGGCAGGAGGGTTGTTTGAACCTAGGAGTTTGAGGTTGCAGTAAGCTATGATGATGCCACTGCAACTCTAGCCTGGGCAACAGATAATAATAATAATAATTATTAATCACAATACCCATTTTTATCATCATTTCTCTGCAAGCACTCCTGCTCCTGACATCCCTCCTTGTGTGGTACTTACCTAACAGTATCCTAATCCTGGTTATGTCCAACTATCCACTCTTACAAATTTGCATCCTGGTAGCTGAAGATGGCCAAAAACCACAATCATGCTGATGGGTTTCAATATATAGTCTCTGATCTCAATTACTGCTTGACAGTCCTTTGACATTTCTCTAATATATTTGCTCTTCTGTTTTCCAAGACAGCTATTTTCTCACCTATAGCAATTTATACCTTTCTCAAGACTTCATACGCTATCTTGTATTATCCTTCAGGAAGGTAAGGTAGAGGGTATCATTTTATTATTAATGTATAGCCCAGGAGACTGAGTCATGGAGCTTAAGGTACTTGGTGGTGGCAGAGCCAGTGCTAGGGAGCCTTGGAGGAGGGAGCTTCCTATCACTGGAGGGATTAAAGTTCAGCCAGGCATGTTATAAAGGAGATTCAAGAATTCTATGGGCGATTGGAAAAAAGCATTCAGGAGAGGCTTTTAAGGCCTCTTCTAACCCTAAGATTCCAGCTTGCTTTTTATATCAAAAAAAAAATGTCTTGCTAAAACTTTACTTTTTCTTCACAATGTTAACCATATATGACTTCTTTGAACATCCCTTTAATATTATTACATATAACCCAGTGACAGTTGAAGGTTGTTATAAAATTTTTGCTTTTCTTCCTCCTGTTCTTTTAATGTTTCTCTTTCCCCTCCAGCACAAAAGCATGATAAAGTCTCCTAAAAACACAAACAAAACCCATCTTGACCCTACATTCCAGTTTATCACCTCAATTTCTTTCCCCTTGCCTGTACAGCTAAATTTCTTCAAAGAGGGGTTTTTACTCACATGTCAACTTCTTCAAATTCCATTTACTTCTTTCCTGGAACCTGGCTTTTGCTGCCACCATTACCCTGAGTTTGTTCTTGCTAAGACCATCCTCTAGTTGTCAAAGCCAACGGACACTTCATTTTTTCCCTTTTCTGATACCTGTAGCTCTTGACATGTTGGCTGCTCTCTTTGAAGCTTTCTTCTTTGGGAACCCCAGGCCTTTAACACCAACCTGTAACTCCACTTCTAATTCTCATTCAAGCCTTGCCTGCCCCTTAAATGGTGGTGTCTCCCACAGTTCCCTCCACAACCTCATCCCTTGTTCTCCTCCATACCTGTGGCTTTGATCGCTCATGCCACACCTCCAAACTATCTCCAGCTCAGACTCTTTTCTGAGTTGTGTTTAGCTGCCTATTAATGATTCTAGAGAAACTTTAATTTCAACATATCTGAAATCAAAATTCTTCTTTTGCCCATACTTCATTATCTTTCTGTTCTGTGTGTATTTGTCACCAACTCCCACCAATTCTGTATCTTTACTCTCTATCCCCTCATCTCCATTGCCATTAAAAATGTAAAAATTGAAGTGTCTGGGCTGGGTGGGTGTGGTGGCTCACGTCTGTAATCCCAGTGTTTTGGGAGTCTGAGGTGGGAGGGTCACTTGAGGCCAAGAGCCGGATACCAGCCTGGGCAACATAGCGAGACCCTGTCTCTGCAAAAAAATTAAAAATTAAAAAATTAGCTGAATGTGGTGGTGCACACCTGTAATCCTAGCTACTCGGGAGACTGAGGCAGGAGGATTGCTTGAGCCCAGGAGTTCAAGAATGCAATGAGCTATCATCACACCTCTGTACTCCAGCCTGGGTAACAGAGCTAGACCCTGTGTTTAAAAAAAAAAAAAGAAGTGTCTGATACATGGTAACCGCTCAAGAAGTGGCTGTTCTCTTATTATGCCCACATACATCCTACACATTGGTCCAACAGGATTGCACAGAGCTCTCTGGACACAGCCGGTTTGCTCTTTCTTAACTCTTGTTTCAGCTTGTGCCTGAAATAGGCCCTGCCCTGGTCTTTCTGGTAATTCCTATTCATCTTTCAGTATTATATTTGGATACTCCTATGTTTAAGCTTCCCCTGCCACCACTTTCAGCTAATTACTTCCTCCGCTCTGCTCCGCTTGTATCCTCCATAATTCTCTTTTGTAGCTCTTCTGATAGTGCTTCAAGAAACGCTTGGTTCTGGACTATTTCAGCAAGTATACAGTCGGCTCCTTGCGGACAGGTATTCACTATCTTTGTATGCCTGTATCTAGCATAGTCACCTGCACGCGTACTAATCCACAAACGCTTGGTTACTAAATGTCCAAATTATGAGATATGTGTAAACTAGGGCAAGGATATGTGCTTGTAACACGAATTATTTTTGGATAAGCATTCACTAATCATTTTTCCTAGAAAGTTCAATCCTTGTGCTCGTTCTGGCAGCACATATACTAAAATTAGAAAGTTCAATCCCTTAGCTAAAGGAAAAAAAACAAATGTAAGGCAAGTATTTTGTATAATTTTTTTTTCAGGATAACTTGACAAAGAACATGTTATCAACTGTGCATATGCATGCAATGATTTATTCCTTGAGGATTTATAAAGATTAAACGAGATAATCCTTACACTGCTCCTTAGCACAGTGCCTAATACATGGTAATTATTTTAAAAGTTTGTCTTTAATATTATTATAATCATTCATATATGAACTAAAATCCTAACTCCCCCTCCCTCACCAACTGAAGAGAACCCCTCTTGGCCAAGGGGACCCCAGAAAAGCCTTAAAACTGAGTGCCTGGCCATGAAGGGAAGGGACACCTCAGATAATAAGATACTAAATTATTAACAGGACCTAAGGCTGTGCAGAGAAAAGGTTAAATCACCTGCAGGCCATCAATTTGTTTAACAGATCACTTGAATTGGTATACTGTGGCTTGTCTCTGATTAACAGACTTCCTTATCTTACTTCCTTACTTTATAAGCTTTTAGACAAAGCTACATTTCTTTAACCAATTACAAATCAAAGACTCTTTGAACCCACCTATAACCTGTAAGCCCTTGCTTCCAGCTGTCCCACCTTTTTGGGGCAAACCGATGTAGTGATTTATCATTTTACCTGTAATTCCTGTCTTTCTAAAATGTATAAAACCAGACTATAACCCAACCGCCTCAGGACCACTTGCTCAAGACTTTTTGGACATAGCTCCCCAGGCTGTGGTCACACATATTTGGTTCAAAAGAAACCTCTTTAAGTTATTTTACGGAGTTTGGGTTTTTTCCCTTAAAACATAGATCATGTATTATGTTTGCGTTTATCTAGTTCACCGAGATTCTTCTAAAATCTACATTACTGAATCAGCTAAATTTGGTGCTCTTAGAAATGGATGCACTTCTTCTGGCCACTGAATACAATATAGTAGCCGGCCAAGATTGACTAAAGCCTGAAAGAAATAAAAGGTCTCATTAACATGTGATAGTGGTTAGTTAAGTTCATGTTCATGTATCAAAATACTGAATTGCCTACTTAGAAAACCAACAAACTGGCTTTTAAAGGCAAATTAAAATAGAATTGACTATTCATTCTTTACCCAGTAACTTCAGGCCATAAAGCATAATATTAATCAGTGACACTAACTGTACTAAAAGTTCTAGGTATCAATTATCAGAATAAAAAAAACTTATAAGTCAACAATATTTTATATACTTGAAAATCCACAACTTACACACATGCTTTCATTCTAGCCATGTAAATTTAGAGGAAAATTTGTTAAAATTATACATTGTAATGGAACAGGTTAATAGTTTATGCTTCCCTATCCTGATTTTGTTATGATTATTGAAGTCAAATAATTTGTATGATTATTAATGGAGTCAAACTTTTTTTATTGGCAAGTCTTACCTGTAATTAAAAAGTATTCAAAAATTAAAGCAAACCTATTAGAAAAAAATGAAAAACATTATTGTTTGTTCTAACAAAATTTATTATGCAGTAATTACAAAGGTTAAAGACTCTTCCATCTCAAATAAAAATAGTTATAATTACACACATAATATAGTACCTTATAGAGTGATTCCAATAAATATCACAGGAAATACAGTGCATTTTCAAATTGGAGAGACAAATACTTTCTCATTCACAGTGTTTGACATAGGAAAGCCTGTTCACATAATGAGTTGTATAAAGTCATGCTCTTAGTAACAGTCCACATAGAGCTGTGCCAACACAATTCTTTCAGAATGTGAAGTACCGGGCAAACCACTCCTGGCGCTGGGGATCTGGAGAAGCCACCGGGGAAGCTTCACTCTGAGGAGGACTGAATTCATAAAAAGAGAGACATGTAACCCAGCATTAAGTGGTTTTGGAAAATTAAGGGAAAAGCACATAATACATCATCGTAGATTACCACAACTGGTTCCCCATGTTTTAAAGATACGCTATTCCTCTGCACTAGAATCAGTTCTCCACTCCATGAAAGCATGAGAGTGCAGCAGCTGCTCAGATGAGGTCAGCTAAGCAAGAGCCACGTCACAACAATTACAAAAATAAAAACCAAACAATTCGGAAAAATAGTGTCACCTTCTTTGAATAAAGAAAAAAAAGAATTCAGTAGGAATTGTGGGAAATAAGAGAATAAGATAATATTCCTCTTTCAGCACCTTTCCCCTTTTAATTAAAACTTCAGAATCTGATACAAGCATTTGATTCTTACAGATGTGTCCTTAAATATAACTAAATTAAGTAACTAAATGGAGGTACAGTATTTTTAACTATAAAATTTATATTGCATATTTATGTTAAACTTTCATTTCCATAATCACAAATCCATAATCAAATACTCCAGGAAAAAGAGTACATTAAAAATCCAATTTCCCCTCTATCTTCACAATTATATAGTCTATACTTATCTTAATTCTAACTAAAGATTCTTTGGGGTACTTGAGAAAACAAAAGAATCCCTACCGTCTTTTGGGGAAAATTACAAGGCACGCAACAATGTGTAATGGAAACTCCAGTAGTCATGTTCCTTGAGCTCATGCACATGCATCTTATTGATACCTGAACATACCCATGCACAAGGGAAAATAAGCAACACAAAATATTTAGCAGGAGACACATTCAGAGGTGTATCTAACTATTTTTCATTCTTGCTACTTTTTTTTTTTTTTACTATTTAGTCATTCATTAACTATGTCATTAATCACTTAGCCCAAAAAAACCTGTCTGCTTCTATTACTCGTGACACTGCTAACAGTTAATGAGAAGAAAAAAAAAACAAGGCAGTAAAAAATCTAATAGTAAGGTGAACATAAAATAACAGTACTTTCTGACTTTAATGGCTGAACAATGTATTTCATTCAAAATTTGCTTGTTAATATATTTAATCAAGAACTGTGAGGTAACTTAAAATTGGAATGTCAATTTAAAAAATTATTGATTTTTAAATTTATTTTTTGCTTAAGTATATCAAGTTCCCAATGCTTATATATTTTTTATTTTGGCAATAAGCATATTTATTTACAAATAAGCTTGGTAAACAAGAAAGGGGAAAAAAACAAATATATAAGAAACAAAAACCACTTAATAAATATTTTAAAGTTCTATAATAAAGATGGATTATTAATGAAAAATTGTTGAAAATACTAAAAATGAACTATTTATCCATAAGTATTAAAACTCTAAGCATATGAATTACATTAACACCTCTCCAAGCATTTGGAAAATTGATAAGAAATTAGAAAAAATTCTTTTTAACAGAGTCAAGAGGAAGTTCTTTAGAGAGGTGCTAAATATATTTTGAAAATATTTCACAGTAATATTTCTTTTATTAGGTTGTTCTTAAAGTAGTGGACTTCTGCAGTGTAAGAAGGTAAATTGGCTCAAGTTAAAAAAGAAAAGAAAAAAACCATCGGTGAGACGGGGCTCACCTCAAAAATGTCTTGGGCTGTTTGGGTGGCACTGGCTGTGGAAGTGGTTTGCTGCTGTTGAACTCAATATCGTGGACTGGAGAATTAGGAATGGGATCCAGGCGGTTAGGATGTCCATTGCCCACTCCACCAGATTCCAGAGCACTTAGATTGGGAACACTCACAAACCTGTTTGTTGGTGATTTATCATTCTTCTTCTTTTGCTGCATTAAAAATAATACATGTGAGGATAGTCCCTGCATAAGGACAAATGAGAAAACAGGCATAGGACAGAACAGAAATTTGGCATGGGTAAATTTTGGAAGCTTTATGTTAAATTAAGATGTTAAAATTAACTGGTGTTACCCAAACTGTGGTCTGGGAATCCTTGGAGGTGTTCTTTATCTACATGGAATCCTCAAAGGACAGAAAGAATGAGAAAGAAATACTTAGGAGTGGCTTATGGGTAAGGGAGGAGGAGGTAAAAAGGGTGCCAAGAGGTAAAGAACACTGGGAGCAAAGGGGAAAAGAGAGGGAGAAAGAGCAGCTCTTGCAGATACCACAAGGTTACATGGATTCAGGCTAAAGTTAGGAGAAGGAGTAAGGTTAAACATAATTTTAAGAGAGGTCCATGACATTTAGCCATCTGTCAAAGGGAGGCAGTTCTTGCCTGGAAAAAAAAAGGAATGAGAAAATGCTTGGCAATGTATTTTGAAACAAATCTTACATTTCTACTTAAGACCTAAAGCTGACTTAGAGAAATAATTTGGTTTTAAATTCACTGTGACATCTTTCTGAAGAGAGAAAATAAATCTGCATAATTAAATCTAATTTCCCAATTAATTGGCAGTATTAAGTGGTTCATATTTTTTAATGTAAAGGATATAAAACAATAGTAATCAGTATTTTTTATTGTTTGAATCTATCTTTAAAATTAACAGATAGGCCGGTGCGGTGGCTCATGCCTGTAATCTTAGCTCTCTGGGAGGCTGAGGTGGGAGGATCACTTAAACTCAGGAGTTCAAGACCAGCCTGAGCAAGAGCAAGACTCCATCTCTACTAAAAATAGAAAAAAATTAGCCAGGCGTGTTGGTGCTTGCCTGTAATCCCAGCTATTTGGGAGGCTGAGGCAGGAGGATCACTTGAGCCCAGGAGTTTGAGGTTGCTGTGAGCTAGGCTGATGCCATGGCACTCTAGCCCAAGTGACAGAGTAAGACTGTCTCAAAAATAAAAAAAATAAAAAGATTAACAGATAAAAAGAGGCATACGGGCTGGGTGTGGTGGCTTACACCTGTAATCTTAGCACTCTGGGAGGCCAAGGTGGGAGGATCTCTTGAGGTCAGGAGTTTGAGACCAGCCTAAGCAAGAGAGAGACCCCATCTCTACAAAAAATAGAAAAATAAGCCAGGAGTGGTGGCATGCACTTGTAGTCGCAGCTACTTAGGGGGCTGAGGCAGGAGGATTGCTCAAGCCCAGGAGTTTGACAATGTAGTGAGCTATGAGGACGCCACTGCACTCTAGTCCTGGTGACAGAGCAAGACCCTATCTCAAAAAACAAAACAAAACAAACAAAAAACCCCATACAATTGCAGATTATCATAAAATCTATCAGCTTGCAAATCATTAACTTTCGTCTCAAAGTATTTTATTCACACCTCTAGAATCAGTGACCATCCTCTTGCTATGAGGAATAAAAATTAACATGTAAGATATTTAGAATATCTTATCTTTTGCTAATTAGACATATGCTAATTAAATTTGTGAAATAATTTGTTGCATAATGACTTCAGAGTTTGGGAAATAATGCAATTAACACAGAAGATGGAATTTTCCTTTAATTATAAAGTAATCCTCTCACTATCTAGACATTTTCCTCTATGTCATATTCTGTGAACAGTCTCTGACAAGAAGCCTATTTTAGCATAACCAGAAAAAGAAAGGAAGAATATCTTCTTCAGAACTATTTGTGAAAAGTAAAGTTATTATTAGGAGTCAAAAGTAGTTTGAAAGTTCTTAGAGATGTATCTTTTGCATTTTCTTATTCTAGTCACCAGAGGGCATAATTAAACCTACTTAAGGTTTCTAGTTTAAGAAATCAAAAGTATCACTGGTAAAGTTCTACAGTAATGATTTTGCATCTAAAATTTTAATTCTAATAAAATAATAAATGAAAATATTTATAGTATATGTTGTTTCCACAAGATTCAAAATCTTGCTTTATAATTAAAAGCTTATTTCATGTTAAATTATGAATTTAAAAATGAAAACTAATTATATTCATTCATTTACCAATTATTTATTGAGCGCTTTCTACGTGCCAGGCAGTATTTTAGGCTCTGAAAATAAAGTTATGTGCCTGTCTACTTTAGTCATTCTGTTCTACAAATCATTCAAGTTTAAAGTTTGGAGAAGGCCGGGCACGGTGGCTCACGCCTGTAATCCTAGCCCTCTGGGAGGCCGAGGCCGGTGGATCGCTCGAGGCCAGGAGTTCGAGACCAGCCTGAGCGAGACCCCGTCTCTACTAAAAATAGAAATAAAAATTATTTGGACAACTAAAAATATATATAGAAAAACTTAGCCGGGCATGGTGGCACATGCCTGTAGTCCCAGCTACTCAGGAGGCTGAGGCAGTAGGATCGCTTAAGCCCAGGAGTTTGAGGTTGCTGTGAGCTAGGCTGACGCCACGGCACTCACTTAGCCTGGGCAACAAAGTGAGACTCTGTCTCAAAAAAAAAAAAAGTTTGGAGCACTTTAACTTGTAATGGAAGGATAGATTCAGTGTTCTTAGCAGAGAAGTTTTATGATCTTTGAAAGCAAAATTTCTGGGTAAGGGTATGATGTGAAACTTAATAAAATATGAATTTAAAAACCCACTTTAGCACTAGCACTTTTATTTATTCAACTGTTGATTTCTGCCAAAAGATTCATAATTCCTGTGAAGCTGATAAATAAAATTATTTATTCTTTATTACTTGCTTTATTCACAGAACAATTTGTGGTGGCTTTTAGAGAATGTGATGAAATTTTGCATATGAACAAATATTTATTGAATACCCACTATACCGAAAGCACCATGATTGGAACCATGGGAAGGTAGGGTACAAGGATGTGCAAGACTTAGACATGTCCATTTCAAGGCTCTTCTATTTGTCTTAAGAGAGTGACAAAGTATCAGAATAAATTATACTCAATTTTAATTGTCAAGAACAGTCATTAGACTGGAAGAAGTAAAGCCCTTCTCTAAAAAACGGTAGGCAACAAAATACATGTCAACTTAAGGTCCATTAAGATGTTAGGACTGGCTGGGGACAGTGGCTCATGCCTGTAATCTCAGCACTTTGGGAGGCCAACGGTGGGAGGATCGTTTGAGGTCAGGAGTTCTAGACCAGCCTTGGCAACATAATGAGATCTCATCTCTACAAAAAATAATTTAAAAAATTAGCCAGATGTGTTGATATGCACCTGTAGTCTCAGCTACTTGGGAGGTTAAGGCAGGAGGATTGCTTGAGCCCAGGAGTTCGAGGCTGCAGTGAGCTATGACCATGCCACTGCACTCCACCTTGAGCAACACAGTGAGACTCTGTCTCAAGAAAAAAAAAAAAGTCAGGCCTTACGCTAGGGATAGCTGCTGGGTATTCAGAACTGGAGTATCTTTCTGGGCCCCACAGAGGTATGTGATCAGTAAAGAAATGACAAGAAATTGTCTTAAGGAAAGTTAAAAGTTTAGTTTTCTTTGGAAATATGAAAAAAGGTAGACTCAAAGTTTTATGATATTGATAGAATAATATTTTAAGGAATATGAGTATTAAGAGTCTCATTCTGAAAATGAAGACAAATAATTCATAAATTTTAGTGCTAGATTATTAAATTTAAGAAAACATTTTGAGGAACTTTATCCTATGCTGCTCCAAATATTTTACCAAATTTTTAATCAAGTTTTAAACCATATCCCTATTTTACAGTGTTTATAGCACATACCTTAGTCAATGGATTAATAACACCAACAGTAGGACTTGAGTTAAACACTTTGTTGAAGTTAGTTTCTCGATTGACTAATTCCAGCTGGTAAAATTTATTATCCTCCTATGTAAAAGAATTATAAACATCTTTTAAATATTTTCTATGAATATTTTAAAAACTTAATTGTTTAAATGCCATTTCATTCAAAATTTAATATAAAACCTGAATGTAGATTTATATTCCTTGTTCAAAGATTTCCATGCCCAATTGCTGCTGTCTTAAAGATTGCCGGTAAGTCTTCAACACCTTTTAAACTCTATACTCAGGGATTTGACTCTACCCTCTCATGCCTTTTCCTCCAAGACTGGATCTAAATGTTTTATTTGGTCCCATCTCTGTTTCACAGGGCTAACTGTGCAGTTTTAGCAGGTCTAACTTGCATTCATAGAGTTGTGTGAATGGTTATTTCCACAGATGAGGATGGTACTATGATAAATTATTATTCTTCAGTATTGTAAACAGATTTGACATCACCTAATATGAGACATCCATCTATTATTGCAGTGGTAATCACTGAACAGGGAAAAAGTGAATGGCCCATATAAAGATAAAAGCTTGACCTTTGGCTTCAACAAGATGTGCTAATTGAACAAGCAGACTGTGGGAAGTCCATAAGTAAACAGAAGACTGCATGTGAGAGTGCAGAGGTGTGCACTGGTAGAACTAGGTTCTAGTGGAATCTCTTAATGGTAGCACTAGATTCCTGATCCCGCTCTTGGTTACCTGCCACTGACTAGCTGTGCTGCTTTCAAAAGCTACTTTGCTCTTTCTGTTGTGAGGATAAAATACAATTAGATCTATAACACCTCCCGAATGATTACGGGGAACTCAATAGCTATTAATATTTCTATGGACCACAGCTGAAATACACTTAATACACTTGCTAATTTCATGTGTGAGATATACTTTTCCATGAGTCTACTGCTATCAGATACAGCAATTGATAAGGCCTGTGCTTATGTTCACAATACTTAGACTTGGAAAACCGAGTGGCTGCTAGGTTGAAGCAGCACATTGTCTCTCCAAAGCCTGCCCCTGGATTCCATCTGTTGTTCTCAACCTATATCTGTTGCTTTCAGCAGGAACTTCTAGTCTCAGATAACAGGCTGGCTTTCCTAAATGCTAAAAGGGATGTGTTGAGGAAAAGGATGTCAGAAATAAATATTGCTCTTATGCTCTTTTTGCATGCTAAAGTCCAAAGTTTTCAGTTGAAAAGATCAATGGGCATGAAGAGTGACTAGCATTCTATTTCTAGTTTCATTGTGAAAGATTTTCATTTGTTAGTGGCAGTAAAAAGCAGTATTTTAATTACTCATCAAGACATGTAATTTTAGAAGATTCTGAAATGTTTTATGAATTTTAAAACATTTATGTATTTTTTATTCTTAGGAATAGTAGCATTAATGAAGGCAATGGATTTATAGTTAAATCTGTGTTTTCTTGCCTGATGGACTTCTCAGATCTCGCAACACCTCAGTGTTTCTGACTTTCCAAGAAAATCCACGTAGCTTTCCTTAGACCATGCAGCCCCTTTTTCTATAGAGTATCTCTTTGGATCAGTGTTTGGTGGAACAGAAATTAACATGATTAACCTGGACTTACACAATACAGGTTACTACATGAATGTGGTTACTATTCTTTCCTAGCCAATTCTAATTCGACATGTATAATACACACATGTATACACACTTTAATAGTATATTAATTATATAATGGTAATGACATATTAAACATTCAAGATGTATCAAAAAGACTATTTCTTTTTAAAAAATACTAAAGAAAGAAGCACAATTCCCTTACCCTAATACCAAATTTAAATATTAAAAATTACTTTATATTATCCTTATTCATAAACATTTTAAAAAACTTTTAATGCACAATTCTACAATGCACATATTTTGTACTTTTTATTTTCATTTAGCATTACTTAAAAATATTTTCCCATGTTTTCCCAATCAACAGTCTATTGATTACTAACATGGTTAGACCAAAACCAAAATATCTTACAATTAGTTTCTTTATGATCTGGTCTCTTTCTGTAAGCATGGCTTTTAATTCTGTTATCATCTGTATATCTTCTGGTTTTGATTCTCTCATTAGATATTTTTCTTCCATTTCTTCTAGTCTAAAAACAAGAAAGCCTTTAGCTCATTGATATGACCCAAACACATTCTTTTGTAATACTTACATTTTAAAAATTAGTCTAAACACACACAAAAATTTGAAACAAAACATTTTTTTCCTTAAAACTTTTAAGTAAAACGACATGATTTCTTCAAGAGCTATACTCTTATATTAAAGGCTTTCCAAGGGTAGATAATGTTATTAAAGGCTTTGCATATTATGTTTTGAAGAATTTACTCATTTAGGTCATTCAAGAGTATTTGGAGATGAAGTGAGGTGAGCTCTGCAGAGAAAATCATATGCTGAATGATACTAACCTAATAAATACAGATTTTATGTTAGAAATGTAGGCTTACTATTAGGAGTGCTTACCATATCGTGTGATGACATAAGGCTTGGTAACATATATAAAAAGGACGAGAAAAGAAGGATACAGAAGAAAGCGGAACAAAGGACACACATGTATGACATCATTCTTTCCTGGTTTATGGAAAATATAGTTTAAAAATTCTGTATTATCAGCTAATACATATAAACTTTTAAAAAGGTTCATCAGGTAAGAGAAGAATTATACTTCTTTCTAGGCCTATTCTGCCCTGAATGATACGAGATAGTAATAGGCCTGAATGCCACTGACCGCTAAGATAGAGGCCACTTTTTAGAAGCCGAGGTGACACACCCTGCAGAGTCTAAGAATATAGCACAGGGCAGATTGAAGAGAATGCAAATGGAAACTACTGGTTTAGTTTGGAAAAAAGCACTTTCAGTTTTAGAAAATGCAAATAATTAAAACAATTAAAATTTTATTGTCTTCAGAATATAAATGATAGAACTTAAGGCTGAATAAAATTATGGTTAATGAAGATTTCACAGAAAAAACTATTTACTGAACAAATATTGAGTGACTTCTAGGTAATCTATCTTCTAGAAATCAGTGATCCACTCCTGCCCTCCTGTGCCCCCCCATATTTCTCCCCCAAATCCTATAGGGGTGCCAGAATCTTCGTGTATTCGAGTACCATGAAACCCCTCCACTAACTCAACCCAAGGTAAAGATCTGGAGATGACATGTGGCTCCCTACCCAGCTCCCTTCATTAAAGTTCTAATCTGGGGCATGGGGAGGTATGAGGGTGAGGAGGAAGTGTGGGTTAGGAAGTGACTGTCTAAGGATCAGTTGGGGCTTTTTCAGTTCAGTGTGATGTTATTTGTACAATGTGTAAGTTTCACTATCTTCACTTTTGTTCTTTTGTGACAATGCAAACTAAGTGAAAAACAGTGTTCACTGAGCTCACATAAAGTGACCTTGCATTTTATCACAGTATGGCAAGGGTAACTCTTACGTATTTTATGAGAAAAGGTTTTAAGAAGACCCAGAAATACTGATCTTGTCAAGGAAAAAGGCATTTGGGTTTTATGCTGGAGAAGCCACAAGATGTCACTGGAGTGCTTTCTTTTATCATTAAAAGCAAAGTACAAGATTTTTTAACTGCTTTCTGCAGCTGACCAAGAATACTGGTGTAAGTGGTAGCTAAATAACTAAATTTAAAACCTTATTTAAAACTATTATTTCTTTTTGTTCTAGTACAATAAGTTAAAGTGAATCAAAAGCAATTAGTTATAATCTCTGAACCACCATTTTTGCATAATAAAGGCATGCCCTGAATCCAAATTCTAGTGTTTTTATTTAGCTTAAACATTCTTTTCCTATAGAATTATTATCAGTTAATCCTCTCCACAAAATATCTTTACATCTCCAAAAATATTTAATTAAAAGATACCTGGATATTAAAGAAGAAAAAATAATTGATTAAACTGAAGAAAAATAATCCTTATAAACACAAATGGGAAAGCATTAAAGGAGAGAACAAGTAATATGATATAGATTTAACTTGCGAATATATTTCAATAATACAAAATTCTCATAGGAAGAAGACTTGGTACTATCCCGATATCCCTTTCAAGCCAACACGATTCAACATTTTCCCTTTCTTCAGTTGCTCCAGGCAGCTCTCTATACCATCACTGCTTCTCAAAGACCAGGTGTGAACAACTGGTGATACACGGGATTTTAAGTTTGTTCTTCTTTAATCCTTCTGATCACAAGAAGGAGAAAGTCTGTTTGGTTCTATGTATCTTAAATGGCCTTCATAGCATATGTTTATTATCCTATTTCACAACACTCAAGCACACCTTGAGCCTCAATACTAGCTAGAATCTAATGACAGTGTTTTATTTTCACGGAATTTACATTTGTATAATTATAGCTTAGCTTCTATTCAGAGGAAGGGATAAGATTTTTCAGGAGTGATAAAGGTTTTACTGTAGTGATACAAAGTTTTCCTGTGAAATGTTTAAGTTAATATTAGTCAGTTAAAAAATATTAAGAAAATAATACTATAAATAACCGGAAATGACCTAATTCCCTGGGAAACTCTGCTTTGTGAGTAATACACAAGTACATGTAGCCTTTTACTCAAAATACAGATTTCCATTGAAAGTAATAGAAAGAACAGAAAGGAGAAGTAGAACACACAAAATTACTAATTAGGGTCACTGATGGATTCTCACCAGGCATGCATGCCCTGATTTGATTTTGTTTTTTGGCCCTAAGAATATATAGGTCAAGGTCTATGGTTCATGGACAACACAGGGCTAAATTATAAATGCCTAAAAAGCAGTATTGAAAGTTTCCAAGTTATGGTCCCTCCCATGCTGTTTAAAAAAAAAGGACCAAAAAAAAAAAAAAATCAGTGAATTTGAGATTTTTAGAGCCAAATAACAGTATTGTTAGGTACACATATATTCTAGAATTTTAATTTGGCAAAGATGAAAAACTCTATTATATCATCCTGTCTTATGTAAAGGAAATAATGTAATTGCAACCTTTTAACACTGAACTTTTCTTTCCCCCTAAATTATGAGCACAGACTCTGACTTGTGACAAGACTACTACCTCCTTACTTCACAAAGCTTATGAAAATAACCTGAATGGTAGATTAATAGATGAAAGGATTCAAAACTTTTAAAGAATAAGTAATGCTGAGGTAGTGGAGTGCTTGTTCTCAATTAGGGATTACTGACCTATTTAAAATCCAAGTACAGAAACTCAACGTTTCTCTCAAGAAGAAATGATCTTTTTTTCCAGTAGAGTAAGAATTTAATGTAAATTAAACCTAAACAATCAGTAATAATCTCTGACCCATCTTCTTTGCGTAAGAATGATCTGCCATGACCCTAGACTGTATTTTCATTTAGCTTTAACTTTCTTTACCTATAGAATGAATCATTTAGATTAAATCAAATAGCCCATTCTCTCACTTGTTTCTAAAACAAATGGAAACCATGACATTTTTATTACATATGAGGTTTTTACTAAGATACTATATCACCAAAGAAAATAAAATTTCTATAGAACTCTCTGAAACTCTAAAAAGACTTTAGTTCCCAGCACTAGAGAAGATGATTTCTAATAATCACTCCATAAGAGATGTAGACTCTTATCAGTATTTCTACAATAACTGAAAGGACATTTTCTCTCCTTTATATTTGCCGTCCCGCTCTTCCCTGGAGTCCACCAGTATCTGGGGCAGAAGCAGAAGCAAGAAGCTTCCAGCTGCTCCAGAGCTTCCTCAGCTCCTGGCTTTGCCTGACAGGCTGAACCGTGTTCCCTCGTCCCTCCACTACCACCACCTTCTAAGAAACCACAGGACTTTTCTGGTTTTAAAGCTTTAAAGCCTGGGTGCAGTTGATTTGGAACTTGAGCAGGGTACGCTAGTCCTTGGGAACAGCTGGAACAGACTCTCCCTGCTCCCCACCTCTGTCTAAATCCAAACCATCCCGCGGATCCAAGCAGGCTGCATTTAAGGATATGGGCCAGAAATATCCAACAGTCTAAAACTGCTTTCCAGCAGGGTAGCCACTGGTCTGTATGTGGCTATTTACACTGAAATAAATTGAAATTAAATGACATTTTAAAATTCAGTTCCTCAGCTCCACTAGTCACAGTTTCAGTTTCAATAGCCATTTGTGGCTAGTAGCTTACATACTGGACAGAGCAGATACAGAATCTTTTCATTATCACAGACAATCTGGTGTAAGCACTGAGTGAGAATAAATTTTATGTGTGTTTTGTTTTTATCTAAAAGAGTAAACACCTAAATCTAGAGGTTAATTATATGACAGCAGAAGGTTTCTGGTGAAAAAACAAATACAGTTAGTTAGCTTAGACCCAAGTTGAAGTATAAAATGAAGGGTGGGTCTAAAAAAGCAGATAAATATTTTACTTATCTGCAAAACTAATTCTTCAATTATTAAAAATGATCATAATACAGAAAAACTAAGTTATTATTCATACTATCTACTGAAAATTCATAATGTGCAAAACCATATACAACAGAATAAAGTAAAAACAAAGACATAACCTTTACTCTTTGTAAAGTAACATTCCTAAGGAGACAGGACACACGGATGGACAGAGGTTATTCTTCTTGTGAGCATATTTTTTCAGAGTATGAAGTGGGGCATGCCAGGATTTCAGCCTCTGCCTGATGAGTAACACTGAGGCCAGCAGAAATGACAGCCAAGGCACTGAGGTTTATTATATCTCATTTCTGCAAAATACGTGAGGTTATGAGGTCTTATACAGAGCAGATACCTGAGCTCGTACTGTGGCTCAAAAGGATTTAAACATTACCTCTAATAATAGGAAACACCAAAATCACGGTGGTTAGAAAATTAACACGAGTCTCCTCACCATTTCAAGGGCAACTAAAAGTGGTAAATAAGATGGGGAATCTTTTTTTTTTTTTGAGACGGAGTCTCGCTCTGTCACCTGGGCTAGAGTGCTGTGGTGTCAGCCTATCTCACAACAACCTCAAACTCCTGGGCTCAAGCAATCCTCCTGCCTCAGCTTCATAAGTAGCTGGGATTACAGGTGCACGCCATCATGCCCAGCTAATTTTTCTATTTTTAGTAGAGACAGGGTCTCGCTCTTGCTCAGGCTGGTCTCGAACTTCTGATCTCAAGTGATCCTCCCATCTCGGCCTCCCAGAGTGCTAGGATTACAGGCGTGAGCCACCGAGCCCGGCCTATGGGGAATCTTCATAAAATTAATTCATGAAACATTCATTCACTGAGTGCCTGCTAATGTGAAGATTCTGAATATGTCCATCAGAAAAAGCACCTCACCTCAGAGGACACTCAATAAATGCCAACAACTGGGGGCTGTTCTGTTGTGGCTTAATGTGTGTGGGGGGTGGGTAGGGTGCCTATGTATGTAACAATATTTACTGTGAGACTGACCTGGTTACATGGATGAAATAGGAGGAAATGATTTTTAGATTTGAGGAAGGTAATCAAAATAGTAATAATGTGGGAGGTTATTCTAGAATGTAGTTGACAACACAGAAGAATCTTAGAAGGAAACCAAGGTCAGCTTGGCTGATAAAAAGACAGTAGACAGGGAATGAGGGTTGTTGTTGGATGATGTAGAATAAGGCACATTAGAGCTAAGCGTTTACATTTGACTTTGACACTGAGGGTAAAGAGATTAGTCACTAATTGTGACTTTATTGAAGTATGTGTGTACATATGTACATATAGTTTTAAATGCATGTT
Organism: Lemur catta; assembly: GCF_020740605.2. Lineage (NCBI taxonomy): Eukaryota > Metazoa > Chordata > Mammalia > Primates > Lemuridae > Lemur > Lemur catta. Next base: position 109,460,422 of record NC_059129.1, read on the forward strand.
TTTAAATTGATACGGAGCAGATAGACTACAGGTGAATGAACCATTAGCAGCAGCTTAGAAGAGATTAATTCTGAGATAAGTTATATTGTACCAGGGTTTAGGCCACAGAGATGGAATGAATACAGACTGCATTGATTACAACAGTTTATAAGTGTCTAGGAAAGAGAGGAATTATTAAATATTTTTAAAGAACATAAGCAAGAATTAGAAATTTTGGCTTTAACAATATTGGTGTTACTACATATGAGCAGTAACTTGTAATGGTTTTCCTTTATTGATTTTGCAAATAATAAAACAATTAAATGCTTATTTTAGGAATCAAATACCTGAGTATAGAAAATAAAAAGTCTTTGCTCTTTCCCATCTCCAGTATCTCCTAATCCATTCTCTTGAGAAAACTACTATTATTCAAAAGTTTGTATTTGTTTTTTAAGTTATTTTGACATTTTTGTAAAATATGTATTATTAGTGTGTATATGTGTATGTATAGGATCATAATATTTATATTGTTCAAAATATGTTCTTTTTCCTTAACATTATATAATGGACATAGTTTGAGTTTTCACCATGGCATGAATGTTCGTGATCCTGAGGGAAATTATGTAGATAAGTATTATCCTAGTAGATTTGTAGCAGTAGCAGCTGATAAAACCATCATTCAACTGCCGTATCCTAATTAAAGAACATACCACACTGCAATTACCATCTGTAAGACAGCACTAAAGTTTTCTTTCATAACTATCATTTTTAATAGAATCAAAGTAGCTAATCTGAGGTTAAACACAGTGCTCCTCAGTTTATTATCTACATACGAATTTTCTTGAATACAATATAACTTACGACACTTGTAAAGCTGCATTTATTTCCTTGAGTAGCTCGTTAGTCTTATTAAAATCTGCCCGCATGATATTTTTCTCTCTGAGGTGGTCTGCTGTCATGACATCCAACTCTTTTTCGAGTCTCTTGTTTAAATCTTGTTCATGCAACCTGTTTAATTTATTTTTAGTTAAGAAAATGTTATTCTGAGGTCAAGCTTTCAAAACTTCTATACTCTACCAGATTTGAAATGGTTTTGGCATAATATATAGAAAATTAATGTATACAGCCTAAATTAAGCTACTTACTTTGCTATAATCTTCTAGCTTGTGTTAAAGTTGTCTCCTTTAATGCTTTTTCAAGTAACATTTTTAAGAGATTTTAGTTAATTATTTGCAATTTCCAAAGTTCATGAATATATATACATCATTCAAAATATAAACATTTCATCTATGTTCTGGATTATAACAGTCATTAAAGTAAAAAGTGGTCTTCAATATCTTACTAGAAGATCACTCTAGTCACAAAAACAGGCACGAATTTGCTAAATATCGTGGGAACAGTTTTTCAGATAACACTGCATATCCCTTCTGTTGTAATGATAGCATACCTTATCTGTTGGTTAGATTCACTTCGTATTCTGAGAATTTCTTTCCCCTTAAATTCCAGTTCTTTGGTTAGGGCACTTATATTCCCATGAAGGTGCTGTACCTCCTTATCCAAATCAGAGATGTGATGCTCTCTGTGTCTTAATTCTTCTTGTAGATCTGTTATTCTACACATGTGCTCCTTACTCTATAAAATACAAGTAATTTTTAAAAATTTTCTACACATCTGCTCTGTTTGTGTTCATCTGAAGGAAAGAAAATGAAATACTGGAATGTCAAATGTAATTATTCTAACATTTCTTCAAAAGCAAACTGCTGAAATGAGATAACCTCAAGGCCTCTTCTCTTTCCATACACGTAAGAAGTGTTTATATGATATAGCTTCAATAATGTCAGCATTACAAGGGACCCAAAAGATCATAAAAACACATCTCTCTCATTTCACAGATGAAGAAACCAGTACTCAAAGATGATTTATAATCAGTGGTACAGCTGAGATTATATAGATTTATATGGTCTTGCAGTAAAATGTTGGTACCATTGTCCTTCAATCTAAAAGGAATCTGCATCTATAGAGGCCCTCCCCCAAAACACACACACAGACACACACTCTCCCATGGCTTAGAAAGCAGACCCTGTCTGTTTAGTTCTGGTCTAGCAGTTTTCTTATATGACAGATAAGCTCCTTTCCGTTTTCCTAAAAATCACTTTTTTTGACTTTTACTTCCATTTTCCTTAAAAGTCACTTTTGTTTTCTGAATTCTGGAGGCCTAGACATTGTCAATTTCAGTGTAAGCCCAGTTGAAGAGAATACAACATCCATCCATGGTTACAAGGTGGCTCATTTAAAACTTTCTAGCAATGAAGAGAAGATTTGGGATGATCATTTAACATAGGTGAAGACTAACAAAGTGAAAGTCAAGTTTAATAAAGTAATAAATAACAGCGTTAATTGCACTATGCTTAAAAAATCCATCCATCCAGACACACATACATTCCAGATCACACACTATCTAATTAGAAGACACTTGGCCAAAGAGCAAAGTTAAAAAGTGTAAATAGTACCTGTGCTAGAATGATATGGAAATACAACTCATCTTTCTTCTTCTTGAGGACCTGCTTCTTTTGTAGCTGAACTACCCAATATGACTATTTAAACTCAACTTTGAATTAATTAAAATAAAGTAAAAATGAAAATACAGTTTCTTGGTCACACTAGACATATTTGGCCCACATGGCTACTGACTACCACTGTGGATAGCACAGGTATAGAACAGGTCCATTACCACAGATATTTCTATTGCACAGTGCTGTCCTCACTCTTATTGTTATTTATATTTCATTGTTCACTTTCCCAAGATGCAAATGAAATTCAAAACATTCAATTAAAATGTCATAAAATAAAATGTAATTTTATGACCAATATACTGAAATCTAATTACTTATCTCCTTTTAAAAGTAAAACTCTTCAATATGGATAGTAATAACTAGTAAAAAATATTTATTACAAAATAATTGTGAACACTCAATCTATTCACATTAATCATCACAGAACAGACTTTTCTTATTTTACCTGTTTTCTGCTGATGTCGATGCTTCTCTCCAGTTCCATTTTAGCCGCTGCCAATTCTTGATGATGACTGTGCCGTAACAAATCAATTGCAGCTGCATGTTGATGGTTTAGTTCTGAACGTAGGGAAGCTGGAAAGAAAGGAGAAAAAGTTGTCTTGCAAATTTCACAAGTATTATTGATATTTTAGATAAAAATTATAAAAGTCAGAGAATATTTTTACAATTATAATGCATGTATATGCCCATTAAATTATTAATAGATTATTTATACATGATCATGAATTCAAACATGGACTATCATATACTATCATCAATTTAAAGTTCATGCAGCTTTAATAAGAATATGCAAAAATTTCAAATGGTAATGAATAAAGGCATTTCTGTGTATGCTTTCAGTTTGCAGGTAAAGTGCTAATGGAAATAAAATGTTTTTAACTCTTCTCTTTCAGTATTAGAATAATAAAATTTTAGAGGTGAATGGTATCACAAATATTTAGGAGGCAACTTCCCATCCAAGTAAGAATTCTTTTGTAATATCCCTGAAAGACGTTAAGCACTGGCTGGTAAATGCATCTGGTGATCAGAAGGTCATCACTTTCATTTCAGTTTGGGATTGATTATTTCATACAACCCAAAACATTTATTGAATGCCAGGTACTATTCTAAGGAAGAATAACATATGACACTGTCCTTATAATTGCATGGGCTAGAGGGGAAAACATTATGTCAAGGAATTAAGTGGGATATCAGAGATGAATATTAGGTATGATGAAAGAACAGTGGTGGGAGAACCCAAATTTCCTAGGAGAGGGGATACTGTCACGAAGGAATTGTCACAGTAACTGTGTCTAAAAGACCAAGCAGTGGTTCTTCAAGTAAAGGAAAAAGCATTCAGGAAGAAGGGATACCATATAAAGCAGAAAGAACCCAGTCTGTCTGGCAAACTATACGAGGTTTGATACGGCAGAAGGCCACTGTGCACATGGTCACTGGAAAGAAAATGGAACCCAGACTGAGAGTCTGATAAAGTTTTAGTACAAAATGCTTTTTACTTTAACCTTAGGCTCATGGTTCTCAAATTGGGATATGTGTGGCAGTATGGCTGAAGGAACTTGGAGATCATACATGATTATCTTCTCAAATATTCATTTTACTTAAAGATTTTTGGAAAAGCTGTTTTTTATATTAAAATCAACAGATAGATAAGTGAATAAAATATAAATTATAAATTTTAAAGCTAAAACATGAGACTTCAAAGAAATGCTGTGCTTGTAGTTAGCCAATTTAGGCTCCTCCTGAGACTTCCATGTGAAGCATGAATTCAGTCTCCCCTGGTGTCAAGGGCTTCCTCAGTGGAAAAAGGTGGGACTGAGGTAGGATGTGGGGAATCACTGAAGCATTTAAAGTAGGAAGTCACATGGTGAGATTTGAGCATTCCAAAGTTCGCACTGACTGGAGAAGGTTCCGGCAGTAATCCAGGCAATAAATGCTATGACCACAAACTAAGTATGGCAGAGGACTAAAGAGGAAACACAGATAAGAAATATCTACGAAGTGGAACAAACAGGATGTGGCAGTGAAAGAAAAAAAGCTGAATGTGACTCCCATCTTCTTTGTTTTGGCAACTGGGTAAATAGTGATACTGTTAATTAAGTATGAGGTACGGGAATATAAACACATTTTGGACTATAAGAAGATAGTTGATATTTTAAGATGTTGAGTATAAGTCAGAATATTTGTCTAACAGGCAGTAAGAAATATAAATCTAATGTACAAGAAAAGAACTTTGGTCTAGAAGTGCATATTTGAGTCACCAGCACACAGATGGTAGCTGGAGCCATGGATGTGGAGCCAATCATTCAGAAATAGGCTGAAGACTAAAAAGCAGATCAGAAGGCTGGGGGCTTACTATGGCTTGAATATGAGTCGTCCGTTCTGAGATGCATGTTGAAATCTGATTGGCATTGTCCTGGTGTTGGGAGGTGTGGCCTTAAAAGAGGTGATTAGGTCATTAAGAAGTATGAATGCCTTTCTCACAGGAATGGCAGGGCTAGCTAGTGCAAGAGTTCAGCCCCTTTTCTCTCTAGCACTCATGCCCTCTCCCCTTCCCCTTTCTTGCCATGTTATGAAGCAGCATGAAGCCCTCACCAGATGTGGCCACCAATCTTGGACTTCCCAGCTTCCAGAACTGTGAACTATATAAACCTCTTTCCTTTATAGATTACTCAGTCTGTGGTATTCTGTTATAGCAACAGAAAACAAACTAAGACAGGGCTGAACCCTGGATATAACAATATTTAACAGATGCATGTGGAAACAGGACTGGCAAATGAGATTAATGGCTAGAGGTCAGAAAAGTAAGAGTACAGTAAGGACAGTATACTATCATGAAAATCAAAGGGAAAAAAGTTCAAGAAGTGGGTGATTCCACCTAGTCCCACAAGTACAAGTGGAAGCCCCTGTGGTGTTGCTTGCATAGCCAGAGTACCAAGAGGGCCAAGGGCAATTCACTCTACTGTTTGTGTTCTACCCATTCTGCTCCACCTTACTTGCCTCTTCATCTGGTAACTTCAAATAAAATACGCAACACACTTAAGACATTGATCTTGATGTTTCAGAATTTTAAAATAAAACTTTGTGATTTTGTGTTGAATTTTTAAGTGGAAGAATGTACAAATAAATATGACAAGATTATAATCCTTTCAAAATACCAAGCATGGCCTTTCCTTCATCTTCTAATTCAAAGCGAAGAGTCTGAAGTTCCTGTTCCATTTCTACCCGGAAGCCCTCCATAGACTCTCTGTGTGCATCTTTTAATGACTGAAGCTCTGCAGAATGTTTTTGTTGTAAATGATTTTCAAGAGCCTAGAACAGGAGAAACAAATTCAAATTATTATGCTAGAATATAGGAAGGAAAATGCAAATAAAAGAGATAATAATTTAGACTCTGAGGGACAATGTTAAAAAAAATAGAAAGTAGTTTCCAAAACTCAGTTATTATTTCAGAAATACAAGGTGTATTTACTTCATTTTCAAGAAAACTAGATACGAGACAATCACCATTAGAAAAAAATCAGTAGGGTCATTTCATTCATTTATTTCATTAGTAGAATAAATAAATCATGAAATCAGTTTGATTCAATATATTTTGCTTGAAGTAGAAATGTGGACCCTATACATATAATTATTTTCTAAAGCTGCTAAGGGGTGTAAACTACCTAAAATTAATAAATAATTCTTCTATGTGCACAAATTTAGACTTAGGAAAGAGGAAGAGGAAGGCATTACCAAGAAAAGATCTGATTAGAAAAAAAGCTACAAGGACTTTTATAACTCCAATCCTATGAAATCTTTTGTATGTGTTTTCAACAGCCATTCTTTGCACCTGCATTTGTGAGAAGCAGCAAAAACTCTGAGAACAAGTAGCTGGAATAGTATATGAAGGCTTTCATGTGATTACTTTAAAAAGCCGAGCCAGAGAGAAGAGACTACATGTGGCTACGACTAAGAGAAGACATATGGCTACAGGAAAAAAATTAGAGCTTAAGGCACTTCAAGGTAAGAGATTAAACTGTGACAGTAAGGTTTTGGTTTTTTTTAACTATACTTTATAACATGAAATGATTCTGAGAAAAATACCATGTTGTAATTAGGGCTATCTTTCTTTAATCACTACTCTAAAATGCTGTGTTTTTAAATTATTATTTGGCTACTTACGCTCACTGTTTTACAAGTGTTTTATTTCTGAAAAATAAAGCATGGGTTTTTAAAAATACAAGTAAAATAAAGGACTTTTAGTTTAGACAATGTTACTTAGGTAGCTGGCTACCTAATGACAGTACAGTAAAATTACAGGTTCTGATTCCTTTTGAACAATGATTAAACTTCCATAAGACTTATGCATAAAATTAAAATACTGATATGAGAACTCATGTGCTATTTCAATTCATAAATGGTATCCGATAAATAGATTATTTAGCAATGCAATCAGGCCTAATTTTTAACCAAAAAAAACGTCCTTGACTTTTTAGGTAAGGTTAACAGACTACAACTTATTGTATGGGGAAGAGTTAATTGTTTTAAAAAGAATATGACTTTTTTGTTTTACTCATTTCTTTATAACATACCTCTTACAATAGTGCCTAAACCCAAATAAAGGATTACGAAACAATCTTTCTCTGTAATCACTATATATGGTGAAAAATTATTGTTAGTAAAAGCGTATTCTTCCATCAAATCTTTATCTTAATTATAATACGGTCCTTGGGAGCAACTGAAACATACAGTGTTAAGAAATGAACTAAACCAAAATGAAGCATACTAAGACTATGTCAAACATTTTAATACAGAACCAAGTAATGGATATGCAAAGACTCTGGCATATGATTAATCCAATGTATCTATTTGATTTAAATACCTTCTGACTGAGTTGGTTTCACTACTTTTCACATAGCCTTTAGGGCTGTATACAAAGGAATTATACTATTTTAAAACGTCTCCAATTTCACTTAATTGTGAGTTTTGTACATAGGAAAGAAAGAATGTGAAGGAAAAAATTTGGAATAAAAAATATAAATTCCTTGGATATATTTCCTTTCTGTGACCCAGAGTGAAAGAGAAAAATTAAAATTTCAATGCAAGACTATTATATGTACAAAATGTATTACATAATTAGAATGGTTATAGCTCAGTAGGATGATGTTAAAAGATTTAACTGAATTTATTTCACTATTTCAAAGCCACATGGTATATGAGTCTCACCATAAACTTGGCATTATGATGGGAAAAAAGAGTTGGCTCTAGTCTAATTTATCTGCTCTAGTATACAATTAGCATATATGTTTAATCACTATGACTCATCAGGAAGTCACATCCTAGAAAACACATTTAAATAAAACAATATGTTATTTTTTTGGAGCAAGAAATGAATTCTTAAGAATCTGAAGGCTAATTATTATTAGGATGTTGGATTACTTTGGAGCATGTGTCACATTAAACTTACTCTTTGTTCCTTTTCCTTTTCTTCTTCCATAGTTTGAAATGCAAGGACATGTGCTTCTTTTAAGGATTTATGTCTTTGTTGATGTTGTTCTTCTAATTCTTCAAGCTCTTGTGTAAGCCGCTGTCGTTCTTGTGTGAATTGGGCTTGCAGTTGCTGCAAAGAAGTCTGAGACTGGGAAAGCTGAATCTCCAGATTCTGTTTCAGCAAGGAAATCTACACCACAGAATGGTGCACAGTGAAGAATAAATACAAGGGATATATTACAAACTACCAATTGAAGGGAAAAAAGTATTTCAAAGATGTTAACTTTAGTCAAATAATGGCCCCACTGTCTAAAGAATATGGCAGCCCACATTTAGAAATACAATGAACACCTATGTTGGTTGCACTGCAATAAAAATTCATAACATGAAATAAAAACATAACAAAACTAATATATTTACTAAGTTATAGTCACTTTGAGGAAATAGTATGAAAAGTTAAGCTACTTATTTGTGAAGTAGTAAAGTGAAGTAGTTAAGACTGTGAGCTCTGAGTTAAAACTCTAGCTCTGCCACTTGTTAGTATCAACACCTCACCAGGCTTTGGAGAGAATTAAGTCTGTTACTACATATAGTTCATTTAGGACAGTCTCTGGCATGCACTACACGTTCAATAAATGTTAGCTAGGAGTATTTGAGAATTAAAAACCTATTCTTTAAGAAGATTTGTCAGTTTATAATTTAGAATCCTTATGTAAAATAATTTATTTTTGAATTTTGATTTAATTCAAACAACTTGCAAAGTTTTAAGTTTTTTAAAAAGCATAAACATCCCACAATCTTTCTAGTTAGCCCTTATAATCAGGTGCTTTTCTTTTACTATGGAAAACCGATTTGTTACACCTTACTATGTCTGCATCATTTCTAAATGTTTTAATATATTTAGGTCTTTTTTTGTAAGAATAAAAATATAAAACACATGTATATGTATATATTTAATATGTTCATATATGTGTTTGCTGAAACCATTTAATTTGATCTATTTCTATTCTCATATACAGGATATTGTAACTTGAAACTGTATAACTCAACCATATTCTAAAAGAAGTCTAAATCTAAGAGGAACTTAGGGGAACCAGATAAAAAGTTGTAAAATGTGTTCCATAAGCAACTTAAGACACTTGTGTGTTTATATACCAGTAAAACTGTTTCTGTGGCCAAAAAAGCCAACGAAAAGTGGAAACTTTAAAGTGAGTTTTGTAATGGGAAAAGACTTTCTTCTGATTGATGGAAGGCAGATATTGGTTGCCTCATATATCTCACAAAGAAAGGTACCTGGGAAAGAAGAGAAAAGGTGGGAAATCATTGGAGATGCAAAACAAGAAAGGAAGAAAGAACCATTCTTTGGAAAACAAAAAAGGTCAGAAAAAAGCTGCTGCTATCTCACTTTAAAAGGCAGCAAGCAGTCACGGACTGTAGTGAGCTTAGAGTGATGATCAGCTGTCTAGCAAGGCTTTGCACAAAGTTATAAACCAGGGTTAGTTGTAAAGATTAGCACATTCCCTCATGGCAATAGTCAAGCACTGGTGAGAAATGATACAAATGACATTGATGTTCAATCTGTTTTAATGTATTTCCAAAGTGACTTTACCTGTTGAAAGTTTATGAATTCCACTGATTAAATTCTATACAAACCTAAGGTTTCAGGGATTATTTTATAGGTTTGGAGCCAAGGTGGAACTGCAACACTCTGTATAGGCAATACAACCCCCTATACCTCTAAATAGAGCAGCACCCATGATTTACAGACTGAAATAAACCCTGCAACTGTGAAAAGCGCATGACAATGTCACAGCCATAGCTAAGGCCATACTTGTGAAGATAAATCACACTATGTGACTTCTCACCATTTTATGCAGGAAAAACCAAGACGAAATAAATATTAAGGACAGCCCAGAAGGAAAAAATAAATTATAAAAGGGTAACAGGCAATGAAAATATGTGTTTGTGAACACTGATGTGTCATTGGTAGATCCATTATCTGCTCAGCCAGCTGGTATTTGAAATAGAGAAGGCGCCTAGCCACTCTCTTCCCAGGTCCAACCCTAATCCCAGCCTCAGCACGAGGACCTGTGTTGACTGCCTTGTATTTCTCTTGTGATAATTTGTTAGAATCTATATGGGAAAGCTGGGAAAAGTGCATGTTACACATGGAATAATGATTGATATGCTCAAAGTTCTTACTTGGCACCTGACCAACTGGGGACTAAAATCTACCCAGCATTCTGCTAGCCGTCCACACTGATACAAATCTGTGTCTACCCAAAAAGATGAGTATGTTTTTCTGCTTTGCACAAAGTCACCATATAGGCTAGCACAGGCCCTGGACCCCATCCTCTAACTGAGTGTGCACTTAGATTACTAAGAATCCAATCAGTTCACAATGGTGAAGCTTGTTTTCCACAATATCAACTTCAAAAGTTCATTGCATCAATAGATTTCCCATGTGTTAACTGGACTAAAATTTGACTCACAGGTAAGCTAGTTAAGAATGAAACTTATGAAGAAATATAACATTTAAAAGGAATGAATGAATGAATGAAGTACCACAGTTATATAATAGTTATATGTTTAAAATCTATGAACAGTTTTAAATTTATCCAGCTTAAATAAAATATACTTAAATATTTTACATTATAATATACTTTACCTTGAAAGAACTCCAAAATAGTACATTTCATCTCAGGATATATGATTAATCTTTGTATCTACACTCAAGAAAACAATACAAACTATATGCAGAAAGATATTGTCATGCATTTTAATGTTCAAAACACTTAGATGTTTTATATTATTAACTTTGAAAGCACACCAAAATAATATTAAGGCTATCTAAAATCTCCAGATTCATGCTCAAGACAGTAACATAAATTATATGCAGAAAGCCTTAATCATGCAATGCAGCATCAAAATTTATTTTGTTCTTTTTGTAAATAAATTTGTAGAACTGCAATAAATAATCAGCCTTTATTCAGCAAGAAAATTACACAGCACTTTAAAAGACAAATAATGAGCAAAGCAATGTAAAATGAACTAATGTTTTATAGCTATAATTAAAACAGCTGAGTTTAATATATTTTATGGAAATACATATTAATGTAAAACTTCATTAATTCAAAACAAAAGAGAACAAAAATGAACTTTGCATTAAAAGGTTTGGGCAACCTTGGTCAGTACTTTTGTTACAGAATCCTAGAATATCTAGAAAGGCATGTGTTGAATAAATGAATAATAGCTGTTCTGAATTATATATTATATTCAAATTATGTAGTATGTGGCATTAGTTTCTACACGTTATAATTTTAAAATTTTTAGTGTTTTTTATTTTGCTATTTTTAAATAAACCAAGGAAAATCTTTATTTCAGAAAAAATCTGTTCTATATTTTTAAAATTCTTACCATAGCAATTTAGCTATGAATTATATAATATATTCTACTGGCTAATAGGTACTAGATATTTTACAAACAATTTTAAAGGCCAAACTGTACTGGTAGTAATTGCTACCTTCTGATCTCTACCATTTAAAATACCATTGTCTTTTTGAAAAAGTTTTGCTGCCTTTTTAAAAATAAAGTATTGAACATAAAGTTTTATAAAATTTTCAAAAAGAAAAAGTAAAATTAAAAATATATGGATTCTGTATCTCCACATGGTGCTGCAGAAGACCCCCCTGAAATATTAAATCAACCTTTGGTCTTTGATGCAATGTTGGTGTCATTTTTCCCAAAAGACATCAGTCTTGTTACAGAAATGAAAGAATACAAAAAGTATAAAATAATTTGTCCTCAAAGCATGTCTGGAGATAGTAATCTGTGGTTCTCAAACCTGGCTGTGTATCAGAACCATCTCTGTAGACTCTGTCTTTTTTAGAGACAGGGTCTCACTACGTTGCCCAGGCTGGCTTCTAACTCTTGGCTTCAAGTGATCCTCTCCCACCTCAGCCCCTCAAAGTGCTGGGATTACAGGCATGAGCCACCACATCTGGCCTCTGTAGACTTTAATAAAGATAGTTGCCTAGGCCCTGATCCCTTGAGATTCTGATTTAGTAGGTCTAGAATTGGGCCCAGGCTGCTCAACATATTTTTATTCCTAGTTACCAAAGTAAAAAGCACTCACTGGGGAAATTTTACAAAGATAGGAATATATACAATAAAAAGGAAAGTCTCTTTCATTCTCTTTCCTTGCCAAATCCCAATCCCTAAGGCTAACCAGTGTTAATACTTTGGTATGTGTCTCTGCAGACTGTAATAACTTACGCCTCTCTTGATATAATTAACTCTTTTGGTTTTTAAGCTAGATCATGTGTAAATGGTTAGATAATTTTTATCAAATGTAGATAATATATCTGCCATGATCTGACAAAAATATTAGCCATGTCTTATACACAAAAGCTAGAGGCCACAGGGCACACCTCAAAACATCAATGCTTTGTGATCATAGTAGCTAAAACAGTGATCCTTGGGGCAGCTGATGGGGACAGACATTTCATAATATATGTATCACACTGAGACATAAACACCCTTCAAATGTGGAACTGTGAGGTGCCCTGACCTGCAGGTGTGGATGGGGTGGTATTCACACACCAATGCGATGTAGCTTTCTCCAAGATAAGTATGCCAAGGAATTTATTTAATAATGTTTAATACCTTTCCCATCAGGGAGGCCAGTGAGTTTGTGTTTTTGTAGTTTTTTTCCCCTTCAAAGTAGTATTCGTAGGGTATACATGATATTTAAATAAGCCCCATTCTTTGAATGGCTACATAGACAACCCATGGCAGGCACTGTTCCTACCCTTTTCCTTTCTTCCCAGTTAGCTGAACTCTTGAGTTTGTTCAGGGATTCAATAGAAATCCCTAGAAGGTAGGCCCCTCTGCTAGCACCAACAGATGAATTATGACTGGGACAAGAAAGGCACAATAATCTAATTCTAAGGCATTAATATTAAGTCCAATACTTTCAAGTATATAAAGCAACATTAAAAATTGCTAACCTAGGTTTGGTAGAGAATAGTAAGAATAATTAATATGTCAACAACTTATGTAAAATGTGTGAAGGTGCTCAAATATTTTAATTCTGTGATTTTTTTTTACTTTTTAACCACTAATTTGCTATTACCGAAGAGTCTAGTCAAGAAAAGTAAATTTATACTTATAAAATTATGAATTATGGATTCTGAATTGTTCATAATTTTTTGGTATTTTCTAAAAAGACTTATAAACTCAGTATATTAATGATGCTTCTTAATGTCCTTAAGATATTTGTGGCATATGTTCCCAATTATTCCCTTATTCTTAACGAAAACTAACTAGAAATCATCTATAAAGGAGAGATGAATCAACAATCACATGTTTACTAGAAGACAAGGTGTAAAGAGAAGAATTTTGCTAAGCATTAAGCTTTTACATGGAAGGTGGGGATAAAGCTGCAGAGGGGCTGGGTAGGCGCTCACCCTGCTGAGCATGGCACTCTGACAAGGTCATACTGTTGTGGACAATGACAGAGTGAAAAGGGGATCTTTAAGGACTATGATGTTACAAAAGAGAATTAATTAAATGGGGATTTCATGGTGTTACCAACCCCTGCTTTTTTTTGGTAAGAGATGAATCAAGGCATTCCTATTTCCAGTCGCCAATAGACTTAATTTCAATAAGATGGTTTTTATTTAATGGATACCTTTTCATTTATAACTATTAAGGCAAAAGTGACTATGCTGTCACAAATATTCTGAAATACAATTTAGTTAATTTTGAAAATAATCGTATTTTGGGTTCTTATTTCTATCCCAATTAGCACATATGTCAAAACATCTGGATCGATATAGCTATTATGCCAAAATTCTTACTATGTTCTATATGACTACTAAAAAGAATTTTTAAATGCAGCTTTATTTCACCAACACTGTGATAAATGTTTGTTGCATATTTTTAAACAGATTTTTTAAATGCTGCTAAATGTATTTGTAGATTTCTAATTTATTTTTTTTCTAGTAGAAAGAAAAGCTGACTAGGAAAGGCAGGTAAAATTTTTTTTAGGTAGTAGAAACAAATTAGGGATATATGAGGAAACAGTTTCTAGTAAGTATCAGAATTCCACAGGATATCTCTAGACTCAAAACTCTGATTTCTCTAGGGCAGGGGTTGGCAAACTACAGTTTGTTTTTGCAAATCAAGTTTTATTGCAAGACAGCCACACCCATCATTTACATATTGTCTATGAGTATGCTCATACTATAGCAGCATAGTGGAGTATTTGCCATAGAAACTGTACAGCCCACAAAGCCAAAAGCATTTACTGTCTGGCTTTTTCCAGAAAAAGTTTACTGACTCTTGTCCTAGGACATCAAGAAAAACATTAAAGATGTTCAATTCTGTTACCTTATTTTAAAGGACAAGTTGAATATGGGTTTGGTGTGAAAATAAATTTCATTTTTTCTCTTCATATGTAAAGAAAAATTTTGAGTGGCAAATGGAATACTATTTTGAAGTGTAATTTCTGCATACTCGAGTGTACATAATAACTTTGTTAATTCTTAGGAAAGGGGTTTACTCTATTTTTCTTTTCATCTGTTAGTAATTATAACATGAATGTGTAAAATGTTCTAAATCTCGTGAAACTTCATAACAATCTGATGCTTTTAAATAAAGAAGTTTATTAATACTACTTTTTCAAAAAACTAGTTTAACAAAAATACATTTTTACATTTATTTCTTTTATGATGGTCAATATTTAATAGTTTTTCAAAAATATTACTATATCTTTCAAAGAAACTGTGAAAACAATGAATTTTATGTTTGAGATATAAAATCTTGATTGGCTTATTATATGCTTTTTAATACAATGTGGTAGATGTACATACACAAATGAATAGCTGAAAGTTACAAGCTATTATTACCCATAAACAAAATATGTCTTACTGAATGCCAAACTGTATCTTTTATATATAAGTTAAAGCTTTAAAGCAGTGATGTCGCTTATGCAAAATGAAAAGTGCAACATGCCCTTGTGTACAAATTGTAAGTGCCGCTCACTTACATTGTTGATAGATTTATGCAAAGCTTCACCGAGAGAATGCCGCTATGAAGAAAAGATCACAGGAATAAAGGGAAACATTCAGAAATCAACTAAGTGAAAGAAAGAGAGATAAGAAGGGAGAGTAACACAGAACATTAATTATAATGTGCTCAAGAAAAAATAAGTTGAAAACAGTTCTGAGAAAGAAATTAAATAAAAAGAAATTTAAGGCACACAGTCTAAATTATCTGTAGTCCCTTAAAACAATGTCTGATATGTTTGTGGGCTGTCAGATTTACCTACGCAAAATACTAAAGGCTAGAACATATACATCAGACTTCAGTTTAAAAGAGAATGGTTACTGAAGAACTTAGAGGAGATATACTATTCTAAATTCCTCCCAGAAATCTACAAAGCTTTACACCCAGTTTGCTTTAGGTTCGTGGAGGATTTCTCTTAAGACAAACGAGCAGATGAGAACCACAACACTACCTTGATTGACTACATAATTTGGGGGCCAGAAATAAATATGAGATAATTATTGAAAATGTGAAGATTTAATAATAACCTGGTTTTGTACTGGGGGAAAGGAAGAAGAGATGACTCTATATCTTTTTAGTTCTATTTTCTAGGATATATTTGGCAAAATCATCTATGATCTTGTCATTTTTCAGAAATTCATTGAAATTTTAAGTGATAAACCATTGGAGAAATCTATACCCTCCCTCCCCCTAAATATGGGGGAAAATAAAACTGTGATCTCATTTTCAGTCACCTCACTTTTTACCTTTCAAAAATACAAAATAGTATATTTAATTTATATTAGTGGTTCCCAACTTTTTTGACACCAGGGCCCATTTTCATGGAAGACAATTTTTCCATGGACCAGGGAGGGAGAGGATAGTTTTAGGATGATTCAAGCACATTACATTTATTGTGCACTTTATTTCTATTATTATTACATTGTAATATATAATGAAATAATTATACAGCTCACCATAGATTGGGGGCTCCTGATTTATATTACTAATTTAAACAGAAAAGTTACTTTTAAATGTTTTTTATTCTAGACACTAATCAAATTTTCAGGCTGAATATAATTATCTTTTGGGTTTTTTGCATAATGTGATTATTCCTTGGAGTAGCATGAACTAAAGATAGTTTTAATTTGGAAAACAATTTTTTACTAATAACTTATACTAACATATTTCATGACATAGTTTACTAGAGTTGAAAAAATATGAGATAAAAAGACTTTCTATTTGATTATTTTATAATTTCTCAATCTAAACTTTCTCATATAGTTGGTTATATTAATTTTATTTTTTTACTTTTTCTGTTATACTTATTGTATTCTTTATATAATAATAAGAGACTTAATTTTTTTCAGACTTCACAAAACTTAAGGAACTCTGAGGGATTTTTAGTTGTAGCATTTGTATATCTTCGTATTTCTTAGAACTGATGTCCTAGTACTAGAAGCTAATCTAAAATGTATGTCATTTACTTATGAAGTAGATTTTATTTTTCACTCCTGAAGTTATCATCAGACAAAAATACGTTATTTAAGATTCCTGAATTAATTGATAAATTACAACAATATGCCAAATCAGAATGGCATGCCAGGTAATCCCTTCCCTGTCTAGATTTTAAGCTTTATATGCCAGATGTATATTTGAACATTTGGAATCTAAATTCATATGGTCACTATCTCTGTTCACAAATAGTTGCAGGCCATGGAAATATTTAACCCAAAAGGTATGGTCCCTTCTAACTACATAGTACACATCAGAAAAAAAGAAAAGAAAAAGGGGGAAATAAAGGTATGGTCCCTAATCTGTGACCTCAGGTGAGCTGACGTCACAGACATGACTATGGCAATCAGTGAAGGCACAACTAGCACTGCTGGGGGAAATACCATTATTGGTGAATACAGAAATGAAGATTTATTTTTTCATTTAAAAATACTCATTAGAGTACTACTATATTCCAGAAAATATCAGAAGTGCAGAGTGAGATGCAGAGTTGAATAAGATAATAAAACAAACACATAAAAATAAATCTTTTAAAGTTAAGGATAAATATTGTGATTTTTTAAAAAGTTGCTGCGATAGGGAATGACTGGAGGTGATACTGGGTTGACAGTAAGGAAAGATCTTTGGGAAGAAGTAACATGTAAACTGGGGGCCAATGCAGAAGCCAGTCAGGAGACGACCTTGGGGAAGAGTGTACCAGGCAAACAGATGGGCTTGCACTAAGGCCCTGAGGTGGAAGAGAGCTGAGAGCCAGTGGTGTGTGTAGGGACGTGCTAGTGAGGCGACAGACAGCTGGCTGAAATGAGATGGGAGATATCTGCAGGGGTCTTGGCATAAGGTCTTGTAGGATAATGAAGGAGTCAGAAAAAAAGCCTAGATTCAAGGGGGACCCTGAGAGAATTTTAAGCAGGAGAAGGGCATGATCTCATGTACAGTATAAAAGATCACTTTGTGGCTGAGCTTCGTGGCTCCTGCCTGTAATCCTAGCACTTTGGGAGGCTGAGATGGGAGGATTGCTTGAGACCAGGAGTCCAAGACCAGCCTGGGCAACATAGTGAGACCGCATCTCTACAGAAATTTTTTAAAAAGTAGCTGGGTGTGGTGGCATGTGCCTGTAGTCCCAGCAGCTCAGGAGGCTGAGGGCAGGAGTATGGCTTTAGCCCAAGAGTTTGAGGTTGTAGTAAACTAGGATCACACCACTGCACTCTAGCCCAGGTGACAGAGCAAGACCTTGTCTCAAAAAAAAGAAAAGAAAAGAAAAGATCACTTTGAGTGCTGTGAGAAAAGTGAAATCAGGGAGGATAGACAGGAGAGAGACTATTGTAATAGTGGCTTGGACTAGAGTTTACTAGGGAAGATGAAAGTGGATAGAGTTGGGATATATTTTGGAGGGAATAAACAGGATTAACAGATTACACGAGAGATAAAGGAAAGAGAGATCACTGACTATAGCTTCTGCTCTGAGCAACAAGCAGTGCCAAAAAGTGAAGATGTGGGATGGGGACGTGGGATGGGGACTTAGGGTGGAAATCAACACTTCTGAGTCAGACATGCCAAGTAGGTGCCTATCAGCCATCCAAGTGGATGTAAACTCGGGGGAAGAGGTTATGCCTGGGGATTTAACTTTGGAAATCACTGACATATAGATGGTATTTAAACCACAAAACTGGTTGAGAACCCAGTGCTGTGGACTGAATTTTGTTGTGTCCTCTTACCCCAAATTCTTATGTTGAAATCCTAACCCACCCCCCCCCGCCCACAACGTGGTGCTATTAGGAAATGGGCCTTTGGCAAGTGATTAGTTCATGAGGACAGAGTCCTCATGAATGGGATTAGTACCCTTATAGAGAGATCCAGAGAGCTACCTCAGTCCTTCCAGAACGTGAGGACACGGTAAGAAGACGGCTGTCTGTGAACCAAGAAGCAGGCCCTCACCAGACACCAGGTCTGCTGCCACCTTGATCTTGGACTTCTAAGCCTCCAGAACTGTGAGAAATAATTTCTGTTATTTATAAGCAGACTAGTTTATGGTATTGTTATTGAAGCCGAAGCTGGAACAGGAAATGGATACCAGGTGGGGGTGCTGCTGTAACAAATATCTAAAAATATGGAAGCTGCTTGGAGCTAGGTAATGGATAGAAGCTGGAGGAGTTCTGAGGTGCATGCTAGAAAAAGCCTACAGTGCTGTGAACTGATCTTTAAAGGCAATTCTGGTGAGAGCTCAGAAAGAATGCAGGTGTAGAGAAAGCCTCAATCTTCTTAGAGAACACCTAAGGAATCCTAAAAAGAATGTTGGTAGAAATAGATATAGGTGGTGAAGGCCACTGGGATAAGGTCTCAGATGGAAATGAGAAACATGTTAATGGAAATTGGAAGACAGGTGACCCTTGCTATAAACTGGCAAAGAACCTGCCTGAATAATGTTTGTGTACTAGTGTTTTATGGAAGGTAGAGCTTGTAAACAATAAAATTGGTATTTAGCTGAAGTGATTTCTAAGCAAAGTATTGAAGGTGTGGCTTGGCTCCTACTGACTGCTTATAGTAAAATGCAAGAGGATAGAAATGACTTAAAGAGGAATTGTTAAACAAAAAGGAATTAGAACTTAAAAATTTGGAAAATTCTTAGTCTATCCATATTACAAAAAATAAAAAAGTATGTTCAGAAGAGAACAATAAGGGTGTGGCCAAGCATCTGTCTAATAAGGTGATTGGTATGGGAGTGAATGAGGGGCCTAGTCAGCTAACTCAACAGATGCCAGGCACTGTTCTTTAAGACATGGGAAGAATGACCCTTAAGATGATTCAGAGATCGTAGGGCTGCCTGCTCAGTTTCAAACAGGGGGACCACTGCCTCACTTTCCACAGCCCAGAAAGTCTCTATCCTAAGCAGTGAGTGAGTGGCCACCCAAAGTTGTGAAGGCAGGACCACCTGGAGCCTTGTGGATCCAACCACTGCCTGGCAAAGCTGCAGGGGCAGAACTGCCAATCTAGAGGGCCCACAAGGTGGGATGCTTCCCCCAGTGATTCTGGAAGGTAGGACCTCTGCCCCAGTGGGCCTGGAGAACAGAGAGTTGAGCCAAAAGGATTATTCTCAAGCCTTAAGATCTCACGAAGTTTGCTTTGTACTTTGAACTTACTTGGGATCTGTTACCCCTTTCTTCTTTTCTGTTTCTCCCTTTTTGAATGGAATTGTTGATCCCATGCATGTCCTGGCACTGTACTTTGGAAGCACAAAATTTGTTTGGTTTCACAGGTTTGCGGCTGGAGAGCCATTTGTCTGAGTCTCATCCATATTTGATTTAGATGCTATTTAGATGAGACTTTGGATTTTAGACTTTAGAGTTGAAGCTGGAACAAGACAAGACTTTTGGAGTTGTAATGAATGTATTAATATTTTACATGTGAAGAAGACATAAACTTGAGGGGGCCCCGGGGTGGAATGTTATAGAATGAATGTTAGTGCCCCCTCAAAATTCATATGTTGAACTCCTAACCCCGAATGTGACGGTATTAGGAAGTGGGGCCTTTGATAGGTGATTATGTCAGAGGGTGAAGCCCTTATAAAAGAGACCCCAGAGAGCTCCCTTAGCCCTTCTGCCACATGAGAATGCAGTGAGAAGACAGCTGTCTATGAACTATGAGGTAGACCCTCACCACACATGAAATCTTTTGGCATTTTGATCTTGGACTTCCCAGCCTCCAGAAACACGAGAAATAAATTACTATTGTTTATAAGCCACCCAGTCTGTGGCCTGCTGTTATAGCAGCTCAAGCTAAGACACCATAAATGTCTGCTTGAAGGAATACTAGACAAACTAAAAATATGTATGCAAAAATATTATTTGGAAAGCATTGTATATGAGCAAGATCCATGTTAACAAAAACTGATGCCCTATATAATAGTCAACTTGTTTTAAAGCACCTTAAACATCTTGTTAATTTTTGAGATGAGTGAAAAGGGCCTTAAGAGCTCCTCTTCAACTGACTGAGAGCACTCAGACTTTCACCAAGAAGGTTTACTGAATATGTTCCATTTCCGTTCTTGAAGGATGAATAAAATCAGACTTTCAGACAAATGAGGAAAAAAATTAAAAACTAAAAAAAGTTGCTGCATTTAGAAATTTAGCACTTTGTACATAAAAAACAATGCTCTTAGGAGTTATCTCATCATGCTAAACCTCATTTTATTCATTTAGAAAATAGGTCAAGGTTTTACATGTTTGCAATTTGCAAACATAGTATTATATAAATATTGAAACCCATCAAACTGTAAGCTTTTAGAGGCAGAGAACCTGTCTTACTCATATTTTGCATCCAAGTGCCTAACTTGGTTCCTGGCACAGAGTAAATGGTTAATAAATGTTTATTCAAAGACTCAATGAATGCTAAGAACTTTTAATATTTAGTTTTTGCTACTCTCTACCTTACTTCTCCCCTCCTCAATAATAACAGAAGCAGTAAAGAAAATTCTGGAAAACTAAAAAGAAATAAGTTATTTAGAGGGAAAAATATATATATGTATATCTCATAAAGAAATCCTGTTGACAAAAATCAACAGATTCTAAGATTTAGAAATGTATACTCTCAGGGAAATGAACTAATGAGTATACTAACTATATTAAACATTTGTCCAGAAAATATAAATCTCAGCACAGAAAGGCTGCTAAGACGGCAGCAATGTTCTTTGATTGGCACCTATTTGTTCTACCCTAATCTATTTTCCATATTGCAGCCAGGGTTTTGGAATCACAATATTTGAATATTTCATACTTCTGACTAAAGCCCTTCAATAGCTCCTGATTGCTCTTTGGATACAATTCCAAATCCCTAACAATGCAACAAGGCCTGCCATGGTCTGACCTGCCAACCTCCCAGATTCCCAACTCTCTTCTCTTCAGGTGTTAGGAGCTGCCTGAGGCCTTTACAGCACTGCTCCTGCCCTCGCTCGGAATGCTGTTCTTCTCTTGGCCTGGTTCCTTCCCTTTCAAATCTCAGGTGAGGAATCCCACAGTCAGAGAAGCCTTCCCCAAGTTCCCGGACTATGTTAGGTCTCCCTGTTACACATGATTGTTTACCACAGCTGTAATCTAATACCTGCTTTCCTACCTAGGCTGCAAGCACCAGGAAGGCAAAGATCATTCTGACCTCATTGCTAGTCTGGCACAGAGCTTGGCATACCTGAGGCACTCAATTTTGATTGAATAAATGGATGAATGTATGAAAGTAGATACAAAAGTAATTCCTTACACCCTGATTTCAACACCTAGAAATTTTCTTTAAATAAACATGGAAGTGATGTGGGCCAAGACTAGAGCCACTTAAAAAGCCCAAGGGCTATCACAAAGAGCCTCTAAAACCATACTGAATGTTGGAAGTGGGAAATAGGAAATACCCAGAAAACTAATTATATCAGAATCACCATACTATTGTGTAATCAAAGGTTCCACATTGCCATAGGGCTTAATAAAAAGCACTACTAATGCTTGATGTGTAGATGACATGCCATATACATATATCCACAAGTTTTCATAATGGTTATTGCTCGAGTTCCAATTCTAGTTTGAATAAAAAATCTCAAGCAATAGAGTAAAACTCGCATTACTGACGAAAGATGCATCGTTTCTCAAATTTCTAACTTTCTTGAACCAATACCAATATTAATCTTATACTGCAATTCAAGTAAAATATGTCAAAGCTTAAAAAAATTCCAAATTCAACATTCAATATATAATACTATAACTTCTTAAAGCAAATTGCATAAAATCTTTTTCTAATGTTAATTTAAACTATACTACTAAAAGAAAGCAACCAACAAATCTAAGATTTAGAAGTGGGATTCACAGCTTTAATAAGTCTCTCAAAACAAAAAAATAAGTCACAAACCATTGTTTGATATTGAAACTAAAATAATAATAACAACATGAATTTCATGCATATGAATGGAACTAAGGTGGAAACAAGCTAATATGTTAGGTTATTCTTAACACTTTTCTCAAAGACTCAGTCTTAAATAACTTTACAATCACACGACCACTGAACCCTTTCAGATCCAAAATATTTTAATTCTTTTTAGTATCTTGTTACATGAAACAGAAACAGATTGAGCTGAATTGTTAGTATAATGCTATCTAAATGTTCATAAGTATTTTTCAAGTGTGTCCTGGGCCTTAGCACCTCTGAAGTCACCAACTGTATGCAAGCTCTTCTGCATGTCATCGCAGGTGTCACTACAGTGTTCTGCAGAACAAGACTTGCCCAGTACTAGTTAGTAACTGCCTAGTATTTTAAATACTACTTCTCTTTTAAAGCTAGGTATAGATTTCATAGCTCCATCTTGTCACTCTCTTCTCCTAAAGGTGCCAATTTAAGAACTGGACGAACTTAAAAGGGAGATTTGGGTAGGAAAAAGAAAATTAAATATTACTTAATAATGAAATACTTCTAGACTAATTCAGAAAACAATTTAGTACTGCTTATCTTAGAACGAAAAAACTCAAGAAGAGGGAAAAAAAATCTCAAGAGGAGGAATGCTAATCACATGAGGCTGATAAAAAGAGGATATAATGTACCTGAAGTAATAATGTCATTAATTTTTTTTGACGAAAGAGAAATTAAAGACAAACTTCCATATTTACTAAAGAAAATATCACAAATTAACTTTGAATACAGGAACTGAAGTAGGAAGAATGAGGAATGATGAATTTTGGTTTTTGCTAGTTTTTAATTCCATTCCATATTTTCTGAGAAAGCAAAATCAGGTCATGCCAGCTATTCCCACTCTCTTTTCTCTGGCTTCTCTCTTTTCTCCATATACTATTTCTCTTCACTCTTTCTGCTTCTTTTTCCTTTGACTTCCCTTACGTCAGCCACCTCTTTCCCAGGGCTCAGGATGGATCTGATGTTCGTTTTACATGGTTTCCTGCTCTCCTGATGTCTAGGGAGAGGAGTCAGAACCTTGAGGGCCAGCCTCCCTGCTGTCAGTGCTCAGGCATCTGTCAAGGTCGCTGACTATCTTAGAAACAGACGATTATTCCAGGGCTCTTGCTATTCTCTCTTCCTCAGAATCTACTTCCACCTATTCTTCCATTAAAAGGCAGCGCTGTTACTCATTTAAAAAGGTAAGGACTTAAGAAAAGGTACATAAAAACTGATGAAAATATAATTTTTTTCCGATAGGCAGAAATACAATTTCTAAAAGAGAATACTTTCCTTGCTAACATAAAACTTAATTTAAAGCTAAGACAAGGAGCGGCAGAAAGAGTATTGAGTTCTAACGTCAAATTTACCCAATAGTTTCGTGATCTAGATAGTCTAGACCAGTGCTGTATAATTGAAATATAATTGAAAGGCACAAACAAGAGCCATGTGTGTAATTTAAATTTTTTTGGTAACCACTATTAAAAAAAGCAAAAAGATGAGACAAATTTATATTGGTCATATATTTAAGCCAGTATTTCTAAAACACTATCATTTTAACATGTAATTATATAAAAACTGGTAGTAAGACATTCCATATTCTTTTTTTTGTACCAGGGTTTTGAAAGCCAGTGTATATTTTACACTTATATCTCAGTTTGGACAAATCGTTCAAGTGCTCAGCAACCATATGTGGGTAGTAGCCACCATCCTGGACGGCACCATACAAACCAGAAAGCAGTCTGCAATAAACCTTAATGAAATTGGCCTTCCAATTGCTCTTGATCACGAGCACTTATTGTAATGCTCTATTTCTTATGCTAGTCATTGTTCTTTCTTACTGAGTGTGAAAAATTCTGAAATACCATCTGTGCTTACAAAATCAATATATCTAAAACAAAATTTACCCTCTTGACTCCCCACTGCTCCCTACCTCACCCCAAACGAGTAGCTCATTCTACTCCCTTGACTCAGATGATGGTCTCCTTTTCATTACCCTGCTCAAATCCCAAGTCAACTTTAACATTTTCTTCTCCTTTCCCAAAGTAGTCCATCAAATCACATGATTTGTTCCTTTATGGTTTCTCTTGCATTCTCAGTGAAATCCTGGAGTATAACAGCTATCTGCTAGTTTATCTATAGTAATGTGTATACCTGATTCATTTTAGAAGTGGGAAGAAAGGAAGATATTACAGTCTTGGAAATGGCTTGATAACATGGAGCATCACAGAATAGTTTTACCTTTGGAGCCAATTAATTCCTGGTTATCTTGATATTTATATTTACTATTTGAAAACTGATTAAAAAATCTCCCTGTAGAGCTGGCAAAAACTGGAACTAATATGTAATAACTTATTCTGTGATACACAGAACCACAAGATGCAAAGCATTAAGTCCTCTCAGGAATGAACATTGCTGAATAGACATCCAAAGGAAAAGAAAAGAAAAATCAGAGAAGCAAGGATGAAATCTGACATTCTAATATGAGAGATTAAAGGAATAACAAAATAATTTAATAGAAAATCAGTGGGAGAAGTGGCGGGCCCACTTTACAGAGCAAACCTAGCCAAAAAGTGTCTATGGTCAACACTTTCTTGTTGAAAAACCAGGCAGACTTCTAGGAATTTAGGATTAGTACCATTCTACCCAGTAAAATCTGTTCTTCTCAGTACCTAGGTAAAATGTAAAGTAAGTGCATGCAAACAGCGGTATCCAACTTCTAGTAAGAGCTGTTTCCCTGTACCACCAAGTATGGATAATATTTTTGATATTTTGTAGGAATGGGGTCTCACGATGTTACCTAGACTGATCTCCAACTCTTAGCCTCAAGTGATCTGCCTGCCATGGCCTCCCAAAGTGCTGGGATTATAGGCATGAGCTACTACCCTCCTTGTTCTTATTTTTGTCTGTGTTTCAAAGGCTTCAAATGATTCACAAAAACTCCTCTATGTGTGTGTGTGTACGCATGCGCGTGCAAACATATGTATTGTCCCTTTTCAGAGTAACATTATAAATTATTATGAAATACCAGACATAAATTGGCAGGCCCCAGCCCCAAGTATTATTAGTATTATTTTTATTTATTTATTTATTTTTGAGACAGATCGTCTTACTCTATTGCCCAGGCTAGATTTATTTGAACACCTGGGCTCAAATGATCTTCCCACCTCAGCCTCTAAAGTAGCTGAAACTACACTGCATCTGGCTTTTGAAGGACACTGCATATATGTACCTATACATACAAATCATCTTACAAAAAGCCTATCTTGTTTATTTTGAAATTCATCATGCTCACAAATAGAAAGATAATAGTGGATTTCTAGCGCTAAATTACTGAGCTGCTGCTTGTCCAAGTTCTGTACTTGCTTATCAACTGGTGACTCACAGTCAGCCCTATTTAATTATTGGCTTTGCAGGAGAATGCTAAGAATTCATAAATTTAGAAGTTGTGAAAATGAGTAAAAATGTGCAAATTCTTTTCATTATAGCTATAAATGTTCTGGAAATAGGTGAGCATGACATAAAAAGATAGATTTAGGAATATCATCACCTTTTGTTTATGTAATACTCTCTCCAAGGGGCTTTATTAAAGCATTTTGAAGCATAAAGGGCAATATCCCACTGGTGAGGAAGAAGTAAACTGCTCATTTTTGGTAAGTGGTTTTAGGTAATCAGGATACATTTAATAAATTTTACCTTCTGTTGCCCAAATGGTATCTAATGGCTTGAAAAAAGATTTTTTTTTTTTTTGAGACAGAGTCTCATTGTGTTGCCTGGGCTAGAGTGAGTGCCGTGGTGTCAGCCTAGCTCACAGCAACCTCAAACTCCTGGGCTCAAGCGATCCTCCTGCCTCAGCCTCCCAAGTAGCTGGGACTACAGGCATGTGCCACCATGCCCGGCTAATTTTTTCTATATAGATTTAGTTGTCCATATAATTTCTTTCTAGTTTTAGTAGAGACGGGGTCTCGCTCTTGCTCAGGCTGGTCTCGAACTCCTGAGTTCAAACGATCCACCCGCCTCGGCCTCCCAAGTGCTACGATTACAAGTGTGAGCCACTGCGCCCGGCCGAAAAAAGATTTTATACTTTCAAAAAATAGCTAACTTTCCCATTTAATATCGCGGACAAGTTCAGTTCAAATATCAAACTATAAAGTTATAAATTCTTCTTCAGTATTTAGGACTGCATATATAACAATAATTTAGCCCAATCCTTCATAAGTTTATGAATATGTCTCCCTGATTTTATATATTTTTAAAATCTTAAGTTTTCCTATGAAAAATAACAAAATACCATGAATTAACATAGAATGTTTTACAATATTTTCTTACATGAGAACGTCAAGGAAAATGAATCTTCATAATGTACACATGACTAATTACCTGGTTTAAAAGATCTTCTACTTTCTTCTGCCATGAATCTCTAGCTGCATTTTTCTCTCGCTCTTTTAATTGCAAAAGTTGAGACATCGCTGACTTCTTATCCTCTTCATGTTGAAGCCTTAACTCTTCACGAAGTTTAGAACACTCCTGTCTAAAATAAAATAAATGCATTTACTTTATAAAGAGAATTATTTCTCTCAGTAACTGTAGTATAGTCATTGACAGGTTTCCTAAGCACTCAATTAATTCTCTATAAAAGTCTGTGACTCTGAGTAAAAGTAGATTATTTTATAGTTAAGAACTATAAGGTAAATTGGTAACTTACACAAGATCATTGATATACCAATTTATTAATGGCAGAATAGGTACTAGAACAAATAAGTCTTCTGACTTCAGGTTAGTTCTCTGCCTATTTTATATTCAAGTAAATGAAACCAGGAAAAAAAAAGAATTCCAATTTCTCTGCATTTAATCATGGAAAAACTGCATTTAAAATACTGCTACTGTATCTTTAATAATGTGACAACATGAGCCATACAAGAGAAAAATGTTCTTGCCTATCTGTATTGATGAGATTACATAACAGAGTAAAAAGCATACCTAAGATTTTCAGTCCACTTGATTTCTAAGTCATGGGCCATTTTGTCCACTCTGAGCTTCTCTTCTTCTTTCATGGTTGCAAGTGTTTCTTCATGCTGTTGCCTTTCTTGTTCTAGCTCACCCTGAAGAATAAAAACTTTTCAATGAAGACTAGTCTTAAAAAGCAAAGACACTGCTGGTTATTTCAAATAAGTAGAGTGCTTGTATTATAACTTTTAAATTCTTCTAGCACAATAATTGGTAATGCTCTCTATGACAAAAAATATATAAAACATTTTATATTTTAAATCTCATTGCCCGGACTGTATTTTATTCAGGCTTATAATATAACAAAGGTATTTAAATACTTTAAAGTCAGCATTAATCATCTTAATTAAGCCTTCCATATCGTAAGTATCTAACAATGGACTGATTATCCAATTATTTTCACATATTTACACATTACATAGATATGTTATTCAAATTCACTTGTATCACATTCAAAAGTATGCTATTTATTCAAAACTTAAGTATTATAGCTGTACTACCCCATGGCATGATTAAAATAATTCTGTAGTATTTAGCCTACTATTATGTAACTTCAAATGAGCAGTCCACGTGTTCGGTGTTATGGTAATGTGATCCGATACATACAAAATCCCTGTAGACGAGTATAAATCAAGCGGTACTCTGGAGCCTAGGGCTGCCGGTGACCTGTTTGGACAACACTAGCAGCCACTGGCCCCTGCAGTTGCTCTTGGGGTACAAGGCAGAAGAGGAACAGATGATAATCCTTTCTGGATCACCCCTTGCCAAGAGCACATGGTGCAGCAGTTTTGAGGGGTGTATTCAAATGAACGGGAAAGACGCAAGCCAGTGTTGAAGCCGTAAGCGTTGAAAATTAAATGCAGTCATCCTAGTCAGCTGTTCCCTTCACTGAGTGCTCTGCCTCTAGTAACTGTTTTTTCTCACCGAAGGTAACATTAAATGAAGGAGATTACTTAAAAAGTATTCCTTTTACTCAATGCAAAGGACTTTGTTAGACATTATTGTGGTGGGGTTTGAGGAAAAGAGGTACAGGAGAACACTTGCTCTTAAGCAGCCTACACAAAGTTGTGGTAAACCATGATGTAGCACCTATATTTTCTCAATTAAAACTGTCAAGCAGACAGAAAATGAACAGCTGATAGCATTTTGCTTAACATTTTTATTTTCTACTATTTGATAGAAGAACAATTAAATATGAAAAAGGACCCAAAAGAAATGAAACTGAATCCATAAGTTTAATTCTCAGTGCCAAGACAGTCAGAGGAAAATGTAACCAGGACAAAATACACTAAAGCCAGGAACTGGGGATACACCAAGGCAAGAGACATAGGAGTTCCATGATACCATATAAATACAACCTATATTCAACTAACATTTGTTAGAAATATTTCAACTATTTATTTTTAAATACATTTTTGCTACCTTAAAACTTCATCCACCTTTTATATTTGGCAATGGAAAAAACCCTCTTCGTAAAGTCTGGTCCTCCAGCTTAGCTTTACGCCACAGAACATCAAGGTCAGAATCAATATATACGGCAATCACGTAAATTAAATATATCAAGTTGTGTATTATACTAGCTCTAAATTCCAACCTATTACTTATTTTATACTTATGTACTTTTTTCTATTTTCCCAGATTTCACCACTATCCAACACCGTGTTTTATATTAACACTGTCACATCACATAGCCATTGGAGAAAGGTAAATAGAAGGAAAAGATGATTCAATGAAAATGAAATAATACATTTTGTCACAGAGTTTAAAAATAGAATGTAATAAGTATTCAATGTACATAGAATATAATTATATTTCAGACAAGAGATGAATAAAATTACATATACAAGGTACACCCACTAAAGTGTTCTTGTTTACATGCTTTTGAAATGTCACCAATTCTAAGCTTAAAAATAAAATTTGAAATAATATTAATAAAGGGCAACATTTACTGAATGCTCACTATTTTGTTAAGCACTGTGCTGTAAATGGCTTATCTAATTTAATTATTACAATAACAGTGTGAAGTGTATTGTTATCCCCCACCCCTCCTTCATTGTGCAGATGAGGAAACTGAGGCTTTGCCCAAAGTTTCACACTAAGTGTTAGATCCAGAATTCACATACAACCAACTCAGACTCAGAGCCTATACTCTAAATCACCTCTTTGAAGGAAAAGTTTAAGAAAAACTCCCTGGCTGCTATCCCCTCAGTTTTATGGATTCTTTTCTCTAGTGTCTAAGGCTGTCTAAATCTTTGCTGTGCTTCATAAGAATGAATGGAAGGGAAAAGGCAGAGTGTTTCTGAAATTTGTAGGTAGATCACAGAGAAGCACCTAGTTGCTATATGTGGAAGTTCCAACTCTTACCAGTAAAAGAACTGCACATTGTAATTGATATGGGTTAAACTGAGTCTCTCAAAGATATGTTGAAGTGCTAACCCCCCCAGTACCTCAGAATGTTACCATATTTGGAAATAGGGTCAGTACAAATGTATTTAGTGAAGATGATGTCAAACTGGAGTAGGGTGAGCCCTGACCCAATACGACTGGTGTCCTTCAAGATGGTGGATGATGTGCAGACAGCAGAGATTGAAATTGTGCTGCCCAATGACCAGGAATGCCGAGGGCTACCAAAAGCTGGAAAAGGCAAGGAAGAATCCTCCCTTAGAGGTTTAAGAAGGAGCATGGCCCTGCCAACACCTTAATTTTGGACTTCTAGCCTTCAGAACTATGAAAGAATAAATTTCTGTTGTTTTTGAGTAGTCTAGTTTATAGTATTTTATTATAGTAGCTCTAGGAACTAATATATTAATTATATACAATGTAATATTTAAATAGCTTTAAGCTAACTGGCTAAATTATGCTTTTATTTTGCTAATGTTTAGATTACAGTAGAATTAGGAAATTACCTCCACATTTAGTAGAGCATCCTTGGTCTCCTTTAGCCTGCCTTTAGTCAAGTCAAGCTCATTCTGAAGCCTTTCTTGGGAGTCCTGAAGACTCACAATAAGTCCTTCTGCAGAGCCAAGACCTTGTTCACTTTTCCTTACCAGATCTTGGAGGCGGCCAATCTGCAAGTAAATCAAGTGCTTTTAATATACCTTATTGTAATAGACTTGCAAAACACTCTTACTGTTTCTTCTTACAGTTTTTTCTTTAGTTGTAATTTTACTGACTGGACCATTTCTTGATGAATTTCAAAGAAGGACTCAAATAAAAGATTTTTTTGAAAAGACTTCCATATTTAAGATTTCCCTTTTTCGTGACAACCACGTAAAGAAATGGATATACCTCTCAAACTACTGGTTTAACAAAAAGAATTCCTGGTTCTATCATATAATAAGATACCTAAAAGAAGGAATTAAATCAAGATAAAGATTATATCAAAGATTGAAAAAAATTTAGATAAAAATATTTTTAAAACCGTTCTTTGAAATTGAATCACTTGTATTTCATTTACGTCCATATCTCCTGCTATTTACAAAGGTGATAAATTTAGGTCAATATTGATAGGCTGGCAAATGTATCATAAACTAGAATAAGCTATGATTTCTGTGTTTCCACACAAAATTTGTCTCATGAACTCTTTAAGAGTTGAATTTATACTCATCAAACTAGAAGCTAATAGATAATTTGGTGATTAAGCAAATCCCTACCCTAAAATTATAAGAACTAAAATCCATAAATAAAATAATTTAAATTATTTAGGAAAATGCTATGAAGTAAAAACTCTGTTCTTACAAAATGGCTAGGCCTATGAAAATTCTATAAAGATTAAAATTGATAATTTAAGAAAAATACCTGAATATTCCTCTTTGTAAATGCAGACATCAAAAATAAAATGGTGAAAATTCTCCTTCAACCCCTCTCTGACCCACAGTGCCCTTCCCAGGTGCACAGGCTTCCTGTCCTGTTTCTGAGCAGGTGTATGGGGATACATGTATATGCTGACCAATACTGGTGGTGGCAGCATTTTATCTTGTTAGTGTCTCTAAAGGGATTGCTAACCTCATAAAATGATTTGAAGAGTTTCCCATTTTTTTCTGTGTTCTGAAATATTTTCATGGCAAAAGAATTACCTGTTTCTTGAAATTTTGGTAAAATTTATCCATTAAATCTTCTGGGCCTAGTATCTCTCTACATATATGTTTGACTATTTTCTTTCATGGTTATAATTGATTTGGTCAGGTAGTTCAACTACTTTGAGTCATTTTAAAAACTTAAATTTTCATACAAAGACATCTTTTCTCCTAATTTTTAAAATTTACTGGCATACCTTTATATAGTATTCACTTATAATGTTTAAAATATATGACCCTTTTCTCTATTCTGTATCACTTACTTGTATCTTCTGTGCTTTTTATATTGATCTGGCCTTCCATAAATGTGAATTACAGTGATAAATTACTGTAAAGAAAGCAGCTTTAAGAGTTGAGAGAGTATTGAACTTAGCAAAAAATCTAGTTTCAAGTCCATGTTCTGCCAATATAAAATAGCAGTAATAATACTCACCCCTCATGGAGTTACTATGATAATTAAATTCAAGAATATAGGCCGGGCGCGGTGGCTCACGCCTGTAATCCTAGCACTCTGGGAGGCCGAGGCGGGTGGATTGCTCGAGGTCAGGAGTTCAGGACCAGCCTGAGCAAGAGCGAGACCCCGTCTCGACTAAAAATAGAAAGAAATCATCTGGACAACTAAAAATAAATAGAAAAAATTAGCCGGGCATGGTGGCACATGCCTGTAGTCCCAGCTACTTGGGAGGCTGAGGCAGAAGGATCGCTTAAGCCCAGGAGTTTGAGGTTGCTGTGAGCTAGGCTGACGCCACGGTACTCACTCTAGCCCGGGCAACAAAGCAAGACTCTGTCTCAAAATAAATAAATAAATAAATAAATAAAAAGAATATATAGGAAAAGATTCTTTTAACTAGAAAGCAACATATAAACATTAGGTAACAATCAGTAAGGAAAGAACAATCAAATTTATCAACATGGAGAAGAATATTCTTCCACAATCCAGAAAACTTTCAAATGAGTAATAGTTATGCATACAAATGCAATACATGAAATAATTTACAAAGAACAGTATTCTAGTTACTACATAAAGAATTAAAAGAGAGGGTCTATTAAAAAAACTAAGAATCTAATTAGAGATAATGAATATCTAAATAGGCAAAAACTTTAAAATTCTGCAAAATTAAGTGTAATAAAATATAAAAAGCAAATAATAAATGATGAACATGACTGATTAAAGTTTGTTTTCTAAAATATAACAAAAATCGATACGTGTGGAAAACATCTGTTGTCTCCCAATATCAAAATCTCCTTTTGGCATTTGGAGAATCTCTATTGGGTGGTCTTAGTAAGGATTCAACTCAAACTCTAGGATGAAGC
Organism: Lemur catta; assembly: GCF_020740605.2. Taxonomy (NCBI): domain Eukaryota; kingdom Metazoa; phylum Chordata; class Mammalia; order Primates; family Lemuridae; genus Lemur; species Lemur catta. Next base: position 109,493,321 of record NC_059129.1, read on the forward strand.
GCTTGATCAAAGCATAAACTGATAAGGCCGCCTCATTCTGTTGGTAATGGGAATTGGTTCAGGGCAGGCATATAGTTTAAGCTTATCTATTCACAGTGATCTCAGGACTTTAAAGGTACCTGGAAAATGTTTTTTGCCAGCTGCACATGTACCTGAGGGAATATATGACTAAAGCATGAAGTAAACACAAAGAGAACAAATCCAACTTAAGAGAAAAAGACAAACTGAGCTCACCAATTTCAGTTCTGAATCTAGTCATGCCTAATGCTAACAGTAACCTTTAGTCACAAGAGTCAATAAATTTCCTTTTTTCCTCAGTCTAGTGTGAGTTGGGATTTTTGTCATTTGCAATAGAGATCAGTAGTCAGGTTCCTCTTATTAATGTGCACACTGAGGGAATACAGTAAGTACCAACCTCCTCCCTGGAATATCTACCTACCTTTGCTCTTCTCTGATCATTCTCCTTGCAACACCAGAGTGGATTTTTCATAAATTACCAATATGTACATGTGTATAAGCCCCGTCCCACAAGCAAGCATCTACATTTTTTGCTCTTAACATCTTCCAACTGCTTCCCAACTGCCTCTAGGATAACATTTAAAATCTTTCATGTGGCTTACAGGGCGTCCATGGCATAGCCCTTAAATCTCTAGCCTCAAACTGGCAACCCCCCTTCTTGGCCTTATGCTCACTGAAAGGAAGAATAGCACTACAGTTAAGATTTGAGTTCTGAAATCACACCACCTGGATTGGAATTCTGGCTTTACCTATTTACTATGTGTCTTGGGCAAGTTATATAACTTTTCTGTGACTCAGTAACTAGTATCTACTGTACAGCGTTGTTGTAAGGATCAAAGGAGAGAACAGTATAAAGAAGAGACTTTATAAAACAATGCTGGATATAGAAAGCACTAAATAAATATTAATTATTATTATAGTTGCTATCATACTCCAACTATATCGGCATTCCTACAATACCAAGAAATTTCTCACACCTCAGGGACTTTACAAAAGCTTTCTTCAGTTTATGATTCTGGCAAGACCCTGTTAATCACTTACTACCCTTTTGCAGAATACATCAGACTTGTAATTACTTGTTCCCTGGCTGTCTCTCCACAGTAGTAGAGACCACGTCTAACTTACCGCTGAAACCACAATGCCCAACATAGTGCTTTGGTATCTAACAGCCATTCAATATTTATTAAACAAATGAATGAGTCAATTACCAAAAAAGTTCATATATACCTACTAGCAATTAAGAAGAAATGAAATCTCTTTAACATCTCAATATGCAGGTATTTAACTTCTAAAAGGACCCTCGATGCCCTCACTTTCTTGACCTTGTCTTGTACCAGGGCAGCTGTTAGGCCATATGGCACCTCTGAAGAGGAGAAAAGCAATCCCTCTCGGCATGGAAGTAGCCCTAGAGCACAGAACGATGCTTCCAGAGTTCTGTGAAAATTTCAGTTGCTTCTAACTTTCTTCCATAAACAGTGCTGATTTTTGTCAATAAATAATCCATAATTATCTGCTAAGGTTAAACACATAGAAATGAAACTGCCAAGTCAAAGGACCATCTTTAAGGCTTTCATATGTGCTGCTAAATCTCTTTCATGGAAAATTATACAATTTTATATTCCCACCAGCAGCTTCTCAGTGCTTATTTCTTTACCCTCATCAACACCGCATGGTCTCACTCTATTTGGTAATAGAATGGCATCTCATTGATTTAATTTCCAGTTCTTAAATTACAAAAAACAAATTCTTTTTTCATGTTCTTCTTCAGTCTGTAAAAACAAATTGGGTATCTGTATTTTTCTTATTGTTTTGTAAACACTCTTAAGGTGTTAAAGACATGAATTCTTTGTTAGTCAACTATTCTTTCCATCCATCCCAATTTTTCCTCTCTTTTAATTTTGCTTATGATATGTTTTGATATACAGAAGTTTCAGGTTTATCTGCATAAATATTCTGTTTTTAATTCATGAAATGAGTGTTATGTTCAAAAGATTGTCTTTGTCCTAAGGTTTGTCAATTGTGTTTTCACATTTTATTTATATTCACATTCATGATTTTGTATTACATTTTAATCCTTAGCCATGCTGGAACTTTTTTGATTTGAGGTTGAAACTTCACTTTGCTCTCTTCCATTCACATATAGTTTTAAAAGAGCAGTGTTGTATACTAGCACTCAGACTAAGCCTACTGACTCTAGCTACCATCCTACAATTCTATTGAAATTACAGAAAGAGAGAGTATAGAGAATACTAAGCCAACGTTTTGTAAAAGGGCAGAGAAACCTCTTTTGTTGTCTTTCCCATATAGTGATGTTCCCCTTTGTTTTGATTCTCCCCATAAAAGCACCTTGCTTTAATGTTTTTGACAGTAAATTTTTACCTAGTGGGACAGAACCAAAATTATGAAATATTCAGCATAAATTAAAGTTTTTTGATTATTTTTACTCCAGATATGTTACCTTCACTGAGGCTCACCTACCTATACAATGTCACCAGAATAAGTCACTAATATTCTTAATATATATAACATAGGTGATAGGCCTAAAGAATCCTTGCCTCTTGATTGGCTGTATTCAACTTATCTTCCAGTACTTTCTTCAGGTTTTCTAGCTCTTGCTGAAGATGATTTTTATCTTCTTCCAGGTTTAGTTTCTCCTTTTTATGTTGTTCCTCCAATTCCTTACAAAAAGAAAATTTTAAAAATTTACAATATTGCAAATACTATATACTTTGAAGACTCCAAGGAAAAGACTATTCTGTTTTGTATTTTGATACTTTGCTCTACAAATTGGCCTTACATTTAATTAATAATAATTAGAACTAACAGTGACTCTAATGCTGTCTACCAGGGAAGCTCATGAGAGACTCAGTGCCCAGCTTTTTTATTGGGCTGTGGTCACATAGGTACCTCTTTCCCGTGAACACACCAAATTCCAGACTCCCAGAAGGAAAGGAGGTGTTTAGCATAAACCACATCATTTGCATACATGGTTTAGGCACAATGAGCCATTCTTATCAGGGAATGGTGGGAATCCTCCCAAAATCCAAGTTCCCAGATACCAGCCAAGGGCCAACTTGCCATTCTGAGGACACTAGTCTCAAGCCAGCTGTGTTAACTCTTTTCTGCATCATGGGTTCTCTTATATTCTTTCTCAGATAGAGTGGGTAAACTAGAGTTATGATGCACAATGTAATTCTGTTTTGTTTTGTTTTTTAAAGACAGGGTCTTGCTTTGTTACCTGGGCTACAATGCAGTGGCATCATCATAGCTCACTGCAACCTCAAACTCCTGGGTTTAAGCGATCGTCTTGCCTCAGTCCCCCGAGTAGCTGGAACTATAGGCATGTACCACCATGCCCAGCTAATTTTTCTACTTTTTGTAGAGAGAGGGTCTCACTATGTTGCTCAGGTTGATATCAAACTCCTGACCTCAAGTGATCCTTCTGTCTCGACCTCCCAAAGTGCTATAATTCTTTTTGATAAGTAAATAGTAAGGCACAGAGAAGTCATCTTTAGCTAAATGTTCCCTAAGAGATAATTTGACACTGGAGAAAGACTATTCTGGAAGAAGACTGGTTTTAGCTTAGGCTCAGATGTGCGCTACATACACAAGAAAGAGAGGATTGAGGCCAGGTGAGGTGGCTCATGCATATAATCTTAGCACTCTGAGAGGCTGGGGCAGGAGGATCCCTTGAGCTCAGGAATTCGAGACCAGCCTGAGCAAGAGCAAGACCCTGTCTCTCCTAAAAATAGAAAAATTAGCCAGGCATGGTGGTACATGCCTATAGTCCCAGCTACTCGGGAGGCTGAGGCAGGAGGATCTCTTGAGCCCAGGAGTTTGAGGTTGCTGTGAGCTAGGCTGACGCCACGGCACTCTACTCAGGGCTACAAAGTGAGACTTATCTTAAAAAGAAAAAAAAAAAGAAGAAGATGATTAAGCAGCAAGTGATACACAAGTTATTGTGATAAAAGAGAAAGGTACAAATAAGGTTGCGATAGAGGTTTTGATTATGTTTACATACAGGAAATTTCATGCCATCTGTCTTATAGCAACCATATTTTAAATAAAGATTTTAAGAAATATAAATGGCTTAAGGCAGGTTAGGTGGCTAGAAAAATTGAAATTTAATTAGGTAAAGGGATGATGAGGAGTAAAGTAATGAGGTAAAAAACAATACTGATAAAAGATGTCTTGATTCCGGTACTTATAACTTAATATAGAGGAATAAAGAAAAACTAAAGGCATGGTACATGGAATTTATTCCAATATGAAGGCTAAGATGAAAAAGAGATGTAGAAATGAAAAATAATAACAAAAGATAGCTTGGAAAGAGATTACAGAAGCAGCAGTTGCCTCTAAATACTTTACTATAAAACCTTGAACACTTGATACATGCACCACATAATTAAAGCCGTACAAACTGGTCCTGGAATAGCGAGCAGGCACAGAGAAAACCACAGTCAGAATCTTGAGAAATAATGTGTCATTAATTTTTCTATCTGGCCACATAAACATAACAGTAAGTTTAGAAAGAAATAACATTCTAACAGAAAGTTTCATTTGAATTTTTAATTAAGTTTAGGTCTTAAATATTTTTTCCAATTAGTCATGTCACAAATGGAGGGGACATTGAGGTGGCTCTCAATTCACATCCTATCTTTTCTACTTACTCGGTTCGTGGCTCTGAGTAAATAATTTAGGTTTATTAAACCTATTTTACTATCTATATAATAAATGATTCCAATCTTCAAGTCATAAGTATTAAGGAATGTATAAGAAAGTTCCTTGTAAACTGTAAGATCATCAATAAATGCTTAAATGACAGTATTTAAATGCCTGGGGTTTGGCAGATCTGAGACCTGTGTCCAAGGCCTGCCTGACTTATGTGCTGAGCACATCCCCTCTTCAGTAAAATGGGCATAACAACCAAACCAACATCAGGGTCATAGGATTAAATAAAAAAAATGTAAAACATTACTGTAGTATCTGGCACATAGCTAAGAATCACTAACTAAGATTTATCACCATATGCTAGAATATATTTGGGTACTCAACACTTTATCTCACTTAATCCTTGCAGTAACATTTTAAGATAGGTCGAACTTTCTGCCAGGTGAGGAGCCTGAGGCATAGCTTTGGGGGCCTAAGGGAATGCAGAGCTGGTAAGCAAAGAGCTCAGGGTAAGGCCAAGGTCTGTCAGATACTTTGCTTTTTCTACTATGCATTTCTGTCTGTCATGTATTACTATTAGCAAGAAGATTATTTAATTGGGAAAGAAACAAAACAAAACAAAACATATATCATTTTCCCAGAGAAGGAAGCCATATCTACAAGAGAATAAGTCCTTCAACTAGTTGAGGTTTCCTAAGGAGCGTATCTATTTGGTTGTCTCATTAAGAGACGGCACAAGATCAAAAAGAATGGTTTTTTTCCTGAATGACATTTTTGCCAGAAAAAAGAAAAAAAGAGCATTTCTATGATGGCTTACACAAAGTAGCAATGCCTCATGTCAATTCAATAAACTACATCCCATATCAAGAACTTTCATGTATTAATATGTTACTCTGAACCATGATTTAAAGAATAATTACAAGACATCATCCAACAAAACTATGCAAATCATTACTTTCCAATAAAGGTCTTGCTGGACCATTACAGAAATCCCATCAATTTACAAGGCGCTGATGAACTGAAGTTTTGCTTACCATTTGCAGTTTTTTCTTATCCCTAATTGCATTACTGTGGACAGCCTCAATTGCCATATGGTGCTTCCAAGCTAATTCTTCCAAAGTCTTAGAATGTGCCTTGTTTAATTGAGTCACCTCCTCCTCCAATCTATTTTGCAGGTTTTTTAGCTCCATTTCATAATATTCTTGCTGAGTTCTCTTTGCTTCCTTTACTTTCTAAAATTAAAACAAATAAAAGTCAATAATTGGCACCTGCTTTTTTCATTGCTGCCAGGGCAATTTGAATATCCTATAAATAAGTAAGTTTGAATGAACTGAGTGCTATGGGATCCATACTATGAAACATGAGAACAGATCACTGGTGTTCTCGGAAAGGGACATGGTGGCACAGAGAAAATGAAAAACTTTTAAAGCAAGAGATAAAACAGACTATTATTGGGTTAGAATCAATGTGAGTTAGCACATCTACAAGCTTAAGAAAGAAAGGCTCCCTGTACGTCAAAGTAGTACACAAAATGGCTTATTAATTAACGTACTCAGATGATATTATTCAATACAGTTTTGAGTGTCAATTACACACCTTTCAGGCATTCATAGTCTAGTGATAAAGTCCAAAGACAGTGGCAAAACAGTTTTATAAGTTCTAGAGAGATATCAAGGAAGGCTTTTCAGAAGAGAAGATATCTGAGCTAGTGATAACACATTCTTTCATTCAATTTTCACAACAAACCCATAAGGAAAGCTAAGATGAGAAAATGTCAAGCCTAGGTCTGATGTCAAAAGCCTGCATTCATAACCATTTCTACTGCCTTCCAGCATTCTGAAAGATGAGAAGTAACTAACCGGGTGGTAATGTTTAGGGAGACAGAAAGTCCATGCAGCTGTGCAGTCTGGTAGAACATGTAAGGCTGCTAGTGGTGTGAGACCGGGCTCAGAAGTAGGAGTCAAACAATGAGAAGGGGTCTTTATACTAAGAACTTTGGGTTTTATTCTGAAGGGACTATGCAATCACTGAATTTTAAGTGATGTAATTCTGAAAACAATCATTGTGGCAGCAGGGCAGTGAGCTGACTGTAAGCAGCGAGAGCAGTTAGGAGGCTGTGACTATAATCCAGGCAACAACAGCTGCCTAAGCCTGGGATCTGCAAGTGGGTAAGAAAGAAAAGGAGGATGGAATAAAAACATAGGAAGGTTGTAGAACCAACAGGATTTGGTAACAGATAAGGGGGATGAGAAAACAAGAATGACTTGTTGAGAATCAAGAATGACTCCCAGGGTTCTGATTTAGCAACTAGATGGACTGTGGTACTAATGGTTGAAATAAGGAGAAAAAGAAATATAGTACTTTTGAGGGGAGAAAGTTCTAGGTATCCGGGCTTGACATGACTATGAAAAACATAAATGAAGGTATGTAGAGGAAAGTTAGATATATAGGACTCAAGTTCAGGAAAAATATCTGGCCTGGACCTACAGACTTAGAAGTGATCAGTGAACAAGTGATGGTTGATGTTACTGGAATGCATGAGTGTGCACAATGAGACAAAAAGCTGGGGAACATCAATGATAAGGGAACAGATGGAGGAGGGAATTTCACAAATAAGACTGCAAGGCCAAGCAGGTAGGAGAAAAACACGAGAGAATGTGAAACACCAAGAGAAGAGAGACACTGTAGATCAGCAGGTAGGAAGTAATGACAGTAAGACAAGATCCACCAAGTCCAGCAACTAGGATGTCACTGAGGGCTGGGGCAAAAGCAGATGCTGGGGAACGGTGGTAAGAGCAGACTGCATCAGGTTAAGGAGAGAACGGGAGTGAGCCAGGAGCAAGAAAAATGGACATGATTCAATACACCTAGTAGTTGAGGGAAGGAGAAAGGAAAGGACATCCAAAACCCCCACTTGGCATTGTGGATATCTGAAAAATTGGAATAAATATTCAGCAATTACTCTACAAATGATGTCTTGTTAAACTAGAAATTCAGTCTGTTGGTATATGAATTTTCAGAGCACGATGCTTGTCATCCTTTTCAGTTTTAGAGAAATTTCCTAGGTGTTCATACAATAACATATTCCATTAATAGAAAAATAAACATACTATAAATGCATTACACTGAAATAAGACTTTATTCAGTTTCTGGCTCAAAATAGGTTGAAATGTCTTAAGCTTTTATATTATAGATTGTTACCCACATATTTTGAACATATGCACAATGTAGGATAGTCTAGCTATACACCTTTTTCCTCAAAAAAGGTGTATAGCCTAAGAAATGCATCATTACTGTGAAGTAGGAATAAACATGTTAAATACTTCAAATCTAAAAAAGAGGAAAACTGAACTTTTCTTCCTTTCCTCTTTTGGGAATGGGGTACTCTGCTACTTTTCACCTTCTCCAGTTCCAGAATCTGTTGCTTCTGCTCTTCATCCAGACTTTGAGTTTTGCTTTGTAAAAAAGCTCTTTCCTCTTCAAGTTGAGATAATCTTTCATTCACTCTTGATTTTTCTGATTCTAAGTCTTTAATTGTAACCTCCTGGGTCATCTGAGTTGCTTGAAGCATTCCAATATGACCTACCCCCAAAAAAGAAAGTCCCTTCAATTAAAAAACTGTTGCATCATGACATAAAACAGTTTATAGTTAATGACACAACTGTACTTTATACCTCAGTAGAATACATGGTCTGCATGTGCAAATTTTTCTTTGGTTTCCTCATTGTACAAAATGGAAATATTTACCATGGGAATACTTCTCACCCAACTAGAATAATTTAAATTAGAAAGTCATTTGCACATCACTGATGTTGCTCCCTGTACCTAGTACTGTTCCACTTTTTTTTTTAAAGCCTGCAAGCTATACAGGTTGAAATCAGAGCAACTCCTCAGAGTTCATATAAGTCTCCTGGGAGTAAAACAAGGTAAGAGAGGATGCAATGACTAATACTATGGAGCCAAAATAAGTAATTTTTTATTTTCTACTCTCTTCTTTTTTTCAAATTCTAACATCAAGAGGAAGAAATCTGTATTCGAGGAAAAAAAGTGTCAGACAGTAGTTTGCTGGGAACTGACCCTTGCTTTAGATAAGAAGCTAATAAAGAACTAAGGTGGAGTAAAAGACAGATAAGGATAGCAAGGGTATGAAAGAATAAAATAAATGACAACAAAAAAAGGGAGGGGAATAAGGAGAGAGGGAGAGGGAAAAAAAGGGTCTACATAGAAAAACATGGTTTAGGAGACACTGGTTCTCAAAGTAGCATCTGGCTCCAGCACTACCTGGGAACTCTAGTCAGAAATGCAGCCCAGCCCAGACCTACTGAGTCAGCAGCTCCGGGGGTGGGGCCCAGCAGCCCCAGACTCACAAACCCTCCAGGTAATTCTGATTCATGCTAAGGTTATTAAAAATGACTACTTTAGGGGAAGGGAAATCTGGAATTCACTGATAAGCCAATCAAAATCACAGGAGGCCCTCAAAGAACTAGCTCAAACAGCTTCGCTGGCCACACTAAACACTCAGACAAAATATAACTTCAGAACTGGCATGGGTCACCCATCTCTTCAAGTATGGGCTATGAAATGAGCACATCGGCCACTTCAGAAATGGGCAATTCATTTTTAGTATGTAAAACAAGCATTAATAACAAGGCAAATGAAATGAGATGCTGCAATTTACACACAGTTAAACTAATTTAAATACCTTAAAATGTATGCTTTTAAAGGACAAAACCTCTTAGAGTGCTTCATTTTTTTTAGTGACTGATTTACTGATGGTTTTATCTGTTATTTTTTAAATAAAAAATGTATTCCTAAAAATAAGCTATTATTTGCTTATCTTATGAATAATTAGTAAGACATTAGAGTCCTTGAACATATTGAGAGTCTAAGTAATTTTAAAATGTTAGAACACTAGCACTCTGGGAGGCCAAGGCAGGAGGATTGCTTGAGCTCAGGAGTTCAAGACCAGCCTGAGCAAGAGCGAGACCCCATCTCTATGAAAAATAGAAAAATTAGCCAAAATTAGTCTTGGTGCATGCCTTCAGTCCCAGCTACTTAGGAGGCTTAGTCAAGAAGACTGCTTGAGCCCAGGGGTTTGAGGTTACAGTGAGCTATGATGACGTCCCTGCACTCTACCCAGGGCAACAGAGGGAGACACTCTGTCTCAATAAACAAAATAAAATAATTTTAAAAATAAATAAATAAATAAAATATTAGGAGAAAAGACAAATTTTGTCCTGAGTTAACATGGAAATGTTGGTTTTAGCTGAGCATTACACCAAAACTGTGGTCAGACATACTAGCTTTGAGAACAAGATCTGAAGCTTGCTGTTGTAAACGTTCTCTGGCAGCTGCTAGCTCACTTTCCACTTCTTTGTGCTTGCTTAATAAGGCCATTTCTCCCTCCTTGGCTTCATCAAGCTGTTTTTGAAGAACCTAAGAAAGATTAAATAGCCATTATTAAAATGCAAGAATGATACCAACATAAACAATTTATTTAAATTATAAGCATCAGCTTTCTCTCAGTTGGAAGTCATACCTTACCTTGAAGGTACCTTGGTGAAGAAAATAAAATTAAAAAAGAAAATAAGAAGTCATACTTAATTATACCCAGTTTTTAAACCTGTAAGTAGTGGTGAAATTTATAACTTGATATTTTCACAAGCCGTATGATCCAATCAGGAAATATTATTTTACCCTTTCTAAACCATTCTAAGGCACAGATATTAAAAAACATAGCTATGACACTTTCTATGCCAACAAAACAAAACTTACAGAGAATTTTTGGCTTTCCCCGCCCCCACAGAATTGTGCCATACCTTTATTAAATTCAGGTTTATAAAGGAATCAATTTTTTGATCAATGTCTAAATATCAACTAATGGGCAAGCCATTATTAATGATGGAAAAACAAAAAACACAAACTCTAAGCCCAATATTTTAACTGTCCCAAACCACTTCTGGAAAATATTAACATGTTAAATAAATAAAATCGTTTTGTAAATAATCAGTAAGTTTTTCAGTTTATCTTTTTGGGCCCTTAATATCTGAAATTCTGAAATAATAGCTATAGGGCAATAAAAATTATCCCTTCATTATTTTTTTTCACAAAGGAAAAGCAGGTAAAGGCAAAATGGAAAAAAAGAAGTTGTTTATATGCTGTGAATGAAAAGAAGCTGATCCTACGCCAGCCAGACTTCTCTCCAGTCTACAAAATTAATATATCTAAAAGAGAAAACTGGGAAAAGAAATCCATGTGTTGCCTGTAATATTCTTTACTTACCTGAACATTGTTCTCTGCTGTAGCAAGTGCCATCTCAAGCTTTTGGCATTTGTCAACAAGACTTCCAGCTTCATCCTGTACCATTTGTAACTCCGTCTTTAATTTTCCTATGGTTTTTCGTAAAGTTGCTTCTTGTCCTTGAAATTCTTTTCTAAGATCAGCTTCCTTTTCTTTGCTGGCCTGTAGGCTTTCCGCTGTAAAAAGCTGTGACCTTTTCAAAGTATCAAGCTCACGTTCATAAAAGGACTGAGCTTTATTCAACTTGCCTTCATAATCCTCAATTAGTTTTTTCTGTTCAAGTCTAAGCTCTTCAAGTGTTTTGTTTAAGGTCTCCACCTCCAGTCTGTGCAGTTCCTCTGCCTTCTCCTGCCCTTTGTTGACAGAGGAGTTGTGATTCTGCTGTGACTTCAATAGCTCTTGGATCTCCTGTCTGTGAGCAGTCTGTAAATCTTCAAATGCCAACCTTTTGTCTTTCTCAAACTGTACTTGAAGTTGTCCAAAGCTCCGTAATCTTTCTTCGAATTTCCTTCTAATCTCTTCAACCTCTCTAGACATGGTCACTATGCGTTGGACGTGCTGGGCTTCTGCACAGAGTTGCATGTCCTCAACTCTGTGCTTATAAGCTTCAAATTCTGTCAAAGCCTGCTGCTTCATTTTTATGTGATCTTCTAATGATGCCTCTAAAACTTGAATCTTTCTCTTAAGGTCTAACTCCTCTGTCACTTTGCTTTTATACTGCAATATTTTTTCTCTTGTTTCTGCAAGAATTTGTTGGATTTCTTCTTCATGAGCATCTTTGAGGGCTTGAATTGCAGATTCATGCTCATCATTTTTAGTGTTCAAAGCATATATTACCTGCGTGGTTTTGAAGAAGGGAGAACTGAGTAAATCATATTCTTTTCTAATTTGTAGTTAATTCTTTCACTTGAATTGATATTTTTCTATGCACACAATATTGGCTATGGTAAATGTTAAACACTGAAGCATCATGCAATTGTTTTTGTACTAGGATTTGCTTAGAAAATTTCTATCTTAGCATAATCTTAAGATTTGTATTTGAAGACTTTTTAGTTATGATTTTAAAGCATTCAAAATTAAGTCAGTTTTACTGACCCTTTTTTTTTTTTTTTGAGACAGAGTCTTGCTTTGTTGCCCAGGCTAGAGTGAGTGCTGTGGCATCAGCCTAGCTCACAGCAACCTCAAACTCCTGGGCTTAAGCAATCCTACTGCCTCAGCTTCCCGAGTAGCTGGGACTACAGGCATGCGCCACCATGCCCGGCTAATTTTTTCTATGTATATATTTTAGTTGGCCAGATAATTTCTTTCTATTTTTAGTAGAGACAGGGTCTCGCTCTTGCTCAGGCTGGTCTCGAACACCTGACCTCGAGCGATCCACCCGCCTCGGCCTCCCAGAGTGCTAGGATTACAGGCGTGAGCCACCGCGCCCGGCCAGTTTTACTATTAATACAAATGAAACAGTGAGGAGGAAAGGGACAAAGGAAGCCACCTGGCCTAAGAGAAAGGAGTTCTCCTACTGGGGACCGTGCAGGGGATCAGAAGAAAAAGCCTCATAGTAAGTCTCTGCCCTAAATTGGTGTCCTAGAGGTAAGAGAGGCTTCGCATGACTAGAAGCTCTAGGCCCTAATCTTCCCCAAAGCCTCTTTTATCTGTTTAATGGCTTGCTTAAATATTTCAACTTTTAAAATTTCCTTTTCCAATTCCCCTATGGTTTGCTTTTAAAGCCGATCCTTTTCTCTCTCAAGTTTCTTAGTGGTGTCTTTACAAAATCCCATTAGTACTTTTCACATATCAAATGCTGTAATTTTACTCACTGCCTAATTTTCCCTCTGCCTCCAGGCAAGCCCCATTCCTTCAGCCAGAGTGTTTTTTCTTTTTCTTTTTAAACCATCCATGGAATGAGAGCCACAGTGTTTTCAGTACAGGCCTTTATTTTCATTTTAGTTCTCAGGTTTTAATGGTTCCACTGAGATTTCTCAACCTTAATTCCAAATGACAGCATATTCCCTGTAGAGTAACACTCTCCTTTCCTCCGTTCCTTGGATGCCCTCCACATTACCACTGTGGTCAAATAGTGCAATAGTCATGACTGTTACTTAAGGTTTAGAGATGTGCCTACTTTCCTTCTCCTGAAGTAAAAAGAAGTAAACACTATACAGTCCAAGAATCCAGAAGCTAAAAATCAGTGTCCTGGAGATTTGCTTATTTTAATGTGATCTTATCTGGCTGTAGAAATGAATTCCAGCAGCAGATACCAGAAATTGCAATTAAGATGCAAAAGTATTGCCATTTTTGTAGAGAACTCATTCATGCAGCTTGAGGCAATTGAGTTAGACTGGCTGGCTCTCCAAATATCCCTGGTAACCCCAGATCCTACTTGCTAAACATAGGCTGTCACCCTTTCGGACTGCAGCTGCTGCACTTGCAGAAGGAACAATACATATCAAAAGCCTATGCTACTGCAGGGGGATTACTTTGTCCACACGGGGCTTTGTCTTCCAGACCCAGTGCTCTGTCCACATCCTCACTTGGTCTGCCATAACTATTATGAGATGCGATCATAGCAATGGTAAAAAGATTGAGAGGTGGCAAGAACCCATCTGTCTTGCCACAGCAACCCCTTTTTCTGCAAGGTTCATAGGCAAATATGTACACAGAAGTGTTTATTCGTAGTCTCTAATTCCACATCCTAATTCCTAATCCCAAATTATGTCCCTAATGAGTTAATACAAATCCCATGGAAGACTCCTTTCATTTATGCATTTAAGCTTTAAAGTAGCCCATAACTCAACAAAGTTGGGTGTCTTCCCATCTCCTGGGGTCATACCTGCCTACCAAGTAAATGGCCAGAAGTGACTGAAAGGGTCTGTGATATATTAAGAAATATACATTTGGACTCTGCCCCCACTTCCTGACATAGAGCTCCTAAGAGCTTAGTAATTTCCTGAGCAACAGGATCATCAGACACAGAGCTCTTACCTACCTCGGAATTTCCTGGGTGATAGGAGCATATTTTGTTCTAATGAAGTAACTTTTGGTGGGCTCCTCGATGACCTAGGGATGGGGGCCAGAGGAAACAACCAAGTGACAGGAGGGTTGGAACTTCCAGTCCCACCCCTCAGCCTCCACGGAGGAGAGGACTGAAGGCTGATCACCAACGGCCAATGACTTAAGCAAGCATGCCTACATAGTGAAGCCTCCAGAAAAACCCAAAAGGACAGTGTTTGGAGAGCTTCCAGATTTCTGAACAAGTGGAGGTGCTGGGAGAGTCCTGCACCCCCTTCCATAACCTTGCCTTATTCAACTTTTCCATCTAGCTGTTCATCTGTATCCTTCGTAATATCCTTCATAATAAGTGGCAAATTTAAGTGGTTCCCTGAGTTCTGTGAGCCGTCCTAGAAATTAATTGACCCGAAGGAGTGAGGACTGGGAACCCTAATGTATATAGGTTGGTCAGAAGAACAGGACAGAACTTGGGGTTTATGACTGGCATCTGAAGTGGGCGCAGTCTTGTGGGACAGGGCCCTTAACCTGTGGGATCTGATGCTATCTCCAGGTAGACAGTGTCACAATTGAATTGAATTACAGGATACTCAGTTGGTGTCCACTGGGGAATTGGTTGCTGGTGGGGGGGAAACTTGCACACATTTTTGTGACCAGAGGTGAAATGTTCTGTATTGTATTAATTAGGAAGGTAGGAAAAACAATTTTGTTTTTTCCTATCTCAATTAGGGTCACTAAGGAACAACAAGCCAGAGAGAAGCCCACTCGCCAGAGTTCCTGGAGCAAAGCTGGTGTGGGCCTTAGGCCTCGGGCCCCCCAGGACAGGTCAGCACCCATGCCCACTTTATGTACTAACCACATGGAAGAAACGAGAATTCAAAGAGATAAAATCCCAAGGGAGAACCAAGCCACACCTTTAGCACTTTGCTCCAGGATATGATCTTGAAAAGAACCAGTCCAGGGTGGGATTCCATATTTAGGGAATGACATGCAGTAGGGAGGCAATATGTGAGCTTCACATCTTGTCAAAAATTTACTGAAATATTCTTCCTTTTTCTAGTATTTAATTTTCCTTCAGCCTTTGAAGAGTCAGCTCAAGTCCTGCCTCCTGTAATAAGTCTTCCAAGATCACCCAAATCCATGGGAGTCTATCTTCCTTTTCATATCCAGCTCCTCCATTTCCTTACCATTACTCACTCCTGATACTCAGTCAATGTTTGATTAATTAAACCTGGGAGGCCTTGACAACAAGGTTGGAAAGATGTATGAGGATGTTAGAGAGCCTGGAAAAGAAGGTGCAGATATAAAAGCACCCTAGCACTCAGAATGGTGAATAAAAAGGTGAAATTAAAGAGAGCAGAGGTAGGAATGAAGGCATTAAGTTAGAATGGGATTCAAGCAAAGTAAACAAAATATCTGACATAATAAAAAATGTTATGGTGAGGAGCTTTATTTCACTTTATTTTCTAATCCAGGGGTCAGAAACTACAACCTGTGGGCCAAATATGGCTGCTGCTTTGTCTTTGTAAATAAAGTATTACTGGAACACACCTATGTCCCTTTGTTTTTGTATTGCCTACAGCTTGAAGTAGCAGAACTGACCAAAACTGGATTTTTGAATCTAAGTAAAATTAATTTCTCCAACTTCCAAGTTTCTCAAATATTACATAGAGATCCTACTTATTCTACCCTAGTGATATTGTTATTTTAAGAACAATCTGTAAGGCTGGTGGCGGGCACCCCTCCCCTCTCTAATAAAAAAAAGGGGCCCACGAGACCTGTCAAAAACAATGCCTGCAAGGCCCAGCTAAGTTAAAGAATAGTCACACCTGGATGGTCACCCTGATAAGAGTCTCAGATCCTGGAATCCATACGTACTACCAGCCCCTCCTAGTTCTCAATACCCACCCTAAAACAGTAACGGAAAATTCCTAACTCTTGCGTGGAAAACTCCCCATCCCCCAGCTCTAAAACATATATACGCCTGCATAAAACTTCTGGGCAGCACGACTTCTCAGGCCCCTCTCTCGGGACCCGTGAACCTTGACCAGGCCCCTCTCTTGGGCCCATTACCCTCACCCGGGAGCGCTCAAATAAAGCCTTGTTGCTTATCCCTTTCAACTCTGCTCATCTTTCTTTCTCTGGCACCAACCATCCAAAAAACCTTAACAATCTATCACTGAAATTTTAAAACCTGATGTTATGTAACTATATTTCAAAAAATATAAAACACTAAAACATAGCAAAGCTTCCTTATTAGCTGTATGATTTACTTATGGAGAGAGTGAGACTAATTTTAAAGGGAACTTCAGTAATTGATCATAAGCATCCATAAAATTGGCTACTATTTTCCAAATAAGAAAAGGAAATTCTCTAAAGTCTCTTTTCATAAAATATTTTAAAAGACATTAGGAGATATTTGCAGGTTTTCTGGAACTATGAACATTCATGGAATGGAATAGTACATAAATCATTTCAGCAATTTCATAGTTTCATTTTATGCCAATAATGCATAATTTAACTATGTATTTCATGATGAATAACCAATAGAAGATTTTCAGACAATGTTTTCCATAGGTAAAATGAGAACAATTCTAGACCCTACTTTTTAAAATGATGGTTAGGTGAAAATAAGCAGTTTCTGAAATAGTTCTCATTATTGGCTGCTACGGACTGAACTGTGTCTATAAAATTCTTATGTTGAAGCCCTATTACCCAGTATGATAATATTTGGAGATGAGGCCTTTGAAAGGTTATTAGGTTTAGATGAGATCATCATAGTGGGGCCCTGATGATGGGATTAGTGCTATTTTACAAGAAGATACCTCACAGTTTGTTTCCCCTCTCTCTGCCCTGTGAGGACACATCAAGAAGGTGGCCACTTGCAAGCCAGGAAGAGAACCCTCCCTGGGGAAATGAACTGTCTGGCACCTTGATCTTGGACTTCCCAGCTTCCAGACTGTAAGAAATAAATTTTTGTTGTTTAAGCCACCTAATCAAAGGTATTTTGTTATGGCAACACAAGTTGACTAATACACTGGCAATATATAAATATGTTCCCACTAAAATCTAACTCATTCATTATAAAGTACATTAGTAATAAACTGCACTCACTGAAGTAATGTGTTATATTAGAATATTAATATATTTTAACTGAATCTTAATTGTTGTATATTATACCAACAGGCTTAACATTGCTAAGGCAAGGGAATCATTGAATAAATGAAGATACATTCATACAATGTAATACCATGAAAACATCAAAAAGCACATTTAAAAGAATACTTCATAATATGAAAAAAAGTATATAAAATAAAGCAAGCATATTCATAATACAAAAAAGTATACAATATAAAGCAAGTATACAATAAGGTCCAATTTTATATGAAGAAAATGTGTGCATATACATAAAGGTGTGTAAAGAAATAAACCAAATAAGGAGATTATATATTTCTAAGCCTTCTATAATGAATGTTATTAATAATAGTAACAGAAAACCAGAAGTTTAATCAGAAAATATGAAACCTTTTTAACAGATTAACAGTGATAAAAGAATGAATTAATATTCACAATGCCTTAGCTTTAGAAAAATGTAACAATGAAAATGGAAGCAGAAAATTTAAGGAACATTTCACTAATTACCAACAGAGCAAGTTTCCTTAAAAATTACCTGCTGAAATTAAATGGATATATAAAAATTATACTTAAACTTTTTAAAATATTGAATATCAATAATTATACTTATTAAAGATAATTTACATATTTTAAGGAAAATATAAAAAATCTAAATACCTAGATAAAATTTGATAACTTATTAGCAAATCTTTAATGGTCAATCCTGACTTTGTTCATTTTGCCTTTCTACTGCTTGCTTTAGCGAAGAACTATAATTGGCACAGGAAATACAACAGTGAATTAGATGCGTCTACACAATGTTTATTAGTCTTAATGGAGCTTAGTGGAGACAGGCCTTAAAGAAATATTTATTCAATGAGTCAAAGTAAAATTTTAATAAGTCTTGCAAAAGAGGAGAAATATAAAATGAGTCTTTGCAGGGAGTGGGAGATGTATGAGTATTCCCTTAATTTTGAGCAAAATGCTTTTGCTTTATTGCAGCCAGGATCTCTTAAATTAGTCAAAATGTTAAGGGGAAGGCTAGAGAGACAGAAGTCCAGCCTGAAGAACAGTAAGAGCAAAGGCACAAAGATGGGGAAGCACAGGACTCTGTGAGGGGAGAGATGGGGCCGGAGCTAGTAATATGTCCATGACACTGGTAACTGCCGGGCTGGACAAGGTCCAGAAGGGAGAAACACTGAGAAAGAGTGAAAAAGCCAGAGGACATGTTCTTGGGCAGAGTCCAGGGGTGGAGAGGAGGATGAGGACCCACAGACAGGCATGTGCTGAGATGAGGAAGAGAGGAATGGAGACAAGGCATCAGGGGCAAGATGCAAGGGATGCTCTGTGGACAGTGTCAGAGGCTGCACAAAAATCAAGAAAAATGAGGAATCTAAGCCACTACATTCAGAATCTAAACCTTAGAAGTAATCTTTGGGAGAGAACATTCAGCAGAGTGATGAGAGCAGAAACTAGAAGAAAAGTGGAGAAAGCAGATGAGTAGATGGTTACTGGGTGGAGGCAGTAAGATGGTAGAGAAAAACTCTAGGAAATGATTGGTAAAAGGAGGGGTAAAACTAGAGAACTAAGATGATGATGGCTTTTCCTTTTGATTTATTTATTTGTTTATTTATTTATTTTGAGACAGGGTCTCGCTCTGTCACCCAGGCTGGAGTGAAGTGGCATCATCATCACAGCTCACTGAGACCTCAAACTCCTGGGTTCAAGTGATACCAAAGTGCTAGGAGTGCAAACATGAGCCACCATACCTGGCCAAAGGATCCATTCTTCTAGCTGAGCCAGTCACCAATAAGTTACTTGGACCATTAGACATCAGAGTTAAAAAATATTGAAAAGAATCTCTCAAACTTCTCAAAAATATTGAGTTACTTACCTTTGCCACATAGGCTGTTCTAGAGCATTGACATAGACCAAAGCTCTAAAGCTCAGTTTATATTCAACAATATCCCAGGCCAGCCTGATAAGTAAATTTTCACAAATTGTCAAAGATAATTTCACAAATTACTAAATATTACTCAGTATCTTAGGGAATCTTATGTTTCTGTAAAATGGTTCACCATTTGCAGCCCAAGTATTAGCACCATATCCTTGCCATATAAGGGCATGTTAATAAAATATGCTTAAAGGTGTTTTTCTTTTGGAGGTGATGAAATTGCACAAATCCCTCCATATTTTCTTATCTACTCTACTGGTGATCAATAACAACATGCATTTATGCTACCTAGGTTACCCAGAAAATAGTATTAATCATTGCAATGTAAGAAAAAAAACTAAAGGGCTTATAGAACTGAATTCAAGAAATAGTCCCAAGTAGCTCATGCTAGCAAAATGAGGTGAATGAAAGAAAAAACCTTAAAACGAGGAGGTCATAAATGAACATGTATCTTAAAAAGAAAAAGCAAGAAGCAAAACCTACAGAAATCATTTAGTGCAAAATGAATGTTAGAAAGAACAAATCCCAAACTCTTTCAGCATGTGTACATGGGTGCACAAATATGCACAGATTTTCTTTTTTCTGAACCATTTGAAAGTAAGTCACAGCTATCAAGACTCATCATTAAATATTTATATACTATTTTCTAATATCAAATGCAATAGTAAATATTAACCTAATATTTTCTAATACACAGCCTATATTCAAGTTTACCAAATTATTCCAATAGAGAAATTTATAGTGGCTTCTCTTTGTCAATGCAGATCCAATCAAGGACCCTACATTGTATTGAGTCATCATATCACTTCAGTGTTTTTAATCTGGGGAAAAAAAGAAAACAACCCAACAAACCAAGGCTTCTTTTATTTTTTCATATTTTGTGACATTGACATTTTTGAAGAGACCAGACTGGGTGTCTTGTAGAATGCATAGACTTTTATAATCTTTACTTTACAGTTTTATAGTGTTTTTTTTTTTTAATGTCAAGTTTCTCCTTGTAGAAATCTTGTGTTTTCCTAATCCATCCTATCTATTAGTGCTTAGAGGACCTAATATCACATTATGAGGGCATATTTTATTAGTCTGCTTGCTTTTCCTATGTCACCCTTCCCCCCACCCTCTTCTAAACTAGTGTCCTTCTTTTGTAACAACCTATTCAGTTTAAAGCTATTAAAAAATAAGAACAAACATAGACGATGAATTTAATTCTCTTTATAAAAGGTTTAGTCCCTAAGACAAACCTTTCTACCTTTGTATGGCAAGCCCTTTATGGGGGCTTGCCGAGTAATAACAGCCGTCTCTGTGGATGACCTGTCCTTTCTTTTCCTGAGTAGAGTTTGTAAGCCAAAGGTCAGGCTCGAACTGTTCACCACTATGGAAGGAATTTTTTTAAGAGGGTGTGAGAGGTAGAGAAACAAAGTAAATGGCAGACTAGACATTTAAAGAGGATTCTAACAGTCTTTTACAATAAGATGTAAAGCTTTTTAACCTATAGCCTCAAAAACTATTCAAATATTCATTTTCCATTAACGGACACAGAACAGGATCTACCAGGGAGGTGCACTGAAGATGCGGAGTCCACGGTGAGTAGGATGGGAACAGATGCTTCCCACACTGAGGTGTTCAGCCCTGGGAATGAATTACTTTCATTTGTTTTCTTGGTTCCCTTTCTTTTGTTTGAATTAATAAGGAAAAAATTTTTTAAAGGCTGTTCTTCATACATTATATAATCAAATTAATTCCAGCAATAGACTTGTGTCCAAATAAAACATTTACAAGGCAGTTAACAAAAAGAGCTCATTTGGATTTATGTAAGCCAAGGGCACTATAAAGCCCAAATTTTAAAAGAATTTTAAAATCCAATTGCTGTGGGAAATAATTACCTTTAAAGATATACTTGCTATGTGTTTCTATAATTATTGTTGGAAAAATCTTTTGGAAAATATTTATAAAGTACAATAATGTTGGAGTTGTCTTCCTGTATGGTAATGTAGAATACATCTGTTCCCTCAAAAGGTTTAACTTAAATTCTGAAACAGGCAATAGAAGTCTTACCATACAGCTATGGTTCAGCACCCATGCAATGTGATCTGTGCTACCAAACTTTAGCAAAAAAATCAAATCATCAGCAAACTTTTCATGAATACCTACTATGTCCTCAACGCTTTTTTACATGCATTCTGGCAAAGAAGAGTACCAGTGTTCTTAATCTTACTTAAATAGGACTGCTCAAAATAAACATACACAAAATAATGGCAGACAATTTTAAAAACATATATTTACTGTCAAGCTATAGAGAGAGTACAGAATACTGTAGACAGCAAGAGAAAGTACTAGAAGAAGACTTGTAGTAACTAGAAAGGCTTGAAAGGGCAAAGGCAGTTGTAGAGAACTGTGGGGAAAGCAATTTGAGTTAAGGCACAAGATAGGAATGATTTTGGTGGTTGGTATGGTCTGATAATCCTCAACACAGAGAGGGTGAGTGCCAGGGAAAGCCAGTTAAGTTAAAAAGTTACTGCAATTTAATTGGCAAAATGGGTCTCTGTAGCAAATTTATGAGATTTACAATCCATATATATTTTTCTATTTGTATATCCACAATGGTGCTGGACAATAATTCTAAGACACATATTTTTTCCACCTTTAAATATTTCTTAAATTGGGGTGCATCATACAATTAATTGCATATCATAGTTTAATTGACAGCATTTTTTTCCTTAGAAGTACATAAAATAATGATGCATCTTAAAAATCAACCATTGCTATAAATCAAGAGTGCTACGAAGCCATTAGGAAGAATGGATGAATAAAATATTTTATGTTGAAAGTAGAACATAACTGGTTCCCAACTCTACAAATAAATTGCCTGAACCACTCACTCACAGGAACAGAAGTGAGCAGCTGGTCTCCTGAAGGGAAGGGGCAGGAATATCTCTAAATTGAGTCCTGAAAGAAAGTTGAGATTTTTAAATCAGAGAGACCAAATGTTTTGAAACATTGTAAAAGCAAAAAGCAGGATCAAAACAAAAAAAGGAGAATTGAGAAGTCAGGAGTTAGGACCCAGGAGAGAACTGGAAAGTAAGAAAACTGTAACAGGCCGCAGAGGGTCTCTGAGCAATCACTGCCTTCAGTGTTAATTCACCAGTGCGTGCATGAGCAAGCATATCAGGACTGTATAAAAGCATATAACTAAAGAAGACACAAAGGGAAGAGTGGTCAAATTTTTCAGGTTCCAAAGGTAATCAATATGCTTCCATCCACATTCTCCTAATCTCCTCCATACATAGCACTGTTGACTTTCCCCTTTTGGAAATCCACAGTCCTTCTTTTGGTCCAAAAATATATCCTCTGCTTCTTTTATTTCCTCTTGTTTCTCCTTAACCTACAACTTTGGGCATTCTACTGAAACTTCTTCCTTAGAAAGTTTATCTATCCTATTCCCTTTTAGGCAGATGACTCTCAAATCTACAATCCTGAGCCTTTCACATAGTGTTTATGTACTGAATGTGTGCAAGAGTTCACGTGAATGAATATATGCAATTGAATTCATCATCTCTCCTTACGCAAACAAGCAATCTCAATTTTTTTCTTTTTGTCTTTTCTACTGTCATATTATTCTCCCAATCCTCTGACCTTGAAATCCATTATTAATTTTCAGTGACCAACGTGTACTGACTCATCTTCTAACTCTCTATAGCCATCCATTCTCTATCATTGTGTTGGTCCAGGCCATTCATAACCAAGGCTACAGTGACTAGAAAGGCCCTTGCTGTTTCTTCTGGCCTCAGGTATCTCTGCTCCCATCCCTCCCGCCTACCATTAAACTAACAATCCTAAAACATAATATTTGTTAGATAATTTTTTATGCTCAAAACCGTATAAGATTCTGCTAAATGTCTTATCTTTTATGATAGCAAAGTCATCCAGACTTTGTGGTCAGACAAAACCTGGGTTTGAATCCCTGATGCTGCTTGTACAACCCTGGCCAAGTTACTCAACTCTAAGTATCTATCTCCTTATTAGTAAATTAGGAAGATTAGAACCTACTTCCTGGGATTCTTATAAGGATTGCCTGAAATTAGGTATTGAAAACATCCATTATAGTGTCTGGCCTACCAAAGGACTTCAATAAATGGTGTTAAACATTATCTATCCTGAATTACCCACCCAATGTAACTACATATTTTCTTACCAAAACAGACGCTCTGTTCCAGTCAGGTTGGCTTTCCCTAAAAAGACCACAGTTTTTCTAGTCACAATGAGATGGCTCATTTGGTTCCTAATTCTAATATCCATACCCATGGAATGTTATTCTCCTTGTTCTCACTACCTTACACAACTGTTACTCACCCTTCAAAAGTATCTCAAGTCTTATTTCCTCTTTGGAGTCTGTCACAAGTCCAACCCTATACAATTTCTTTCTTGCCAGCTCTCCAAAGCTACCCTTCTAGAAACTCTGACTGGGACCTACATGTATTGTCTTGTATCATGCAGTCTAACGTTTAAATATGTGGTCCTCTATTATTTCACATGTATAAATCTTGTGTCTACAAATAGAATAAAAGCTCATGAATACCAGGGAAGTAATCTGTCTGCTGACAAATACCCATTAAATCATAATAATTTAAGATAAACAAGTTTCATAGGGAATTTACAATAATATATTCCTCATCTTTTAAGCTATTTGCTATCCTAAAGTTTATTAACGAAATGTTTCATTTACTGAAAGCATACTAAGCAATCAGCACTGAATTCAGGTCTTTTATAAGCCAGGAGGACAGCACAGTTTTTGATATTAGTTTTAGTTTACTCTGATAGTACAACTTCACTGTTTGCTGTCTGACAAATACAAACATCTACACTATTCTTGAATAAAATGAAGACACCCACCAAGACTGTGTTTTGCCTTTTGGAATAAAAAATGGTAACATTTCTCAAAGAATAAAAATATTTTTTAAAATGTCAATAAGATAAGCTAATCATAGCAATATATATACATATATATAGAGAGAGAGAGAGGCAGAGAGAGAGAGATAAGTATGTAAAATAGTATTCGCTAAGCATTGGCAAAGCCATTTCTGTTTGTGTTTTATACTATAGAAGACATTGATACCATAAGGTCCACATTTCAAAACTTTATTTCCAAAAATCAACTAGCAAGAAAATGAAGTCAAGAATACCTCTTTCTCCTCTTGAAAAGCACTCCAAAGCAGCAAAGAAAATAAGAAAGAGAAATGTAAACTCTGCCTTGGATAAAACTACAAGACATCTTCACCTGAACCTTGATATGTCAGGACAGAAAGTAAATGCAGAAATAGTAAATGGTTGTCATAATGCAAGAAGATAAAACCTAGGTGTTGAGAGAGAGAAAACCATTGAGAAGAAAGGTGATTTGTCCAGAATAGCCCTGAAAAGCATGGGCGCAGGGGAGGGTAGATCAGGGGCTGATAATAGGGAGGTGGTTTTCAAGTTTTTAAAGAGCAGTTAAATCCCCAGGTCATCACTTGGATCAAACAGACAGGAAATTAATTTTCCCCTATGCTTAGTAAAAAAGAGAAAATAAAATAGAGAAAGTGAGCTACAGCATCCAGGCTTGGGGACACTGTGCACAGAGGATGGCAGGGATGAGATATGAGACTAAGAGCAGAGAGATTCAGTGAAAAATCTCACAAGCCATCGACTGGGAGAAAATATTTGCAAAAGGACTGTTATCTGAAATGCAAAGCCTAAAACTCAAAGATAAGAAAATGAATAATGTGATTTAAAAATAGGCAAAAGATCTCAATAGACACCTCATCAAAGACATGCACATGGCAAATAAGCATATGAAAACATGCTTAACATCATCAGGGATTTGCAAATTAAAACAAGATACCACTACACACATAGTAGAATGGCCAAAATCTAAAACACTGACAACACCAAATGCTAATGAGAACGTGGAGAAATGAGAACTCTCAGTCATTGCCAGTGGGAATATTACAGTTTTGGAAGACAGTTTCACAGTTTCTTACAAAGGTAAATACATTCTTATAATACAACCCATCAATCACATTCCTTGGTATTTACCCAAATAAGTTAAAAACTTATGTCCACACAAAAACCTGCACACGGGATATTTATAGCACATGGATGTTTATAGCTGCTTTATTCAAAATTGCTAAAACGTGGAAGCAACCAAGATGTCCTTCAGTAGATGAATGGATCCAGACACTGGAATATCATCCAGTGCTAAAAAGAAATGAGCTATTAAGCCATGAGAAAACATGGAGGAAACTTAAATGCACATTACTAAATGAAAGAAGCCAATTGTGAAAAGGCTATATACTATAGAATTTCAACAATAACATTCTGGAAAAGGCAAAACTATGGAGACAGTAAAAAGATTAGTGGTTGTCAAGGGTTGGGGAGAGGGAGGGAGGAATAGGCAGTACACAGAGGATTTTTAGGGCAGTGAAACTATTCTGATATTATAATGGTGGACACATGTCATTATACATTTGTCAAAACCCACAAAATGTTCAATACCAAGAATGAACCCTAATGTAAATCATTATCACTTCAGGTGATAATGATGTGTCAATGTAGGTTCATGGATTCTAACAAGATTCTAAGGATATTGATAGTGGGGAAGGCTGTGTGTATTGGAGGATGGGGGATGAGAACTCTGTATTTTCTGCTTAATCTTGCTGTGAACCTAGAATTGCTCTAAAAAAATTTAGTGTATTAAAAAAAAATCTGTATCCTTAACAATTGAGTCCTCAGTTCCCCTCCCCTACCCAGATTCCAAAGGCCAGGAGTCAGGCTTTATAGGTCCCTGGCAGGAGATTAACGAATTCTCTGGAGATAATGAACCGTCAAAAGAAAACACCTATACATAATGACATTTGGATGTGTTCAATTAAGAAAACAAATCTGATGGGCTTCTATGTTCCACCACCAAGAAAGATGAAAGGACCAGTGCTCTACCTAACAACAACTACCAAATAACTCACAAAATCTTCAATTTTCTTGAACCTACCAGAGAGCTGAAATCACAATGCAACCTACTGGCTTTCAATCTAAGAAAAGTCTCCAAGGACAGACAGAACACAGCAGCACTGGCCCACCTGTGGCAGAACACAGAAGGAAAATGAGAATGTCATACAGTTGGGAAGAATTCAGCATGGGCAAGTGTGAGAATATAAACCCCAGGAAGCCACAGGCACAACCGAGTGTGCCTACTCATAGTCCCTCTTCTATGACCTCAACGCACGATCATGAGAAAAACTGCTGACTGGACAGGAGACTGGAGAAAGCCTACTCAGTGAGACAGGACTGCCACTGCAGGGAAAGCACAAAAACTCCACCCAGATCCTTCTCATCTACAGAACAAAAGCCCCAAGCTACTAGGGTGAAGGCAAACTCTCTACCGCCAGGGCACATGTCATATCCTACAGAGACTGGGAGGGTGGGAGGAGGAAGGGACAGGAAGCCACTGAATGTAAATGGAAATAGAACATATCAAAACGTGTAGCATGCAGCTCAAACAGGGGTTGGCAAACTAGGTTTGCAGCCCATTTATGTAAATACAGGAACACAGCCTTGCCCATTCATTTGCATATTATGTATGCCTGCTTTCCCACTCTACTGGCACATCTGAGTAGTTGCTGTAAACTACATTGAAAAAGAAGATCTCAAATCAATAACCTAAATTCATACTTCAAAGAACCAGAAAAAGAAGAGTAAACTAAACTCAAAGCTAGCAGAGGAAGAAAATAATACAGAGGCACATGCATGGAGAGAAAGTCCATTAGAGGCAAGAAAGCCACCAAATGCAAGCCAAGGAGAGGCCTTAAGAGAAACCAACCCCGACAGAAGGGCACCTCAATCTCAGACTTCCAGGCTCCTCAGGACAGTCAATGTTCCAAGAGGGGATGCTCTATCAGCCTGGGTCTTGAAAGAAAAAAGGTAAGGGGCAGAGCTGTCAGTGACCCACAATAGATATCTTGGACATCTGAGAGAAATAAATCTTTTTTGCTACAAGCAAAAAAAAAAAAAAAAAAAAAATTAGAGATAAATGGAGAACAGAAAGAAGTAGAGAGAACCAACCAAGTGTCAACCAATATTTTTACTCATGCCTTAGATGGTTCTATGTCCAAAAAACAAAAAAGAAGGATAATAATGTTCCAAAGATCCTATACTATCAAACAGAATGGAGTATAAAGTGTCCTCAGCCAGGAAGAGGGAAGATGAAGCCAGAATAATATTCCAGCAGCTGACTGGTACCTTCTTTTCAGGAGGCCCTTGGCAGGGAGCTGATTCTTCTCCATCTATGACTTCCCTGCCTCTGACTTCAAGAGGCAGTACATCAAAAGCAAGAATTTCCTGAGTCACATAGCAAGGGAGTGAAGCCAATATGTCTGACATTTCTCTAATATTTGGGAGAGGCCATATCAGACCCTGTCTTGCTGGTACATACCCCAACACTGTGCCTGATTGATCAGGAATGCAGAACAGATCTTAAGAAGACATGGTATATCACAGTAGCCACAAGACTTTAGAATCTACTGTTAAGAATATCCTGCTGTTGGTTTGAGAGGTAGAGTAAGGATAGAACCGTTATAATGTGTTATCTTGTCTGATCACTAGAACTCCAACATAGGCTTCTGAATAAGAACTTCGATGTCAGTAAAATTTAATAAGGTGAGTCAGGTAGGATTGGAAGATTACTTTATGTAACAGATACTAAGCACTGTAGACTCTGATTGCATGTGGTGAGATACCCTCCTTGAAAGGCTGGAATCTTCAGAGCCAGCAGCCATCTGACACCCAGGATCCCAAACAGCAGTATCTGTGCATGAGACTCAGATCCTGAGCTGGGATGCAGACTCCCTGAATATCCTCTGAGTATAATTCAGGGACTGAAAATAATTTCAATTACCTGTTTTGGATATAGACACCTATATTCTAACTTTTTCATTTCTTTTTTTTTTTTTTTTTTTTTTGAGACAGAGTCTCACTTTGTTGCCCAGGCTAGAATGAGTGCCATGGCGTCAGCCTAGCTCACAGCAACCTCAGACTCCTCGGCTTAAGGGATCCTACTGTCTCAGCCTCCTGAGTAGCTGGGACTACAGGCATGCGCCACCATGCCCGGCTAATTTTTTCTATATAGATTTTTAGTTGGCCATGTAATTTCTTTCTATTTTTAGTAGAGACGGGGTCTCGCTCCTGCTCAGGCTGGTCTCGAACTCCTGACCTTGAGCAATCCACCCGCCTTGGCCTCCCAGAGTGCTAGGATTATAGGCATGAGCCACCGCCCGGCCTAATTTTTTCATTTCTTCCTTTCATACCTAAATGTGCATGAAAGAATGAATATATACAATGTGTCACCTAAGAGTTCTTCTAAGTACTTTTTTCCTCATCCCTCTCTACCCCTATGAAGCCATTATTAGGTCCTATCAGTTCTACTTCCAAAATACATGCAGGGTGGTCAAATAAACATATTCGACAAGCTATAGGAGTCATGAATATTTATGAAAAGAGAAATCGTGTGCATGTGTAATTGTGCTTTATCTCTCCCATCCAGTCATGGCTGGGACTCAGTTTTAAGGTGTTTATGGGGTCCCACTGGGTTGAGAGGGGTCCATTTAGTTAGCAGAGGGCTTAGGATTTTATTTTTAGTTCACACTACTAACTGCAATTACTCAGGCCCTCCGGACAGTGACCTGCTGTTTCAGATAAATCTGGCTAGAATGAGCTGTAACTCTGGCACTTCTGACTCCCATGTCTATAGCACTGCTCTTAGCTCCTATCTTCCCAGTACTCCTAGGTACTTCTAATACATCACACCAAATTTCTCTATGTAACAGCCTAAGGCTAATTGTGCTTAACCATTTTTCTGCCCACGACCAAGGGATATTGCACTCCCATTAATAACTTTTGGGTGTAGGATTAGGAGGGAGGTAAGTATAAGAATCACTAAGTGGTCCTTTAAAAAACTACACATTTGGAACTCTTCGGAGTTAACAGCAGAGGTGTGTCTGCAACTGTGGATGGTAACCTCCATGGGAGACTACAAAAAACTACACGTTCCCATCCCCCATCCTGATGGCCACCCATACACCCAACAACAGAGGTGACTGAGAGGAAAAAAGATTGACAACCACCTACTGCTTTAATAAATACAAAGGGCCAATAAAATTAATTCAGTAAAGAGAAGAAATACTATGCCAACCTATAAGAATTCTGAAATGTAACAGTAGTAGCCCAGACTAAATTCTAAGAGAAGTGTGTGTGTTTTGAAATATTTTTTCTGTTGTTTCCCACAGTGATAAACATTTTCAGGTCTCAATTTACTTCTCAGCAGGAACTACACATAGTTTAATGAGACAAATAATATGATGCTTTCCCTACTGAGAAAATCTCAGTGCCATTATGAAAAGATTTGAAGGTAATGAAGTTCTAGGAAAGAACTTTAAAGTTCTCAACGTTCAAATCCTTTAGAGAAAAAAAAAATTCATATTTAATTTAACAACAACCTCCCCTAATACATTCCTCTTTCTACTATCCCAACTCCAATTTTTTTTTTTTCACAGACAATTTTAAAGAAAATACGTAACCCTCAAAGGGAAGCTAAGGTAAATGACTAAATTACAATCAAAA